>NC_139623.1:99375125-99762625 GCF_964638095.1 Poromitra crassiceps | reverse complement strand
ATACGTTTGACCCCGCCGAACGATTGCAGCTGAACTGTGAGTGGAGAAATATCACTAAACTGTCGTAAAAAGGGTACATAAACGTCTCCAAAACGCACACAGATGATTCATATCTAGCCTACTCCCACATTTTGCAGCTGCAACTGTGTTGCTTTTGGCCTGTATGTGATTGAACTTCATATTTCCAGCATAGTCCTTGTATGAAATATGGAGATATGCGACTCTGCTGCCAATATGTGACAATATGTGACCACAAAATAGGCAATTTTTTATAAATGAAATCTATGCCCGCACATACCGTGTCGATTCATTTCAGCAACCTTTTTTAATTTTATTACCATCATTTTTTTATTGATAGCTTATTAGCCTACAGGAATTATTCCATCAGTGCGACCAAACACATCATGAGATCATTATTATTCATTGAGCCTAAATTATCTAAATACGCCTACGGATTTTCGAAATTTAGACTGAGATAGATTACACATTACTTCCACTCGCACAAAAGACATGCAGGTTTTATTGAGTTTATTGAGAGGGTGAATTGAGCTGCTGTAGATACATGGACGCAGAAACCCCTCTTCAAAGAAATGACTGATGTGAATAAAAGCGGTAACTTTAAACAGTCATTCGGGAACAGACTAATAAGAGAGAGAGAGAGACACACAGACAGACAGACAGACAGACAGACAGACAGACAGACAGACAGACAGACGGACGGACAGACAGCTGTGCGTATTGGCTTTATCTTTGTCTCGCAAAATAAGGTAATTTAATTAGGATGACACAGATTTTAGTGAGTTACAGTTCATGTAAGGAAATCAGACCATTGGAATATGTATTCACAAGGCTACAGTGTCCTCCTACTGCCCTGACACTTTGGGGTGTCCTGAGTCTGACACTTTCTGGGGCATACTTCCTTCTTCTGTGATTATTATCAATTTAAAATAAACTATTAGCACTTTTTGAAAGATTTTAGGTAATTTAGCATAAGCATCAGGCAATACAATGTTCTGTTATTATCAGTTTACACTGATATTAGTTTTGTATACTTAGGCCATTCCGTTCGAGCTACTTGAAAGGAGTATAGACCAGAGTTGTCCACAACTTTTTGAATGGGGGCCAGATTAGATCATGTGAAATTACTGGGGGGCCGGTCAGCTGCTTCTCGCACCATATGGGTTATAAAAATACAAATAAAATACAATTGTACTCCAAGAATTTCTATTACCATCTGAAAACATTTTGAGAGACAAGCCGCTGGCCACTTAAGATCTGTCAAAGGGCCGCATCTGGCCCCAGGGCCGGACTTTGGACATGCCTGATTTAGACCTACTACTACTACTGTCTCCTGGTTTTGGTTACATTTATCACTCAGGGGTGTCAAACTCAATTTCATCCTGGGCCACATCAGCATTATGGTTGCTCTCAAAGGGCCGGTTGTAAATGTAACATGACATAAATATTTATAGCCTACTTGTTATGTTATTACAATATCATGTATGCATAGGCCTATATGATATCATCATCACCATCATCATCACATCATCACTTTATTAACAGACACAAGGTCCAGTATAAAAACAGACAATACATAAAATCATAACATATACATACCCCAATACATTACATTAAAGAGTTGTACCAATGTGCCCAAATGCTGGACTGGTACTTAATAGCACTGAGACCAGGTTGAGACAGCAGCATGATAATCAAGTTCTGAGACACATTAAGACGACAGATAAACTTGTAGGTCAGATTTCTCAGCAGGGCATGAAAGGTGTAGACTCCTGCACCACAAAACATTTCACTAGCACTGCAACACCTTGGCTTTCTGAGCAGACTCCTCATGCAGTCATTATAAGCAACCTGAAGCTTTTGAATGCTAGCCTGCTTAAACTTGACCCACAGGGGGGGCAGTATAAAGGAGAGTACAATAGGCTCTAAACAGGCTAATCTTGACCTCATCAGAGCAAAAACAAAACTTTTTCCTCAGCATATTAGCTTGTGCATACAAGACTGTACATGTCATCATCATCGCTCATTTGATCAGTAAAAATGTGACCCAAATACTTGGTTTTACAGTACACTTCCAGAACCTGTCCTGACCAATAAAAATAAGGAAAGGAGAGGTCCTTATCATCTCTTGTTCTGCAAACCATTATGACACTCTTTTTAGCATTATATTTCACATCAAAATCTACTCCATGCGCATACGATATAATATGATTATAACTAATTTTATGAGATGGGTGTCTCAGAATATATATATATATATATATATATATATATATATATATATATATATATATATATATATATATATACACACACACGTTACAGCAAAACATTTATAAAAAAGAAACAATAAAAACAGATGATAAAAACACATCAAGTAAAACACGAGCACTCTCCGTGCAAGGTATCCTCTAGAGCACTCTAAACGACTCTTTAGATACCAATTGCTCAAATTTTGTCCTGGAGCCTATTCCATTCGTCAGGGGCATAGAATGGGGGGGAAGTATGTGCCCTAACAGGTTGGGAAGGGTGGGGGGAATGTCCCTATCTCCCTATCTCCCCTCAAGGCTTCTTTGATTTTTTTTTCTTGTGAATTTTCTCAATTGTGTGCATTTAGGGTGAGGTGCCAGGTAGGCTTGGCTGTAGAGTAGCTAGATTGTTTGTCCTGCTAAAATCTGCTCTTGCCTATCTTGTGTTTTTCGCTATGCTTGTCTTATAGAAGTTTGTAAAATTTTGTTCATTGACTGTGTTTGATAACTGCTGAACCAAGCCGTACAGCATTACACTCTGAATAACTATCAGAAAAATAATATGGCTACTGATCCAAAAGATCTGAGTTTACATAAAGTTGAAGTTGTCTGTCCCTCTGTCTGTCTGTCTGTCTGTCTGTCTGTCTGTCTGTCTGTCTGTCTGTCTGTCTGTCTGTCTGTCTGTCTGTCTGTCTGTGTGTCTGTCATCTATAAACGCCCACACCGCTGGACCGATTGGGCTGAAAATTTGCATGGAGGTGGGTTATCATCCGGGGAAGGACATGGGCAGGTTGGAAAGTCCTGGAAACACCTGGAAAGTGCTGGAAACTACATCTAAAGGAGAATTTCGTTTTTTTTGAACCTGGACCCATCTCCTGGCAATAATTATGATTTGGCCACTCACCCAGCGATCTCCGCGGCGTTTCTGGCCGTCCTAACGTTGTTTTGAGATCAATAGCGTCCAAGTCAGTTGTAAAATGGAGCTGATTTGGGGCCAAGTGTGAGCCTGTCTTTCCTGCATCTAAATAGTTATTTTTATTCCCGTTTTCGCCAAATATCGTCATAATCTGATCCCTCAAAAACCACCAGAGTGATATTTCGCCAAAGGCTGTTTCCTGGAGTCGCACAGGGATCAAATTACCTCAAACGTGATCTCGGTCACCAAGTCTCGTGAAGTCCCGCGATACTTTCCTGCCGACTGGCCAAGTACAGGTAGGACGCTTTGCGGTGGTGGTTTTAGCGTAACCTATGTGGGGTTTGGCTTAACCTATGTGGGATTCGAAATAACGAAGGTTATGCCAAACCCCACATAGGTTACGTTAAAACCACCACCGCAAAGCGTCCTACCTGTACTTGGCCAGTCGGCAGGAAAGTATCGCGGGACTTCACGAGACTTGGTGACCGAGATCACGTTTGAGGTAATTTGATCCCTGTGCGACTCCAGGAAACAGCCTTTGGCGAAATATCACTCTGGTGGTTCTTGAGGGATCAGATTATGACGATATTTGGCGAAAACGGGAATAAAAATAGCTATTTAGATGCAGGAAAGACAGGCTCACACTTGGCCCCAAATCAGCTCCATTTTACAACTGACTTGGACGCTATTGATCTCAAAACAACGCTAGGACGGCCAGAAACGCCGCGGAGATCGCTGGGTGAGTGGCCAAATCATAATTAATGCCAGGAGATGGGTCCAGGTTAAAAAAAAACGAAATTCTCCTTTAATGCCAAAACTTTCCAAACTATGCCATGACGCTGCCCCTTTAAGAGTCCATTCTTCTTCTACGCCTTTCCGACAGACTCCATGCATTGCAGTGCATTACTGCCTCTCACAGGTCGCGCATATTATTGCGCTTCAACAGAGAGCTGAACCACACCACATCTGCGGGAAATGGTGCCGCGTCTATGTGCCGACAGGCCGCAGTGCCGATAGCCCACAAGCAGAACCAGCTGAGCGAGGCGGCGTGCAGCGTGTCGGTGGAGCTAACCTCTCCCAGCCCCTAACCCAAAACCTAACCTCTCCCACCCCCACGCCTAAACCTAAGGTCGGCATTGCGGGTGGTCGGCATAGCGGGTGGACCCCGCGGGAAATACAATGGTTTTGGTGACTTTCAACACATTACATTGTGGAACCGTTACAGTTACGACGGCTACCAGTTGGAGCACTACATGTTGTTAGCTATAGCTGTTAGCTACGTTACTTATGGTAACCTGGCGTTAGCAAGCTGTTAGCTGTTGTTTTAGCTGTGGGCTATGTTCGTTATGTGCAGAGCACCTCATTATTTTTTCCGGGTTAGAGCCCAGCCATCTAGTGCTCAACAGCGCCACTCTGGTCGAAAGCTCGGTAAACAATCACCAGCACAGACTTCGGATTAAAAGAGGCATTTATGAGCAGCGTTGAGCTTTCTAACCCCAATGTCGAGAAGCTATGAACCCTTCTTCTCAAGTATGTGGCTTTGAAATGTTTCTGTGGCACTTGTAAATACGTCCGTATCGCTGATTTAGACTAGCTTGGGAGCGAAAGTCGCATGCAAGTCTATGTAGGGACACGGGAGTCTTTCTAGGGTAGCATAGCTAGCCGAAAGAGTTCTATACGGGGCTAAGTCCCTCAGTGAGTTACATCCATGTCAAACGCCACTGAAGGAGGCAAAGCTGTTTCCGGCCATTTCTTCTGTATCACCCACAAACACTATAATGAAGGCGAGAGACGAGGTTTCTTTGCCTTTTTGCACACAGTGCGGCAGTCATTATGGTGCAGTGGAACAAACTATTACCCTTCACTCCTGATCAATGGAAGTTCCTCCACGCAAATGACGACATGTGATACTAGATACACAACGTTTTCACAACTACGGTTATACAGGTAGGAAACCCGACTGGAAGAGTTATAGCCTTGCTGTATATCACTACATTTTCACAACGACGTTTATACAGATAACATTACTATAGGAAATCTGACTGGAAAAATAGAGTTATAGCCCTGCTGTATCTACACAATAAAGTTGAAATTGGCCTGAAATTTTGCATGGCGTGGGGAATGATCTGGGGAAGGTAATGGCCATATAAAAAGAATAGAAACCGCACACTCTGGCTCCGATGCAATGAATTTAATAAACGGACAACGTTTCGGCCTGGTGGCCTTTGTCAAGTCATGTACAAACAAGGTGAAGAGCACAGTCTTGTAACAGAGACACACCTAGACCACAGGTGCAGCCAATCAATTAGAATCAGTCAGTCACTGCAAGTGAATGAGAACTTACAAGTGATCTAAGTGTAAAGAGCACAATTTTCCAATGACAAAAAAGTTACAATATAGAACCTTTACAGCCAAACAAACAATGAATGGTAAAAACCATCCAGAGTGAGAATTCACAAAGGAGATGGTGTTACAAAGTAACAATGGACCTTTTTCACAGCTGCCACCCTGCATCCAAAAGGCAGGAAGGAGGTGCAACCAACCCACCAACCAGGGACCCAGGACCGGAACACCTAAATGAACCAAAGACAGGAGACCCTGATTGAGGTCTTGGTGCACCCACGCCACCTCCACCCAAGACACAAAATGGCTGCTGCGAAAGAGGCCCACGGCAAAAAAACATAGTGGGCCAAACAAGGCTAATACAGCTCCAAGTGGAAACAAAATACAAAATATTTACACAGTATTTACAAACAGGCCCTAGGGTGCAAACTGAGCATCAGACCGCTAGGGGGCGTCATAAACAATACATCCTAGTCAGCCGATGCAGTGAAAGGGCCTAGTGACGTCAATTTCCCTGTAAGGAAAACAAAAAATTATAAGAAACATTTTAGTTCCAAATCAATATTTAGACCAAAAGGAGATAAGGTGTTTAGATAGTAAATATAAAAGTGCTCCCTCCTAGAAAGGAGATTCTCTAAGTTCCCACCTCTCCTAGGGAGGGAGACCTTCTCTATCCCAATATATCTGAGCGAGGAGATGGGCTGCTACAGGGTAGTTGAGATTCTTACACCTGATGGTACTGCAGTGTTCGGAAATACGGGTTTTTAATTCTCTGCTGGTTTTACCTACATAGGACTTACCACAGGGGCAGGTGATGAGGCAAATAACTGATTTGGTGTAACAGGTGATAACCCCTTTAATGGGGATGGGCTTACCGATGTGGGGGTGCTGAAAAGTGCTACATCGGTGGGTGAAGTTACACTGAGCACAAGCCCCACAGCGGCGGTTACCATCTGGAATAGGTGCCAACACTGTTTGAGAAGGCACAACAGAAATAGGGGGTAAATCGGAGTTAACTAAACGATCTCTTAAATTAACTCCTCGTTTGAACACAACCAAAGGGGGATCCTTAAAGATGTTCTGTAAACTAGTATCCGTTTTGAGTATATGCCAATGGTTATTGATAACCCCTTTAATCTGCTCAGAACATTTAGAATATTGGGTGGTCAAAATGATGGAAGGATTTTTGGTCTTAGCTTTTCTCTGGAAGAGATCATCCCTGGGTCTGTCGTTGATTCGTTTAACAGCATTCTCTCCATTTTTGACGAAGGTAATGGCCATGTCATCAAGTCCTAGAACCACCTGGAAAATCCTGGAAATCCCCTCACACCCACACCCCATGATGGATTGGCCTGAAATTTTGCCTGTCAGGGAGGTAGGGAGGTTATGATCTGGGGAAGGTCATAGTCCCGTCATCAAGTGGATAACACCTCACACCCACCCCAGGTCAGATTGGGCTGCAATTTTGCATGGCGGGGGGCCATGGAAAGTCCTGGAAAACACCTCACACCCCGCTCTCTCCCCAGGTGGGACTGGGCTGAAAATTTGCATGGTGGTGGGTTATGATCCGGGGAAGGTCATGGCCAGGTCATCAAGTCCTGGAACCACCTGGAAGGTCCTGGAAAATCCTGGAAGCCATCTTAACACCACCATAATTTCCGGCCAAGCAAAAGACGCAGTTGTATTGCTTTGTGCCTATTTAGCCCGGGCAACGCCGGGTACATTGCTAGTAGAATGTAAATGTGCTACTGTATCTTCGTACAAATAAAATTTACATGAGGAGTCCATGCGGGTGGCATCTATCATAACACCCAGTTATATGCATGAAGAGAGTTTAATTTCTACAATGTAAATTGTCACTGAAGGCAGCTGACAATCAGGAGGAAGGCCAATAATAATTTTCTCTGTCTTATTAGTATTGATAAGAGCATTTTTGTCACACCATTCAATTAGCCAGTCAGTATTACAGTGTGGGGTACATCGTTGTCAATAGAGATAGTAAGGTGGACTCATCAGAGTATAAAAAAAACTGGTTGGGCACACACTGTCTGATGGTACAAACTGCAGTCTACAATGTAAACAACACAGCAGAGCTAGTGCAGCCTGAGCCGCGAGGTGCTCAAACATTAGTCCTGATTGGAGAGGAAAGTCTATCATTTGCACCTGTGTACAGCGCCTCATGGCAAATGAGGAAGTAACTTCAGTTACTCTCGGTTAGTTTAGTTCATCTTTGTTAGATCTCATCTCGGTGTGTGGATTTACTTCGAAAATGACCGTTTGCAGTAACTTTGAATTATTTCATGGCGTGGTGAGTACACGAGTCACAACATGTAGGAGTGTTTCTGGCACTGTTTGAATGTGTATTTTGGTCGACTGAACGGGAGTAGGCAGCTGTACCGTTCACTACCATTGAAGTGCTAAGCTAAATAGCAGTGAGGGCTGTACCACTATTTGTAGGGCACGCACACTGACGATAAAGGCATCCACATTATCCATTTACTGTCGGCAATATGGCAAATAGGCGAATCTCCAAAAATGTTGGTGTATCCCATCCCTTTAACTGCATTGTTTGTGAGAAAAGTTTGTATCAGTAAATAAGGTTTGGATTGAACTTTAACTGAATCATTTTGAAAAGAGTAAATCAGGCTGAATTGTATTAAATGCAGATGAAAAGTCCTGGAAAAGAGCTCTGGCATATGACTTAGTTTTGTCAAGGTGTTTGAGATGAGATGCACCAGCGTGACAACTGCATCTTCCATGCTGTGACCTGCTGCATGCTTTGTTGAGGTGTTGGACCATAATCTTTTGTGATAATTTCATAATAGCAGATGTAATTGCTATTGGCTAAAAATCATTGTACTCTTTAAGACATTTTTGGAAGAGGTTTAATATAAGATGTCTTCGAAGCTAGTGGAATGGTATGAGTGTTGGCGCCAACGGAGCTTGAAAGAGAGGTTGCCAGACTAGATTTTAAAATAGGAGCACTACTTGAGTCAGGGCCAAGGGCTTTCCTTGAGTTGGTTCCCGGGAAGACGCACCTGACACCACAGTAATGACAATCCTATCTGCACTAGTGGGTGTAATGGTCTCATTGGTCTGAAGTAGATCTGCACATTTCTCAGAAATAGTCAAAACTAGAGCAGAAACGATTCAGATAATTTGCAAGTTCATTGGCCGTGACGTCACGATAGGTTTGTTCAAAGATGACATTCCTGTCATGTCAGTCAGAGTCTGTTGTGGTTGTTTGCTTCTTCTCCAGATGCTGTCTGTGTGCTTGTTTGGCCTCCCTCTTTATTCCAATTGTTTGAGTTTGACAAGTCTTTATTTTCAAAATGCCATTTTACATTAAGTTCACAGATGCTCCATTTATCTGGAGAGAGAGAGAGAGAGAGAGAGAGAGAGAGAGAGAGAGAGAGAGAGAGAGAGAGAGAGAGAGAGAGAGAGAGAGAGAGAGAGAGACTATATTATCTATTGGAAGAATTAGACTGTTATCTGGCCCTAAATTGAGATTACACCTGAGCACTATTATTGACCCAAAACTGAGGAAGACTTTGACCATGTAGCAGCCAGGTAGAGACTCAGTGATCATAGCCTGGCAATAGAAACAGGCTGACACAGACAGACTTGACTGCCCAGAGAGGACAGGCTGTTCACTCTGCTCCCAAGGAGAGGTGGAGACAGAGCTGCACTTCCTGTTACACTGTGACAAATATAAATAAATTAGAGCCTCATTCTCCCCGCAAATTAACCAGAAATACAAAGAATTTGAAAATATACACGGACACATCTGCACTTCAATATCTTCTGGGAGAGAAAGCTGAATGCACCATTTTAGCAGCACATTATGTGTGGAGCTGCCGTCAGCTGAGGGACAGCCAGTGGACAGGATCAGGGGGACAGCCAGTGGACAGGATCATCTGAGGGACAGCCAGTGGACAGGAGAGCTGTCCACATCTGGCTGAACACTTCTTGTCTTCTTTGACACCCACTTATTATTTTTTGCACTAGCATCCTGTTTATTGGTTTGCCTGTTTAATCTGTTGTTCCAAATAGGTTCTTTGGTCAACACTTTTATTTTATCTCATTTTATTCTATTTCATTCTTCTTTGTTTTTTTTCCCTCTGAGGATTTCAAAAATAACAATGGTTATTTACAGATTCTGTGCATTTTTTGTTAATATACTGTAATTTGCACTATCACTGTTTATTGCCCGTTTATTAGTTTTCTTGTTATTCTGAATAGATTCTACTCAACAATAGTCTTCTATTCTATTCTATCACATTCCATTTAATTTAATTTTCTCTTCCTTTTTGAATATCTTCAGACATGGTGATCATATGTTACTGGGTAACAAAATGTCGTTTTCTGTTTTTCTGTCTTTGTAATTACTTAGTGTTGCTATATGTACAGTATGCTTTGGCAATGTACGATGTACCTTATCATGCCAATAAAGCCCTTTTGAATTTAAATTTTTGAGAGAGAGAGAGAGCAGAAGGGAAGTCCCCCTGAGTTAGCCTCTGCAGCAATGTTGAAACAGCCCAGAGCAACAGGGGAGTCATGTGACTTCCTGGAAAAGAGGCTACGCACACAATGACATGCACACGCACGCATGCACGCTTACACACACACACACACACACACACACACACACACACACACACACACACACACACACACACACACACACACACACACACACACACACACACACACACACACACACACACACACACACAGAGAGAGAGAAACAGAAACAGAAACAGAAACAAAAACATACACCACAAGCATGATCACATTATGCACAAAAATCTACGAAATGCAAATGACAAGAGAGAAAAAGGTGTCGTCTGGGATGACCATAGGCGGATTATGGCATGACGGGCCCCTGGGCCTGGATGCATAAAGGGCCCCCCTCACAGTGCACATACGCACAATTAAGGCCAGAATAATAACTAAGACATACACTCACATGCATCTCAACAGGATTTACAGCACAGCCACCTGAACACTCAAAGCCAATAGCACAATAACAAGATGTGCTGTGATACCTGTGATAACTGTGATGTCCTGCTGTGATGGGCGCTCCAATACGACTTGGCTTACTTCACATTTACTTTTACAATAAAAACACATTTATGCAATTACTTTACATAATGTAGGCTATATGTATGTGCATCATTTAGCCTGTGTAGCAGGTAGTCTACAAGTTATAAAACTACCTGCCCTGAATGAGCCGAGTGGGGGTGCTTGTTCACTATTGTGAAAGTTATGTTTACAACATAAAGATCATGGAATTTGATGGTATCAGGAATGTCACCGGTAGGCTACAGGGAGACCGCATCAGCCCTGCTGAACAGATCTGTATTTGCCTGGCTGTAGGTTGAATCGTTTTATTCAGGCTATGATCTGTGATGCGCTCTGAGATATCCAAATTGGCAGAGATGAAAGCATAAAGCCGCGGACTGGATTGAGTGGATCGGAGCTTCCAAAGGAAGAATGTCATTGAGTAACTGCAGTTCACCAATGAGCACGGTGTGAATAATTCTAAGCTTAAAAGGCGTGGTTATAATGGTTAAGGCCGCATATAGCGCCGACACGAGAATAGGCAGTGCGCCGGTCCACGCCCACTAATATAGGCTGCGCCTGGCGCTAAGCGCTAATCTAAGGCCAGTGGGATGATAGAGCGCATAATCTCACCATCAAGCCCAGGCCAGCGTAGAGATATATCGTCCCACTGGCCTTAACTTAGCGCTTAGCGCCAGGCGCAGCCCATATTGGTGGGCGTGGACCCGCGTAGTTGATATTTTCGTGTGGGCGCTACACACGGCCTTAAGCATTATAACCACGCCTTTTAAGCGTAGAATTATTCACAACGTGCTCATTGGAGAAGTGCAGTAAACAAATCACAATGTCCCTTTCATGTTCCATTCCACGGAGCGATCCAATCCGGTCAGAAAAGCCCAAAGCGCTCTGAGCTCCCCCCCTCCCTCTTTCATCCCCGTCTGTCTCCATATATATTTTTCCATATTATTATGCTTCTCAAACCAATCTCACTGCAGCAAGCATGTAAATACAGCAAGCATGTAAATACGCTACACTATGGCAAGATCAAAGTGAAAATAATGTTCTAAACGCATCGCCTAGAAAAATATAGCCTATCCCCTGGATGTCATGATGAGATTAGATTGGTGAAAGTTTGGGCAGAATGATATCGTTTTCTCTCGCTACCTTTTCTTCTCCCCCACGTCACTGCACAGGTAGGATGATGCAACAGCCTCTGAATGACAGGGGCTCAAAACTACGGTATAACAACTTTTTTTTTCATCGGTCATTGTGCCTGTCTGACGCGCGAGAGAGAGGGAGTGAGAGAGAGAGAGGGGGAGAGAGAGTGAGATGGCAGAGGAGAGCTGCGTGCAATTACGCACAATAATATCCCCGGCGCACTGAATAAGGCCTGGTCCCAGTGGGACGAGTTTAGCTCCTAAGGCCAGTGGGAAGATAGGGGCCACAATCTCTCCATCAAGCCCTCGGTCTGCCCTGCGGTCTCCTCCCAGCTGGACATGCCTGGAACACCTCCCTAGGGAGGCAACCACCGAACCACCTGGCTACTTTCTACGTGAAGGAGCAGCGGCCCTACTCCGAGTCCCTCATGGATGATTGACCCAAATGACACTTGAAATTAAACTGCATTTGCCCATTTCAGGGAACTTGGAGGAACTGGAAGGTTTCACATGCCTCATGTATGGCCATGGTCGTGAGAAGAAAGCTTTTGCAGTGCATGTGAAGATGATCCGAAAGATGGTGGGAGAGGATCAGGCCCACTCGGCTAAGTCAAACGTGCCCCTTGGACGTCTCCCACCACCGCAGTGCTGTCTCTCACCCCATCTTGATTGCTGTAACAATAGAGTGGCAGGCTATAAGCATGCAGCTACACCTATCATTGAGCGGGACAAGCCATATGAATGAAGAGGGAGTACTCCAGCCGATTGCCCGCCGGGCCCATCATGCCCCCATCTCTGGTTGACATACTTGATAAGGAGGCCAATAGCAAAGAGGAGGAAGAAGAGAAAGATGAGACCATTGAGCCTGACTTGAATGATGACGAAGAGGGCTATTAGAACTAAAGCTTCCTACTAGAGCACTTCTGTTTTGGAAATTGCTCAGAAACAATAAAGTCATGCATTGTCTCAATGACCCACGTCTCTAGTTTGTGGTTGCAAAGGTTCATGATGCTAGGAATATCCTGTAAGCTGTAAGGAGGAATTGGAAGGTTTCACATGCCTCATGTATGGCCATGGTCATGAGAAGAAAGTTGATGCAGAGGGTGTGAAGATTATCTGCAAGATGGCCGGAGAGGATCAGTCCCTCTCGGCTAAGTCGAACGTGGACCTTGGACATCTCCCACCGTCCAAGATAGGGTGTCTCTCACCCTATCTTGATCGCTGCCTGCAACCATACATTGGCAGGCTACAAGCGTGCAGCTACACCTATCTTTGAACAGCCCAAGCCATATGACCCAGATCAGGTAAGTATGGCTCAATTGTTAATTGTGTTAGCTTTTTTATTTATAACCAGAAGATGTATAAATTACACCTTGATTTTCCCCGGCGATGGGAGAGGAATGAGGAGGGAGTACTCGAGCAAATATGGACCGCTGTTACCCATCATGCCCCCATCTCTGTTACCCATCATGCCCCCATATGGACCGCTGTTACCCATCATGCCCCCATATGGACCGCTGTTACCCATCATGCCCCCATCTCTGGTTGACATTCTTGATAAGGAGGCTGATAGCAAAGAGGAGGAAGAAAAAGAGGAGGAAGAAGAGAAAGGTGAGACCATTGAGGCTGACTTGAATGATGATGAAGAGGACTATTAGAACTAAAGCACTTCTGTTTTGGAAATTGCTCAGAAACAATAAAGTCATGCATTGTCTGAATGACCCAGGTCTCTAGTGCAAAGGTTCATGATGCTATGAATATCCTAGAGCAGGAGTTTTCAAAGGGCCTCCCCAGGCGGGCTCCAAGCAGTTTCAGGGGAGGCTCAGTCAAATTGTAAAGTGAAAAAATAATATATTAGTTATTAAAAGGAGATCTCATAGAATAGCCTAAATGTGTGTGATTTGGTTAAAGAGATAGTTCAGAGATACAGTAGTTTGGGGAATCTGACTTTCCCAGAGTCAGAAGCAAATACATGCCTTCAGACAGACCTTTTTATGTATTTGGTGTAGTCTGAAGTATGTCAAACAGCAATATCAGGCTATCGTGGATCGATTGTTGAGTGTCTATGGGGATCAAATAACAAAATCTTGATACCATAGGCATCCAGGAGTTGAGTGAGGGCGGCTCCTTTTTCCAGGTTTTGTCTGGGGGGAGGTATCCATAGGTCATTGCTTTTCATACAGTGAGGTCTAGTTTCAAAAAAGTGTCTCACTACAATGACATGGCTACTCTGGGGACTATAGATCAGACATGAATAGCCGCCAATTGGGCTTATTGAATCTATAAGAGTCTCAGCTGTCCAGTCATACCCAAATTTAGGAAATTCCAAGACTCTTTAGGGACCCCAGTATGCAGAAATGGTCAAATACACCATTCTTGCAATAGGCGGAAATTACACTTTTCCAGGCCTACTGCATGTCTCACCGGTGTTCCTGCCGGCAATCCCACGGGTGTCATAGAAAACATTGAAAAAAACACGTTTTGGACAGGTTTTTTTCTTGGGATGATCAAAATCTGTAACATCCCCCGCACATCCTCCCACCAGTTGAAAAAACTGGTGCTGGACTAAAAGAGACTCAAAGTAAAGAAAGGAATGTCCGCATCAGTATATTGAATAACTAAGTAGCCTATTTAATGTTTCGTGGCATACAGTTATTATAAAGTGTTGCCAAAAATATTGTTTCTCAGTAGTAGGGCACTAGTGAGAAATACACCAATGAGTGAAACGTGTGACGACATGCCCTGCTCTCCCCTCCATAAAGCAATAGTTTAACCATTTGACTTCCTGTGTAATAACTTGTCACTACTGTATACAAGGTGACTATAAAGACAGTCAGACACAGTTTCTGGGTTGATTTGTCTTACTGCCTGGTTGTGTGCCAGGGTGAGACCTAGTCAACCGAAACTACGATATGGAGACTCTTGAGACGTGTGTGTGTGTGTGTGTGTGTGTGTGTGTGTGTGTGTGTGTGTGTGTGTCAAATGTGCTATCTGTGCATGCAGGCAGGCAGTGTGTCATAATATCCTGATGATGATGAGAAGCAGATAGAGGAAGGAGAGCCGCCAAAGTGTCACAACTCAAACAATCTCCTTTCTTTGTTCTTCTTCTCATCCAACCTTCCTCTTTTTAATTTAAACTCTTCTGCTTGAAACTCTCCCCCGTCCGTTCATACTTGCCTTTGCTACCACCCTCTCCTTCCTACTTCCTCTCACCTTTTCTTTTGCACCACACGTTTCAAAAATGTATTAAACATGGGTAATTTACAGCAGGGCGATGTGGGAATTTAGGACTTTAATCATGAGAGAGATGAGATGAGATGAAGAGATAAACTTTAATTATTTTATATATATATATATATATATATATATATATATATATATATATACATACACACACACACACATATAAAAAATAAAAAAATAAAAAAATATATATATATGAACGTATATATGGCATCATAGTGTAGTAGATATTCCTATAATGTTCCTGAATTGACATATTGTATGTGGCATGTGTAGCCTATGGCATTGTATGTGTGTTTATAGTGACCTTATCTTGCTGAACGGTATTTCTCATCCTTTGATTTCTCTTTTCATAATCCTATGATATTCTTGTAAGGACTTATGTCTCTGTGATATTCAATATTGACTTTATAATGAAATCTTAAGTGGTCCGCCAAAGTAGGCTACTGTTACTTTTAAGATTACCTAAAGTGCTATGCGCAGAGCATTTTGGATTGGAATGACTTCGCCTATATTAATAATAATAATAATAATACATAAGTTTTATATAGCGCTTTTCTGGGGAACTCAAAGACGCTTTACAATACATAGAAAAGTAATACAGTAAACAAAACTAAATAACAAGAACGAATACAGAGACAAAACAAATACAAATCAATAGATTGCAGAGATGGAATGGTGGTTATAGGTAGAAGTCAGATATTGTAGGCTGTTTTGAAGAGGTAGGATTTGAGTTGGGTTTTGAAGGAGGTGAGTGAGTTGGAGTTTCTGATATTGAGGGGCAGAGAGTTCCAGAGGGTTGGGGCAGCGATGGCAAAGGCTCTGTCCCCCGTGGTGCGGTGCGTGGTTTTAGTGATGGGGGTGAGGAGGTTGGCATCAGCAGAGCGGAGACGGCGGGTGGGGGAGTGGCGCTGGAGGAGATCTGTTAGGTAAGAGGGGGCCAGATTATTGAGGGCTTTGTAGGTGATGAGCAGGATTTTGAAGTGGATGCGGTGCTGAATGGGGAGCCAGTGGAGATGTTGGAGGATGGGTGTGATGTGTTCTCTGGAGCGGGAGTGGGTGAGTAATCGGGCAGCTGAGTTTTGGACATATTGCAGTTTATGGAGAACAGTGGAAGGGAGGCCATAGAGGATGCTGTTGCAGTAATCTAGTCTGGAGGTGATGAAGGCGTGGATGAGTATTTCGGCGGCTGAGGGGGAGAGAGTGGGGCGGAGTCGTGCAATGTTTCGGAGGTGAAAGAAGGATGTTTTGGTGATGTTGTTGATGTGTGTGACTTGAAGGAGAGGGTGGGATCCAAGATGACGCCGAGATTTCTGACCAGAGGGGAGGGGGTGACTGTATGTCCATCAATGCAGAGTGAGAGGTTCTGGGAGGAGGGGAGGAGGGATTTTGGGCCAAAGATCATGATTTCTGATTTATTGCAGTTGAGTTGGAGGAAGTTGTTGGTCATCCAGATTTTTATTTCAGTGAGACAGTCAGTGAGGGTGGTGAGAGTGGCAGGGGTGATGGTTTTGGTGGAGATGTAGAGCTGGGTGTCGTCAGCGTATATTGACTTTATAATGTGTTACAGTATTTGTATCTTCTATGTTATCAGTAATACTCCAACGTGGGACTGTGTCTGTATAGCACTCAATAGTGAGTTCATAATGAAATTCCATAGGCCACTTTATAACAATTTTTACATGTTCCAGAGGCAAACCACTAGATTGACTGTTTCAGGAAGAGAGAACAAGTTAGTTAGTTAGTTAGGTACTTTATTGTCCCCGTGGGGAAAATGGTTTTCGGTGTAAAATCATCATTTGGCATGTTATAGTAGACAGAGTACAGCACATGGGACGACATATAACATAAAACATATAACATAAAGCATAAAAGCAACATAAAAACATAAAAGCAACATAAATATTTAAGATCTGGCCTTGCCGTTCAGGGTTTTGATCGCCTGTGGGATAAATGATTGTTTAGACCTGTTTTTTGAGAAGGCAGGTTGCCTGAATCTGCGACCGGAGGGCAGCAGCTCGAATGCAGTGCACAGGGGGTGCTTGTGGTCTGCAATAATTTTCTCTGCTTTGGTGAGAGACCTGGATCTATATATGTCTTCCAGGCTGGTCAGTTTAAAACCCAGCAATTTGCTGGCGACGGTTACGGTTTTCCGCAGTGTTTTCTTTTGCGCTTCTGTTGCATTACCGAACCAACAGATAAGGCCAAAGGTCAAAACACTCTCGATGAAGGCACTGTAAAACATCTTGAGCATAGACAGATTAACGTCGAATAAAACTAACTTTTTAAGGAAATAAAGTCTCTGCTGGCTCTTTTTGTTGATGAGCTCAGTGCTTTTGTCCCACTTCAGCTTATTGTCTAGGACAACGCCGAGGTATTTGTATTCTGTGACTGACTGTATAGGCTGTCCTTTAATACTGGTCAGACAGGATGTGGGCTCTCTCCTGAAGTCAATGGACATTTCTTTTGTTTTGGAGGTGTTCAGAAGGAGATAGGAGTCGTCACACCATTTGATAAAGTTATCTAAAACCTGGCCATGTTCCTCCTCGTCACCCTGGAGAAGGCTGACCAGTGCTGTATCGTCGTCAGCAAATTTGATTAAGAGCCTTCCAGGAAAGGAGCTGGTGCAGCTATTTGTATACAAGATAAACAACAAGGCTGATAGGACGCAGCCTTGAGGGGAACCTATAAAGGTGAATATTTTGTTGGAGAGTGCAGCTCCCACTTTCACCTGCTGCACTCGCTGACTGAGGAAATCCAGCAGCCACAGAATCAGACTTCCATCTAAGGAGAATTCGTCTTTTAGCCTTTGGGCTAGTATGTGGGGCCGAATCGTGTTAAAAGCAGAAGAAAAGTCTGCAAATAAAATTTTTACGTGTGTATTTGGGGCCTCGAGATGTGACTGAACAAAACAGTCAACCCAGGTGAGTTTGCGTCAGTCCTGTCCTTTGTACTAGCAAACACTGCAACTGGAAGTGAGCTGGGGTTCAATTTAGAATGTTTGTGTTGTTGAATTGAAACCTGTTCCACATGTCCCAGTAGCTGCTGGGCAGACACCAACACGCCTTTCTGAGGATGCTGAGAATTCCTCAGTCTACTCTCTTGTGAGGGACTTGCCTATAGGGCAGAAGTTGATAGCCTATTGGTATTTGAGAAGTCAATGTTAGCAAGTCTGAGCCTGCTGTTAGTTGTGAGCTATACTTGAAAGGAGTATTTAAAAGAAAAGAAAAGTGTCTCTCGTTGTCATGCAGGACTCACGAGTACACCCCACAAGCTCACGAGCCCAGCTGGCCCAGCCCCAGGAACAAAACTGCATCAAGTCAGCCAGAATGTAAGTAGGTCTAAAACTACTGCACCTAGGGCAGCCATGAGAGAAGGGAAAAGGGAGGGGGAAGAGAGAGACCCCAGCGGTGGAGAAACGCGGGTTGAGAGTGCGATATAAAAGTTTAAAAGGCTGCTTTCCTGGGTAACAAAAACAGTGTAGGCCTACTAGTGGGACTTTTGATGTAAAAAAAGGTCTTCTACGCAGCAAGGTGTGTGTGTGTGTGGGGGGGGGGGGGGGATGGGGGGGTCCCCTACCTATTAGGCCCCTGTCCTATGGCCCCTCAAGGTTTCTTCCAAGATTTCGGTTGTTTTTTTCTTGGGATTTTTTCATTGTGTGCATTTAGGGTACAGGCTGAGGTGTATGAGATTAAATAAACAACCTTGAAACTTGAATGTACCGAGGCATTGTAATGCTATTACTAGTTATTATGTCTATGTAATTTAAAGGGTTACCCCAGATTTCTCCAGAGATAAAGAAAATATATTTCATATGGGTTGATTTTTTTCAATTAAATTATGCATCTCCTGCTGCAACACCTCTTCAGCTGCTCCTTCGCTCAATGCCCAGCAGAGGACAGTAACATACACAATACAATGTAATCTGTTGAAAATTTATTAAAATGGAGGAAATGGAGGAGCACCTGAGCAGGAAATACTGCATTCATTGCAATCCTCTTCTAGGTAACTATGTTAATGCAAGAAGCACAAAGTAGCTGAACAAGATCAACATGATGAGGCTTTGTTTTAAAACCTGAGGGAAGTATGAGCACATGTTGTGATTTGTAAACTGTACATTAGTAGAATTGCTTCATGTAGGCTAATGTTTTAAGGCAGTATAATCACGTAGCTATTCAAGGAATAAGAACCACAAGTTGAAAAGCAATGGTTTATTACAGATAGAAAACATTTTGAACGAGAGGCATGTCTCATATCTCATCTGCTGGTTTTGGAACAGGCCCTCTAAAAGTAAAATAATCACAATAAGTCAAAAAAGGGGGGAAGGGGTAGTTGATGACATAAATAATTCATTTGTAATGCCTCATTTGCATAAATTCACAAGAACAAAAGCACAGATCACAGATTTTTCTGGAGCTCGCCCATAAGATAGGGCTCCTGTTTCTCAAGGATATCTTTGAAGATATCTTTGATGCTATCTGCATTCATTATCTTATAGACTTCCCTCATCTTATCCTGAGTGGTAGGTTTAGACATGATGTAATCGTTGCGTTCTTGGTCGATAACTCCCTCGGTCATGAGCGCATCCAAGATCGGTGCGACCATGCTGACTCTCTTGATCAGCTGTTCCCGGTATTTTTCCACAAAATGCTTCCCTGAGGAAAGGAGAGTGAAAAATGACTGAGTTAATATCAGGCTGTAATCTGCTTGCATCTATAGCTATTTTGAAGAATTACAATAGGGTTTGATTGCAAAACACTATGCATTGTATATGTCCAACTGCTGTCCGAAATTCAACAATCAATACTTGAAAAACGCAGATAATTCACTCCGATTTATCTAAGTGTTAACAAGAGTCTTATAGCAATCATGTAACTGGAACACATCAACTGATTTTCACTAATCACTTCACCTGGTCCTCCACCAGGCGGTCCAGCCGAGCGTCCTGGGGCTGCAAGACATGAACATGAAAATTGCATGATAAATGTATATTTCTTAGAGTGTAGAAATACTTCTGTTTCTCTCATGTAAGTGACAGTATAGGCTAGGGCTAGGCAAATCACAATTTCAGTTTCCTCTATTGATCAGAAAAATAGATACAGGGAGGGACACACCACAATACCAGGTTGGGTTTTATTATGATCTTCAGCCTAGGACAAACATCATTTCCAGGCAGGAGGTTGATTATAAATAACTTGAAATTCAAAAACACAGCAACTGCCACAACAGTTTATCTGCAGTGTCCAATGTTCAGAAAACAGAAATCCACTCACCGGGAGAAGATAGTAATGGACATGTCGCTTCTTCTGCAGAAATACAAACAGCGAAGTGTAAATAGCATTGAAATAATTTGATGATGCTTCCTACATCTATTTCACCATCTACGTATGTTGTGCGCTATCCCTTAACTCCGTGGATATCAAACTTTTTCACGTTAAGGACCCCTAAACTGACAAAAATTAGACCACGGACCCCCATTTGATAACATTTTGTCCCAGGGTCCCCCATCTGACAACAGGAAGTGTATGAAACCCATGACCCTAATAGTTATTCTGTGTTTCTTATGGGGATGGAATTATAGTGAAAATAAATGATCCCTCTTTAAATTGCTGGGGACCCCGGAACCCCACCCAGGACCCCTGGGGGTCCCCCGGACCCACCACTGCCTGCCCTAACCAACCTCAACCCTCAGAACTGCATACCTAAGACCTATAACTTGAACCTAATCCTAATTCTAACCTTAAAAACACTAAAAACGGCCTATTGAAGAAGCAAGGACTGGCCAAGTCAAGATATCCTCACTCTGAAAGTTTAAATTTGGAATTGGAATGATAGCCTACAGGCACGCACACACACACACACACACACACACACACACACACACACACACACACACACACACACACACACACACACACACACACACACACACACACACACAGCGAGGGGAGAGGGGGAGAAAGACAGATAAGAGTGAGAGATGCCTGTTTGTCGTAAACTTTGGTTTTATAAACGTGCTATAACCCACTGCCTGCCCCCCTCCAATAATAATAATAGTAATAATAATAATAATCATCATCATCATCATCATCATCATCATCATCATAATAATAATTATTATTATTAAAAAAAAAGCTTTACCAATCATCATAATATTGTGAATGGTAAAGATCATGACTGGACGTGAATGCAGACAGGAAGAGTTTTAAACACCCTCAAAAGCGAAAGTAAAAATTACGCGGGGTAACGTTTAAACTCGTCACTTTTAACGGAACTTAAAACTTTTTGAGAAGTGCATTCTCGAAAGCTCATCCATTATATTCTGATTGTCGCCAATTAATATGCAAATTAATAGGCTAAATGTCTCTATTTAATGATGAAGTGCGCTGCAGCTTTCGTTTCCATTCCTCTGCAGAGTTGAACTCACCGAGCTCACGAGCCTCTTCGTTGAAGCCGATGTCTCTCAGTATCCCCAGGGTCACTGGCAGGGCTCCGGGCTCGGTGAAGATAGACACCAACACGTCTGTGAGGTCCAGGGCATCTTTATTCTCCACCTGGTTGCGCTTGATCTTTGGCTCTTGTCTGCGGTCCAGCAACTTCTTGCCGAACTTCTTCAGCCCGCTCTCCCCCAGATCCTCCAGCGTGTCCGATACACAGCTTTTGATCGTTTTGCCTGCCATTTCTCCTCAATTAGCCGTAGTCTATGCCTATTCCTGCAGCCTACCAACTGTTCTTTGCCGTCCGTGGAAGAGGTGAGACCAGGGTGTGTGTAGCAGCAGTGTATATACGGACAACAGGAGATGGGCGGATCGATAGTCTGCTGACGTGTCTGACGTTTACCTCTTTGAGAATCATATACACTTCCTGTTTTTTTTTGTGAATTTAATGTGTAGACTAGCCTATCTGATGGTGAAACTTGTTAAATGTGGTAGCAAATGCATAGGAACTATAATGCTCCTTCCCCCTGTCCCTCCGCTGCTCTCAGGCACAGGCGAGAGAGAACAGTAGAGTTAAGTGACTTCACTAAACAGAGGGAGGGAAGCGGCCAGCGGGCAAAGAGCCACACATCTGGCGCCAGAGTGCAGCAGAGCTCCGACAGAGACGTGGGGTAAAGGGGCCGCGATATTTTTTTTCGGATGATGGCGAAGGCTGGATGCACCCTCTCTGCCTATGATTGGCCTAGCGTCAAACGTTCGTCCAATCACATTCGCTTGGCTATCCTGCGTCTCTTTCTACAGTCTGTGGTCAGACCAGATTGACAGACAGCAGTTTCGCTGGTAACACTTTACAATAACGTACACAAATACTATAGTAGTTACTAGTAAACTAACCATTAACTAATAGCCAGTTAATGAGTAGCTAATGAAAAATTAGGCATTAGTCAATCACTAGTTAATCATAGTTAATGAGTAGGTAGTTATTAGTTAATTAAGCAATATAGCATGAGAGCCAGTGTGTTGTGGCAAATATATCCCGCTGATCAGTTGTTATCCCACGAGGCCGCAGGCTGAGAGCTTTCTGGAAAGCACGACAGGCAGCTCGAGCGCAGCGCTGCATTCTCAGCGCTTGCTGAGAAGCTGAGTGCTTTCTGCAAAGCCCGACACCAACTAACGTTACGGGGTTAAATGCGGGGTTAAATGCGGGGTTAACAGCCTTTTTTTTGCAAAGAAGACATTAGCCCGCATCTATTCTTGTACAAAACATAATTTTCTGCGAAGTATTAGTAAAGTTATAAGCGAAGATCGATTCACAAGGATCTGACAGCTGTCTCCGCCATTTGTTTTTTTTGAGGTAACCAAAGGCTTTTAGTAAGAGAGTTGCCATGGCAACCAATAGGGTTATTGGATTTATACAATGGCTGTGAACCAATCAGATTGCTTGATTTGAGAGAGCCGTTTTATAATAATCATTATATATAATTTATAGCTGTGTGTGCTTTATAGCATGAATGAGAGATGAATAGAGGGGGGCAGCTATTATAGTTTTTGTAATAATGGCAGCACTCAAAGCATGCAATAATACAGTCCACAGCAACTAAGATAGGCTACTAAGAAGGGCTACCCCTAAAATGGCCGCGTTACACACATTAAACTGGGAAAGAGAGATGACTCCTACTAACAGTACCCACAGGTAAGTTGGCTGGCCACAGTAAAAACCTCGGACTTTTTTCCTCTCTTTTTACGCGCGACATACAGGGGCAGGGAGGGAATGATGCACGCTGCATTTAACATGAATGAAATGAGGGTTAAAACTTAACTTCCCCCTGGGGTGCTTGTGGCACCGTCCGACTCCCCAGGTAAACAAGCTATCATTGTCATTTTTTTGGTCGGCGGTGCTGATAGCAAACGGCGGCGGGCTAAAAACTGGAGAGCGGTGAGTCCTGGGCCCTGTCTGCAACGCCGTCCCCCCAAACGTCTCCTCCCACAGCAGTGGTGTGTGTGTGTGTGAGTCTGTGTGTGCTCGTCGAAATGAAGGCAGCGGCCCAAGCGGGCGGGATCAGGCTTATTGAAACACACCACCCCCTTCGGGAAATGAGAGTGAAAGTCATCCAGCGTCCCCGAGAGTGAAAAACGTCCTTTCCGTTCTATGACTGAGTGATGCTATGACTGAGTGATGCCATTGAATTCCTTGCGTGTTGACCAGCGTGCGCTAGCGCAAAAAGCCACAATAAATCCAAAATGGCTAAGTTCCTGTTGGGTTTAGGTGGTGGCACAAAAATACATCCCCAGCAGCAACACACCCGCCAATGAAGTCGATGAACGGTTATCAAGATATGCGAGGAATAGACAGACTCTCACAGATTCCTGGTGGATGGTCAGTGGCTTGGAGGTGTTATTAATCAGCCTTATGGCCTGGGGGTCTTTGAACCTTGAGGTCTGCCAGTTGACAGGAGAGTGAAGAGGTGTTGCTGGCGATGGTGTTGAGGCCCCTTCTGAGGACTCTCTGTTGGCAGACATGCTGCAGTTTGCAGACATCCTGCAGTTTGCAGACATCCTGCAGTTTGCAGGGCCGTTCCTGTGACGTGCTGCGCTGACTTGATCACTCTGCAGGCGTTTGTGGTCTGCTTGTGTAGGCTGCTGTACCATACCATGATGACATGATGCTGCCAGTGATAATGGTCTCAATACTGCACCGGCAGAAGTCGCAATTGGAGTGTTGGTGGCAACTTCAATGTCCTCAGCCTCCTCAAGAAGCACAACCTTAGCCTGGGTGAACCCAGCCTTCAACGCGTCGTCACAGACTATGCCTGTAACTTACATTACAGGCATAGTCTTTGTGACTGATAGTACCTGGAGGCTGGGTTTACCCAGGCTAGCACAACCTCTGCTGTGTTGTCCTGATCAGCTGGGCGATGTGGTGTGTCCAGGTGAAGTCCTCACCTGGACTCTGAGGAACTTGAAAGTGTTAACCCTTTCCACTGGTGGATGGTGGTGACGACTCCTCTCCTCAGGTCCATATCACCTCCTTTGTCTTGCTGACAGTGAGTGTCAAGTTGTTGTTTGTGTGACAGTTCGCTACTCGCTCTCTCAGATAGGACGTTATGATTGTTTATATCTATTGTATATCTGTTCATATGTTTGATGGCTGTCATTAAGAGAAAGGGGTTGGCTCAGGAAATGACGTAGCGGGCTGGTATTTAATAAGCCCGGAAGCGGCGATTGCTCTCTCTTGAAAGAGAATTGCCCTCTCCGTAGAAGAGGAGCCAGGCAGTCGCTCGCTCAGAGTCCCCGTTTTGTCCTTTCTTTTATGTCACGTATTTACCAGTGTGTGTTTTGAGTTTTGTAACGCGTCTAAATGATCAGAAGTGGAGTTGCCGATCTCCACTTATCCTCAACCGCCTGAGCTTCCCGAGGAAGAGCGCCTCAACACCACACCTGGGCTGGACTGTGATAGCTTCGCCAGGTGAGCAACCCTTTCCATTCTCTTTGATGACAGCCGTATTTCTTTCATGTTGCAGAGTTGCGGTGGCATTTGTTTGCCCCTAGACTTGAGCTTGTAACCCAACCTGTAATATTTGTGACACCGCACCAGCTTTTCCACCTCCCTACGATGGCCTGACTCATCATTGTTATGGTGATGTTATGTGATGGTACTGTAGTAGTATAGGTCCGTTGTGTCATCATCAGCAAATTTGAGAATGGTGATATTTTCATGTGAGGCTACAGTCATGGTGTAGAGCACACATGGGCAAAATACGTGTCAAATAATAAGTGTCCAAATGTTCATGTCATTCTGGCCAATCCTCCACTTCTATTATAACATTTCAGTCTGGAATATATAATATCTTTCAATAATATTTAAAAAGTAAAAGCTAAAAGTAATCTCATGTGTAAGAAATGACTGTTCTACAGTCATTTCTTGCGGCCCTGGGGCCTGGGGCAAAATGCGGCCCCAGGGCCGGACTTACAGAAAAACCAAACGACCCCCAAAAACTCAATAAAAGGCAGAATTATGTTAATAAATCTCATCTGCTACAGCCATTGGAGTTGTATCACTATTATATCAGGAGATTAAAGCAGCTACGAGCAAGATTTTTGATTGTTATTAAACAGTATAATTACAATATTGATGCATCACATCTTACCTATAATAGTAGCTGAGACCAAAGCCGTGTGAATCGGAGATTGCTCTCTTGATGATTATAGAGTCTGTGTATGTCTAACCTCGCCTCACCAGGGGGCTCTCTCTCTCTATCTGCCTACCGGCGGACCGGATAAACCCGGAAGTGAAACCCGGAAGTGAAACGCAGGTGCCTGCCTTCCCCCGTTCGCTCTGTCTAGCAACAGACCATAAACAAGGAAAACGCCATGCATACTCTCGCAAACATCTCTTGTTATATTCTAACAGGTTATTTTGTGGTTATGGCCGAAGTGGCTGCTGCAAACCGTTTGATTTCACTTCCTGATCTGCCCTGGCCACAGACAGACTAACACTGGCCGATTCACTCGGGGTTCAAGCGAGACTACTCTGCGTTGGTATCGTCTACTATTACAGGTAAGATGTGATGCATCGATATTAAATTTAGACTGTTTAATAACAATCGAAAATCTTGCTCGTAGCTGCTTTAACAAGAAATTACCAATCACAACGGGAGGGTTAAAAATAGGGAGACTCCCACGAAAATCAGGAGTGTTGGCAGGTATAATCTCCAATGTGTGGCCCTTTGCTTACTTGATGTAGGTCAGTATCCCTCAGGAAAAAGAAATTGCCCACCCCTGGTGTAGAGTGTACGGCATGGGGCTGAGTACACGTCTTTGAGGCGTTATTTCGAATCGCACATAGGCTCCGCAATAACCACGCCCTGTGCCCGCCTACGCAGCAGTCAAGCGCCGGGATTGGCCAGGCGCCCATGCTCACGTGAGCCAATGGGACGATGATTTATTGACAAGCTCCAGGTGCGCTAGAAGCACACTGACAAGGCCTCAGCCTGCATGCAGCTCGGCGTGCTGCTGCCAACATGATTTCGGTAAAAGGGTAAATTAACAATGTTTTAACAAATTTTTCTCCATCAAAACTTCTTAGCAAAACGAACACAGTTAGATTGTTCTTATAGTATAATAACTTGACAACAAAAACATTCTAAATTGAACCCCCGCTCACTTCCTGTTGCAGTGTTTGCTATGGACATAAAAGGAAAAAAAACATTCAAGTGCAGGACTGACCATTCCGTGAAAACCGTCTATAGCGCAACTTTTTTAATCTCGTCTTAATCTGATATTTGAGGCAATAATGATCTTTCTCCTCAGAAAGCCCTGTGAGAAAATCCCATCAACCTGCATCAACCCCAAGAGTAATATCTCTGGGTTTCCTGTTTTGAAGGTCTGCTTTGAATACATAAATTAGCCATTTTCACTTCCCACCCAATTCACCCATTCAGTTTGTGACCATAATTCATTTCAATGTCCGCTCTCAAGAGCAATTCAGTTGGTTAATTAAATCGCTGTCCGCTCTCAAGAGCTATTCAGTTGGTTAATGAAATCGCTGGGCTGCGAGCCCTGCAGTGTTTGTGAGCATGGGCGCCTGGCCAATCCCGGCGCTTGACTGCTGCGTAGGCGGGCACAGGGCGTGGTTATTGCGGAGCCTATGTGCGATTCGAAATAACGCGTCTTTGAGGGGTGCCATTGTTTATGACCAGTGTCCTGGAGGTGGTATTTCCAATGCTGATAGGATAGTCTGTCGTCGGCAGATGAGGAATTCTGAGATCCAGTCGCAGAGTTTGGGGTTCAGTCCTAGGCTGGATAATTTCAGTGTAAGTTTGGTGGGGATAATTGCATGCTGAGTCACGAACAGCATTCTGATGTAGGTGTCCATCTGAATGTGTTCAAGTCCAAGTTAATTTAGGACTTTGCCAAGAAAGAGCCTATAGATCTAACCGATCAACTAAATCGTAGAACAGAATGATGTACAAAACACTGCTATTTACCTCTGAGATCAAGTAGCAATAGCCCCTACTGTACATATGGATAAAATATCCAACAAAATCAGCCAGCGGGCTTTGACAGCCAATGCAGGGTAAATAACTCAATAAAAATGAACATGACATAATTTACAATGCAAAAAAGAGTAGTGTCATGATAGTGAGAAGCCAGGAGGACAAGTAATTGGCTTTCTCAGCTTTTCACCTATCTGACAGTCATCTTTCTGTATGCCAGGAAATTAAGTACCTTGGCCACATCTTCACAGATAATCTCCATGATGATAGAGATATCAATAGACAGTGCCCCAAACTTTATGCTCAGGCTAATATGTTGCTTCGCAGGTTCAGTATGTGTTCTGGTCCTGTCAAGTGTGCACTTTTTAAAGCTTTCTGCACTCCCATGTACACAGCTTTCTTATGGTGCACATACAAGAAAGGTAGCATGCGGAGGCTACAATGATGCCCTGAGGATTCTACTTAAGGTCCCTAGGTGGCATAGTGCCAGTCACTTGTTTGTAACGTGTGGAATCCACACATGTGAGGCTCTCTTAAGGCATGTATGGATTCATGTCTCGCCTGGATGAGTCCCAGAACAGTATTATTGAGGATATAGTCAATCCTGGGAAGAGCTGTCTTCGGTTCTCGTCCAGGCTGCGTAAACACTGGAGAGTCAGCGTCTATTTATGATCTTATGTTTGTTGTTGTTTCTCGCTTATTTTTTTAACTGTATAATTTGTTGTGTGATGTTGATAATATGTATGTACTCTATGGACCCCCTGTGTGTCTGGAATAAAGTTTGAATTGAATTGAATTTAAATATTATTACTAGTGCAGTGCCCGTTCCCCCGTGTGCGCCCCCATCCCCCGCACATACACTGCACTCTGTCAGGTCCCCCTAAGCGCAAGTTTGAAGTCGATCCAACAAACGGTTCTCGAGATATGCAAAGAAAATACATACAAACAGTCCTGGAATAAGTCCAAATTGCATGAAATGAAACGAATGGTTCTCAAGTTAAACCACTTTTTGTGTGGCCAGTAGGTGGCGCTGTGCCGAATTACATGAAATCCGGCACTGCACTGTGTCGAGTTCCCATCAGCGCACTCCCCAAAGTTGAAGTCGATCGGACGAACGGTTCTCAAGATAAACCACTTTTTGTGTTGCCAGTAGGTGGCGCTGTGCCGAATTGCACAACATTCTGC
Source organism: Poromitra crassiceps (assembly GCF_964638095.1). Lineage (NCBI taxonomy): Eukaryota > Metazoa > Chordata > Actinopteri > Beryciformes > Melamphaidae > Poromitra > Poromitra crassiceps. The sequence goes on along the minus strand of NC_139623.1, from coordinate 99,734,017 downwards.
ACTGTTCTATGTCAGGTTCCCAGCAGCACACTCTCCAAGTTTGAAGTCGATCAGATGAATGGCTATGGAGATAAAGCGCTTTTTGTGTTGTCAGTAGGTGGCACAATGCCAAATTGCACGGAATTCAGCTCCCTGCACTCCCTTGAGTCCCCCTAAGCGCACTCCCCAAAGTTGAAGTCGATCGGACGAACGGTTCTTGAGATAAACAGCATTTTTTATGTTGCCAGTAGGTGGCGCTATGCCGAATTGCACGAAAACAGGGCACTGCACTGCACAATAGGGCACACTCCCAACCCTACTTACACAGGATGGGGGTTCCCGGAAGTGGTGTGGCCCTAGAGCAGTGATACTCAACTTGCGGCCAGGGGGCCAGATGCGGCCCGCGACAGGGTGCAGAGTGGCCCCCCGACCATTTCCTAATAATTTCACGTTAGTTTTCATTGTGAATTAGAATCTAATTCACAATAATAACTAATGTGAAATAAAGTTTGGCTGAGCTCCAGTTGAATTGTCAAATACCGCTGCGTCTGCTCGCTACCCAGGCACTTATGTATGTACTTAACCTAACTAACTATCCGGTGTGCACAACATTGTCAGACTAAACTCCGGCTGACACCCCAAAAAACTACAATCCGCTACAGAAAAATGTATATTGTTTGTTTATTAACTGGCCCCTGGCCTCCTATCATTTCACAAAAGTGGCCCCCGGGCAAAGCAAGTTGAGTATCCCTGCCCTAGAGGATATTATTTCTGAATGCGTGACTCATTATAGCCTACCATTATAGCCACATAAAAGACTGAGCTCTACTGATTATTTCCCCTTGATTTTATTCATGACAGACTTGTAAATGCATATTTGGACAGGCACATACATAGGAGGAGATTTCTTCACCCTCTGCTCTTAATTGGAACCTGAGGAGAGATGCTGCCCCCCTAAACACAGGGTCGTTCCTCTGTTTACTCTCTCAGTACAGCCGTTTTCCCACATGCGTACCGGAAAATTACCTGTAAGTCAATATCGGACATTTCCCTTCACACTTCGGCTCGCGCATGTGGGAATCTATCAGCGAATTTGCCTGTATGTTGTGGGGGCGGGGGGAGGGGGGAGCTTATTTGGGGGGTCGGCAAAACTCGAAATAAGTTCGCTTGTTAGTTGTCACACAATAAATCACACTCGTTTGACTTAAGAGCAGCGTCAAGCCGCCAGCATAATCAACACAGCCGATTTCCCCCTCCCCTCTCTGCTCGAGAGCAGCAGCCACAGACAGACACAGCGAGAAAGGCTTGCAAGCTGCTCAACGCTTGTATGTATGTAGAGAAAGCAGACTGGCTTCGTTTGATGTGTCCGGGGTTGCCTTCGGAAATCAGCAAGCTGACATAGGCTACTGCTCTTATTAGGCTATCACAAGATCATTTCGCCAGTTTGCTTTAATGTGCGCGAATGATTAGATTATGCCCGCTGGAACATTAAGCAACGTGTGTAGGCTACTTCTCGCCCATGATTGAAGGACCGCTGTCGCGGAAAATGACTGGAACCGTTTCCACTTGCGTCCCCTTAAGAGCATACCGGTCTTCTGACTAGGTTTAAAGTGGTGAAATGTCGGGGACGACGGGGTCGCGCTTATACCGGCATGGCGCCTTTCTCACATGCAGGCATTAGACCACATTCCGGTCATTTTGCGGTACAAAGCGCATGTGGGAAAAGGGCTTACGTGTGAACGGCCCTAATTAAAGCTACGGCTTAGGGCTGAAGAAGCAGAACTGAAGGAGCAGAACTGAAGACAAATATTCAAATATCGAACGTGTTTCGCATCCGAATCACACGGAAACAGGGCACCGCACTCCATCGGGTCGCCATCAGCGCACCCCCCGAGTTTGAAGTCAATCCGACCAACGGTTCTCGAGATACGCGGAGGACAGAGAGACAGAGAGAGAGCGAGAGAGAGACAGACGATCCCGTCATTATAGTATAGATTATTATTAGTAGTAGTAGTATTAGTAGTAGTAGTAGTAGTATTATTAAAACACAAAAAGGCACTCATGCATCTTCCAAATAAATTGTGATCCAAACATTCGTTAATGTGTAACTAAAGAGGGTCCAGGGACAGTGGATCCAAAAGGTTGGTACAATGCTTGCGTCACACAGGCATTGTGTTAGATTAGATTAGATTATTTAATGACCACACAGCCAGGCTGGTGGAATTTGTTTTCAGTACAGTTCATACATAAGCCATGGTCCAACATTGAACATCATAAGACAGATAAATACAGAAAAACACAATAACAGTACATATTACAGTCATAGCAGCAGAGATATGGGGGATTGTTATAGAGAGTTCAGTGTCCTTATGGCAGTGGGGAAGAAACTGTTTTCAAAGCGGGTTGTCTTGGTCGGCAGAGACCTGTAGCGCCTCCCAGAGGGCGTTTGGGGGTTCAAAGCACAGCTGTTTCCGTTTAAATAAACGGTTTACGTGTTGTTGGGGCTGAACTCCACCCAGATTAGGCCAAAAACAAAAAATAAAGGAAAATTAATGGGAAATGCAATTCTGGAACCAGAGCGTGAAAAAAAGGGGGCGGCTGGTCCCTATACCAGGGATCAGCTGAGCAGCACTTTGGTTTGTTTGTTTGTTTGTTTGTTTGTTTGTTTGTTTGTTCGTTTGTTCGTTCATTCATTCATTCAAAATGTACTTGATCTTTTCAATTCCAAGTTATATGCAAAGTAGGCTACTCTGTTATTCAAAGTGACAAGGAAATTCCCCACCTCAGTAGCATGCTAGCATGTTAGCTGGCCTAGCTAGCTGCTAGCTAGTAAGCTAGCTATGTTATGTAAAGTTGGGGTCACCCCTTACGGATATTAGTTATATTTGTCTACTATGGGACATGGAAAGCAACAGTGGCGGAGAGAGGACAAAATAATAATAAAATATGGCTTCCACCTACCTTTGTTTACAATCTCCAAATGCTAAGTTGAATACATAACGGTACACAGGTGGACAGTCAACGTGTGTTTTATAAGTTATCGTAGCGTTAGTTTTTTTGCTGACAAATGTTTAACGTTAGCTAAATGGTGTGTGTTTGTATTTAATGTGCACAGATGCATAAAACAATTAAGCTTGGTAACCAGCCCCAGTGAGAGTGAATCCTGTACAGCTGTACAGTATTGTAACGACCTCTGCCGTCGTCAAGGAACAGGAGACTCACGCTCGTACAGGCCTCCATTCACAGCTCCCAGACACACTCTTAGCGGTTGCCACGCTCCCAGCTTCACAAACATCTTCCCAGCTCCCTCGCTTACTCTCGACTGACATGCACACTCAGACAGGAAGTCCCAGGGGGAAACTTCCCACCAAACACAGTCCCGGGTCGAAACACCCGCCCGCACATTCGTTCCTAGCGGAAACCCCCGATTACCACATTACCCCCTCTCGCGCCCACGCTGGCACCCCCAAAACACACATACCCCTGTACCAAAACAACAACACATCACCTTTTTTTCCCTGTCACCACATCAAATTCCATTGCCCTCAACCCCCACAGACCCTTTCAATTCCCCAACATTCCAATTCAATTCAAACCCGTTACATTTACATTATTTCTTTTCTTTTTACACACATTTCAACCACCACCATTTCCAAACAACAACACCCCAACATTTCAATTACATTCTGGAACTGTTCTTTTCACAAACATTTAAATTCAACTCAAACCCTGTTAAATCTTCTGTCCCACCAGCAGCACACTAGTCCCTTTCACCCCCCAGTGAGGTCAGTCCTCCGCAGGGTGACTCTCTTCGGCCCCCCCAAATAGTCCCACAGACATCACACGCACTGCAGTAGCTCCGCACATCCTCCTTGTGTTTGCCCCAGTAGAAAAGTACATGAACACGGCAGAGTGTCTGCTCAGGCCCGAAATGACCCTGACCGCTGCAGCCCCTGTGCGCCCACCCTAACACCAATTCCCGCAGGTAGCTGGGTACAACCGTCTGGAACCCCCTTTTCCCTTGCCCCCCTTTCCTCCAAAAGCCCATCTTCCCACAGAACAACAACATTTGTGAATCTCCTCCACAGGGGGCCGGCGTCCGGCCGCTACCCACGCGAGCACCGGACCGATATCCGCGTCCTCCGCCTGCCTGCGTTCCCACTCATCCACGTCGACATCCATGATGGTCATGTCATCGTCTGTCAGGTCCACGTCTGAACAGTACACCTCTTCCTCCGCCTCTTGCACTCGCTCGTCCTCCCGTCCCCCTCCCCCAGGGGGCGGCGTGTTCAGGACAGCAGGGAGAACACAACCGGCAGCGATCTCCACCTCGGCTTCCTGCACAGCAACCGTGGGGGTTGTAGAGCAGCTAGGCTGGGCCGGCTCCTCCGGCATTAACCCCTCCCGCTCACCTGGAGACACGAGCACCGCTCTCCTGACTGCAACAACATTCTCTTCCCCCCGGCTGCTCACATTCTTCCCAGCCTGTGTCCCTCCTCCGTCCTCCAACGTCTCAGTGCAGTTTCTGGCCAAATGTCCCGGCCTCCCACACGACCAACAGAGTCTCACCTGCCAGCCGCCTGCACGTCTCTCCTCTCGCGCTGTCCTCTGGTCCTCGACAGCCTCCCTGGCCAGATGCCAAAACACCCCACACGACCAGCAGACACCCGTGCGTCCCCAGAACCGTTGCCCCGCGTCCCCGGTCCTCCTCCCGGGCATGCTGTGGCACCACCTCGCCAGGTGACCATGTCCTCCACAAGTCCAACACTTTCTTTGCGGCTCCTCCGTCCGCCGTTCCCCACGGACGTGGACGTGTATATATATATATATATATATATATATATATATATTGAGAATTCAGGGCCAAGAGGGAAAAAAAACAAGCAATTATCTTGGCCCTGTCAGGCAAGAGCACCATAATATGAAGCCTGCGTTAGTTCATTCAAGACATGATGTCATAGGCTACGCCCCAGCTGTACCAGCTGACAGCCTCTGTTTGGTTCACCATTTAACCAATTCTCCAATCACAGTCATTCTCACAACAAGGCGGTCCGTTTAAATATGGCAGCCTCTCACTCACTGATCTGTTCCCCACCTTGCTGATCATTGCGGCTGCTGGCAAACGCTTTGCCCCCTCCACCCCAGCCTCCACCTTTTAGATCAAATGCTATCATGTATTGTAGCTCTGGAGTCTGCATGGCTCAAAAAATGTTCCCATGTCTTGCTTTTAGGCTCCCTCTTTTACTTCTATGGTTTAAATGTATCTGGAATATTTTATTCCCATGGGGGATTCTGCTTGCTCTCCCTGCTCGTCGTAGCATGCTGCTGAGCAGAGTTCAGGGAGAATTTAATTAATTAAATATTAAATTAAATATTAAATTAATTCTAAGAGCGGAGCCTTCAACGCCAAACATAATTGTATGCATTGTATTCATAATACAATAAATGGTTAATTCTATGACTTGAGTGTTCTTGAATGAACTAAGGTTATGTACTGATGCCACACAGACAAACAGACCTGGTAGATGCCAAAACCAAGGGAAGAAATGCAACATTTTGGGGACTGTTTACATTAACTTTGGGACAGTTCAAATTGTATCTTGGGATGGTTCCATGACTGTGGGGGAAAATTGAGTCTGGAGCCCTCATTCAGTTGTATTTATGTATATTGATTGTCAAAGCTGTTAATAATGATAAACCCTGTGGGGTCATTTAATGTTGTGCTTTTGTGAGTTGTTCCTGTGTTGTAGTAGCAGTCATACACACATAGCAAGGCTGACGAGCACCTTAAGTATTCTATGTAAACTGCCTCACACAATTTGCAATATGTTTCCTGTGAAATAACTGCATACCACACACACACACACACACACACACACACACACACACACAGTTTGAAATATGTTTTCTATGAAATAACTGCAATATCCGACTCAGTCTTGTTTACATTGAATGGTAAATAACTGCTATATCTGATAATAAATCGGTATGATTATTTGTTTACAATCCTGTGGCGTATTTATACATATATACTGCACATACATTTCTTTCATGTATACATATTTAAAATAGATTTTTTTCACCCACTTATTGTATATAGTAATGTAAATGTTTAAATGCACCCCTGTCCTTTGTTTTAGCCTGTACATATTTGTGTGTGTGTGTGAGTACATTGAGAGCGAGGCAAACCAGTCAAATTCCGTATGTGTACATACTTGGTCAATAAGCTGATTTTGATTACTGTCAGTTTGTTATTGTGTATGTGGGCCTAGACTGTGTTCTGATGTAAACTATACAAGTAATAAGGAGGTGACTGTGGACTATAATGACCTAGTGCTTTAATTGTTCTGTCTCACTAAAAACTCTCTTCTCTCATTTAGACTTGCCAAAGCTACATGCATACAAGCTGTATGTAGAAAGAGAAACACTAGCTGAATAACTAATGACATGGTTTCCTGTAGTAGTGAGGTGGAATTGCATAATAGGATATAATGAAGGTGAGATGCACTGACTTGATATTTTCTTAATTGGTTTTGGCAAACAGAAAAATCTTGTGTATTTTATTAATTGATTTAATTAATACAATAAGCAACCATACAGGTGGCTTCATAACAATAATAGATCAAATGAAAGTTCATGTGCCACATATTTCATCATACAAGCATAATGTGCAGTGAAATGTTATTGCTGGCTCCTAAATGTGCTTGATAAGTAAAATAAAGTACAAAATAGGATGGATGAGCTGTCAAATATACAGCTATACACAGATCAATTGTACGGGGAGTTAAATTGAAAGTAAATCTGATCTAAAGTAAAATATATGCTATATTCCTATATACCTATAGAGATTTGTATGGATATTCACGTGTACTCAGAAAATCTGGATGATTGTATACAGTATTCATAATGAGTAATGAATAGGCTATGAAGTGCTAAACTTTAGCACTTTAGCTAAAGGATTCCTTATAGCACTTTATAGTATTTTTATTGGGTGTTGGCAAAGAGCTCATGCGATCCGCCTCCAATAACTGAATGATTCTAATAACCAGTAGGCTATGTCTCACATTTAAAAACCAAAACAACGTTACACATGGCGGACACACAAAACAACGTTTATACTTGCGTTTATTTGAAACACTTTTATTTGCGTTTTATTATGAAGGCAGACACATTCTACCGGGAGTGAGTTTCCTCATTGCAGCTGGCTTCATCAATGGAGCCACAGCTCCTCCTTTCTGGAGCTAAAACTCCTCCCCTCTGGAGCTCCAGGGGGGAGGAGCCCGTACTGCCACTTGTCAGGGGGTGCTGTTAGAGGGCGCCTAATCCAAAATAATGCAGTATGCAATCATGGCAAATCAGGCAAATCAGGCAGAGCAGAAAAGCATGGGTTGGACCACCGCCAAGATTTATATCGCCAGCCGGAGCAGAGCCGGCGCGTAAAAACCCACCTCACTTGCAGGGTTGCTCCATCGGCTAAACGGCCCGGCTTGGAAACTTTTAGACTGAAGAAAATGCCACTAGTTTGTGGATATTAGTGGGATTTTTGGCCAGTCTAAAAGGGGCTGGGAGTTTAACCCAGCACAGGAAAGGAAAATATACGCTAGCCTAACTGCGTCAAAGCATGCATATCAGTTTGTGAATGGAATCAATGGTCAAAAGAGAACTGTGTATATACAGTTATATTTATCCCGCTTCTAGCTAACCGTTAGCCTCAACGCGCGTCAGCATTCATTCAGAATGATTCAGGGTGAGTCTCGCGTCGAGGCTAGCTAACCAGACATTGGCTGTAAATTGCCCATGGTTTAGCACATTTCAAATAGGCTAGCTAACACAACATGAGTATGGACGATTATTTGATGCTGTCTCGCAGAATGAAAATGTAATTGATGTGATTGAAATGTAAATGATAAATGCTTTAAATTCAAAGGCATTTATGGAATGCTCACGATACCAAAAACAAAAATGGTGAACAAATTACCAAAAGTCAATGTTGGAAGTGAGTAATGTGGACATTGGTTGGGGTTCACACAGTGCATGTTGCCCACTGGCTATTCTTCTCATAAGATGAACAAACTTATAATTCACACAAATGCTACATTTATTTTAACATAATGTCCATTACACATGATAACTTACATTGATGTTTTCTATTTATTTTCATTTCTATGCCTTTTCCTAGACGGGGAACCCTATCTTCCGTGATCGAGGCATGACAGGAGGCTCGCAACCATGTGTGGCTGGCGGCCCCAAGCTCGCCAGCCCACCAAGAAGCCAGAAGAGGTAAAGGCTGAAGCTAAGGCCAGTGTCATCTCTGAGGGCGGTGACCCTGGTGACAACATGCTCTTTCTGAGCCGATACACCATTCAGTTTGGCCAGTACCGGGGTCAGACCTTCAAATGGCTGTTGGAGAACCACGTGAGCTACACTGCCTATCTGGTGGCTAGTCACCAGAAGGAGAGGGAGCACACAGCGTCTCAGTCCCAAGTCCCATGGTCAACAAGGTTAGTGTTGATATTCAATTAATGACTTGACTATGTGTGGAGTCACTGTAGCTCAAATGCACAGTTGAAAGCATAGCCTTGTAGCTTGAAATGGAGGCAATATTGATACTGTGTGAATTGGTATTTGTCCAATTCATTGTGTAACTGAGAGTTGAAATCTGGTCTACACAAACATTACATTTGTCAACGCATTTTATGTCACATGAAATATCATAAATATGGAACTATATGCTATGTGCTGCCAGCAAAAAGTTAATACTGGTTAATACTTTAGCGCAATACTATAAAATAATTAATTGAGTTCCTGCAGTAACGCGCATGTGCAAGTACTTACTAGTGACTGTGACTGACTAGAATGCCCAGAATTGAATCTGAAGCAATACTGCATCAAGTGTGGAGCGAGGTGCTCTGGGCACGCTATGTTATTGTAACAGACTGTATACGAGGCTCTGTGTACCCCCTGAGTTGCTGGTGTTAAATTAAGTTAACCTCTGAAGCCGTACAGCCTACAGACTACATAGACGCACACACAGTCAACATAATTTTAGTCTGTTGCATAATGTAATAGCTGCCTGGTACACATGATATAAAATACACCTGTCCCATGATTGTTTAGCCTGTAGTAACGTACAATCATGTACAAGTTGTGTATGAGATAGAGATGAAACATTGCATGAAACAAAGAAAAGGCTCAAAGACATGCTACACTTGATGACTACTGTGTTCTGCCGGCTGTGATAATGTGTTCACTGGCTGTGATTAGGTCCGTCTGCCTCACCCTACTTGTATAGTTAGCTATAGGCTACTTTCCCCATACTCCACATGCCACCTAGTGTGCAAAAGGGGGAATTACCACCATCAATGAACACTCATCACACACTCCATGTACAGTAGGCATACCATATTCATTCATAGCATATGAACCAATACAAAAATGTCTCTAACAAGCACATTGGTCACTTAAAACAGCACAATTACATTTCAGGTGATGTGTTCAGAGTTGCCGATTATGCACAAGACAATGTGGGGTTGCAGGCTGGCCAATCATGGGCAGCTGTGCCACCCCAACCACACCTTGGGCTTCAGCTGAGGATCCTGCAAGACATTTAATGAAAATTTAAATTGCATAACAATATGATAACATAATACTATATAGGCTAGTTCTTAGATTATATCCATATTTCTATTTTCCATAATAGCCTATGAGCAAATTGCAGTTCTAACAAATTAAACTACTACTACAAACTTAATAAGTATAGGCTACAGGGGGAAACAAAGTTCAGCACAGGAAAAAGGGTTCATTGGGTTTAGGGGGGTTCATTATTCTAATTTAAATGGCGTAGCCTAACTCTAATGTGAAATTCAAAAAGACCGCTATCAATTTACAATTCAAGAAGGGGGGTACAATATGCATAGGCTACACAGGCTATTCACAATCATGAGTTTGTGTAACATTAGATTAGATTAGATTTATTTCGAACATGCTAAAAAACAAAAACAAAAATAAAGAATAAAAGAAATATAGGCAAGAAGTGCCAAACAATCATAGTCAATTAGAATTCACAGCATACAGCGAATGCACAATCAATTTACATTTGTTTATCATGCCCGAAAAGGAGTAGGAAGAAGTTAGGCTAATACTTATCAAGTCCTACCCCATCACAATATTCAGAGAAATCCACTCACAATTACTGGAACCAACTGTCGAAAATCCTCCACTTGTCTCTCTGGCTGCAAAAACAGAGACAAGACAAGACAAGAGACACACTAAATGTTAGCAAGCAAAAATAATTTGATACTTCCTGCATAGCCTCCAACACCTCTGCCTCCACCCCCATAGCGCGCAGTCTGTAGGCTACTTCTGCTTTATGATTTTGCTTAACTTCGTGTCAGTGTGTTCTGTTGTGACAGCCCAATTGAGAAGCACTTTGTAAACATTTGTTTTAGAAATGTCTTATTAATAAAGTTATTATTTACCAGCATATAGTCGATGTGAAGTGTAGCCTAACGCAGTTGCACATTTTTCAAAAGTGAAAGTAAAATGAATATGCGGGCTAATAGCCTAGCCTTTGGCTTGAGTTTTTTGGACTGAAATCCATTCACTTTTTCAGTTCAACCGTCTTTCAATACATCCATGAGTTCAACATTATCGCTAATTGATATGCAAATAGGCAGTGCGCTGATGATATTCGGATTTCGTTTCCAGCTGCTGGGTTAACTCACCAAGTTCCTTTGCCTCCTCGTTGCAGCCAATCTGTCTCAGTATCTCCAGAGACACTTTGAGGGCTCCGGGCTCGGTGAAGGTGGCGACCAAAACGTCCGCGATGTCTAAAATATCTTTATTGTCCACGGCTTTGCGTCTGACCCGCGGCTCTTCTCTACGGTCCAACAGCTGGGAGCGGAACTTCTTCAGGTGGGTCTCCGTCAGGTCCTCCAGCGTGTCTTTTATAGCATTTTTAATAGTTTTGTGCGGCATTTCTCATTAGTCTCAGGAGCAAATTGCCGTCCACAACAGTCAGGCCACCTGCAAGAGGTGAGACGCACCCAGCAGTAGGCTATCGCTACCGGGTTGGGTCTCTTCAGGGAAGAAAACAATAGGCTGTGTAGGCATTGTGCGCATTCCAACATACAGCTTTGCCATGTTGCCTTCAAGTGCTCTTGGAAAACGGGCCTAATTATGACTGGAGTCCGCGTGAACGTTCTGTTAAATAACCTACAACTGAGGGAAAGTGTCAGTCAGGGCCGGTTCCAGAACAAGATAGGAAGGGGTGCAGATGCCTGGCCGAAGGCCGGGCCCATTCGGGCGGCTGGCGGCCAGCCCGAAAAATTTGACATGTTATTTTACTAAAAATAATGCATTTTACCATCATTTCAAGTAGAATGATACCACCCAAGCAAGAATATTTGGTAACGCTTTAGAATACAGCCCGCAAATAAGCATGTAGTTATAGTATAACAACGGGGTTTAGGGCTGTAGTTATAGTATAACTACGGGGTATAAGGAGTGAAAAAATACTTTAACTAGAGGGTAACAAGATCTGTACTTAGTTATAGTATATAACTACGGGTCCCAGGAGTGTAGTTATAGTATAACTACGGGGTATAAGGAGTGAATTAATACTTTAACTAGAGGGTAACAAGATATGTACTTATGGTATAACTACGGGGTTTAAGGAGTGTAGTTATAGTATAACTACGGGGTTTAAGGAGTGTAGTTATAGTATAACTACGGGGTTTAAGGAGTGTAGTTATAGTATAACTACGGGGTTTAAGGAGTGTAGTTATAGTATAACTATGGGGTTTAAGGAGTCTAGTTATAGTCTAACTACGGGGTTTAAGGAGTGAATTAATACTTTAACTAGAGGGTAACAAGATCTGTACTTATAGTATAACTACAGGTACCAGGAGTGTAGTTATAGTATAACTACGGGGTATAAGGAGTGAATTAATACTTTAACTAGAGGGTAACAAGATCTGTAGCCTACTTATGGTATAACTACGGGGTTTAAGGAGTGTAGTTATAGTATAACTACGGGGTTTAAGGAGTCTAGTTATAGTATAACTATGGGGTTTAAGGAGTCTAGTTATAGTATAACTACAGGGTTTAAGGAGTCTAGTTATAGTCTAACTACGGGGTTTAAGGAGTGTAGTTATAGTATAACTACAGGGTTTAAGGAGTGTAGTATAGTCTAACTATGGGGTTTAAGGAGTCTAGTTATAGTCTAACTACGGGGTTTAAGGAGTATAGTAGCCTATAACTACGGGGTTTAAGGAGTGTAGTTATAGTCTAACTACGGGGTTTAAGGAGTCTACTTATAGTCTAACTACAGGGTTTAAGGAGTGTAGTTATAGTATAACTACAGGGTTTAAGAACTACACTCCTGGTCCAGTGTGGTACCCCGTAATTAGCCTATAAGTACAAAATTGGTCCCCTGCTTCATAATACAGCCCGCGACCCCGTAGTTAGACTATAAGTACAGATCTTGTTACCCTCTAGTTAAAGTATTTTTTCACACCTTAAACCTAGTTATACTATAACTACACTCCTTAAACCCCGTAGTTAGACTATAACTACACTCCCTAAACCCCGTAGTTATACTATAACTACACTCCTTAAACCCCGTAGTTAGACTATAACTAGACTCCTTAAACCCCGTAGTTATACTTGAACTAGACTTATTGTAACAGACTGTATACGAGGCCCTGAGTTTCTGGTGTTAAATGAAGTTACCTCTGAAGCTGTACAGCCTATAGATGCACACACACACACAACATAAATTTAGTCTGTTACATAATATAATAGTCTCGTACACATCACATAAAATAACTTGTCCTCCCGATCGTTGAGCCTGTGGTATCGTACAATCGTGTAGTCTACAAGTTGTGTGCAAGATAGAGTATATAATGTGCCCGGCTCCAACATTCAATCAACGTCTGCAAATAGTGGGTGAAAAAACTTTCACTTTCAAACCTTCCTTGCACGTTTTTTCAACGTTGACCCTAAACGTTTTTTAAACGTCTTTTCAACCGAAAAATGCTCACTGGGCATAGTGGATCTGACGCAACAGACAGGCAGCTGAAGGATCCACACTATGCGAAGCGTGCACTCCTGCAAATGCTGACAAGTTTTGTTTACTTGGCCTCACGTTGTGTTTACATAGCTGTGTTTACTTTGTTCACGGAGTCGGAGACAAAAATGACGACTCTGCCAGTCAAATCCCAGCTTTGGGAAGAGAAAGAGATACGAGATGACAAGACTGACAAAAAAAGAAAGAAGATGGGAGGAATAGCAGGTAGGCTATCACTGTCCCCAGAATAGCATTAGATGTCACTGTGCTATAAAAAGCAAACAAACAAAACAGATAGTGTCGATCATATTATGGCCTACGATTCTCACGTATTAGCTACTGCTTGACAGACAAATTCTGCTATTGAGAAGCCGAAATCTGTATCAGCAATACTTTATTGATCCTAATTCCTGAGGATAAATCAGTTTTTGGACACCTACTATATGGAATGACGCTGCGCACATACCCTCATTTATGTACAGTTTATTTACATGAAACAGACATCACACAGGCTAAAAGATTCACAGTGAGGGACTGAAATCCATCCCAGATTATTTAATCTGATTAGCAATAGAGGTAGACATGAGTTTTGCATAAAAAAAATAATCTAAATGCACAAACCTCTATAGGGAACATATAAACATTATTTACAAATTAATGCCTTCATAAAACCACATAAAATTGAAACATGGGCCCTGCTACTAAAATCACTCATTTATAGTGCTTAAAATACCCCCCAAATCTGCTATTTACCACTGAGGTTGAAGAGCAGGTTTATCATTCCAAAATTATCCATAATTTGAAAAAGGTGAGAACACTTACAAAATTATTGCATGGAGAACTTTTTGGTTTTGCAAAACTGATATGTAACATTTTGGAATACCATAAGACTTTCTGCATAGAATCTCTTCGCACCAGTGAGGGGATTCAACATCAATTAGCAGAAGTCAATGTTCACTTTGTAGGCTGCAGGACTCAGTAAACATGTAGGCCATCTTCATGGTCATCTTCCATTAAAAGACTACAAGAATGGCCAACAGTCCTGGCACGCACTGCCTACTGTGACCCCCATGCTTCGCTGCTGTGCTCTGACGCTGCTGCCGGACACTGCCAGGCTTCTGTGTTTGTAGGTAAAACGTTCAGACTGGCCAGGACTTCCTGTGCTGTCTTGCCCAGCATGCCCTGCACGTCGCAGACAAAGCGATAGACGTAGCGCTTGCCCGCCGTCTTATGGATGATGTTCTTGTGGTAGTAGTAGCGCAGGCCACGGCTCAACTTCTCATAGTTCATCTTGGGCTTGTTCTTGCACTGGCCCCAGCGCTTGGCCACCTATTGGGGTGGATCAGAACCAATTAGAGGTGGATTCATGTGAGATAACACATCAGAAAAAACCCCCCAAAAAACATCATCCACACTCCAGCACTGGTACACAACATTTTCCCTACTCAAGAGCCACAATTTATGTACATGTATGTATGTATGTATGTATGTATGTATGTATGTATGTATGTATGTATGTATGTATGTATGTATGTTTGTATGTGTGTAGGACTTAAAAGAGCCACACCAACCCATAAAGGAGCTGCATGTGGCTCTAGAGCCTCGCGTTGAGTATTACTGTTCCAGAGCATTCACCGAGTGCTCTAAACCAAACCAGTAAAATGATCTTACCTCTGTGGGATCAGACATCTTAAACTCCCAGCCATCGCCCGTCCAGCAGATGAAAGTACGGCAGGCTGAGTCCAGAAGCAACTCCAGTAAGAACTGCCACAGCTGGATGGGCCCAGAACCTGAATGAATGGATGAAGGCAGCACAATAAGTTGATTCAACTCAGAAATGTCACTAGACTTTACACACTTTAGATAGACCTACAATGACAATCACACGCCTGTCTGACTGTGTCCTGCATCTGTTTTAGACAAACGTCTTGGGCAAAGTGATGGAAAAGGTGTCATTTTCAACACTCCCATGTGTCTAGTTTGTGACACATTAACATGATAGTAACACATATGTCATTATGTTGTTATCGAGTCACTGTACAAAAAACATTGTTTTTAGCTTGACCATCATACATTTCTTAGTTTATCCAATTGGTTTTGAAAGAGTTCCAAATAAATCTTGTAGAATTGTTTCATCATAAAGGATCATGCAATCCTTCAGTGAAAATCACCAAGATTGGAGTTATGAGGTTGTCAGTCAGCCAAAAATGACAAAACCATGCACCGTAGTAACATAATGTGCTTTCCTCAACTAGACACGCAGATGTTTTTGAATGAATGATGGCAGTGGAGTGTGCTGACAAACATCTGTGCACATGAACAAGTGAGCAAAGCCTAACCTGGGTAAGCTGACATTCCCATCTGACCCTCCCTGTCTGGCCTCTGGGAGTGTGTGGTCTTGCGCTTGGCCACACGAGGGCAGTACTGCTCTGTGGACTGAGGCCCGGGGTTGGAGGGACAGGAGGCCGGAGGAGGCGGGAGAGGCAAGGGGGCCGTGAAGCCGGGAGAGGGGAAGTCTGGCCAGAAGGACGATGACCGCCTCTGTTCAGAGTCGTACAGTTCAGCCGAGTGACATGAATAGCTCTGCTCTGTCTCACCTGGAGCAAAGAGTAGAGTCACAAACTGAAGTACAGTATTAGGCTTTCCAAATAGACAGGTCAATATATGGTGGAACCTTGAACAAATTGATACAAACAGTTTTTCAATGGTTTGGGGTATCATTGGGCATGCTAAATAACATGCTAAAAATCTAGTAAAATCTGACTTCCAGAAAGGGGTCATTTTCAAGATGGCGTGCTCTTGGATTTGTCAATAAATAATTATAGCAGTGGTGACCTGAAGGTTAGAGAAGCAAGCTTGTGACCGGAAGGTCGTCAGTTCAATGGGATCGGCAGGATAAATCTGGGTGGGGAAAGTGAAAAATCAGCGCTTGTCCCTCCCTTATTACCACCACTGAGGTGCCCTTGAGCAAGACCCTTAACCCCAACCGCTCCAGTGGAGCTGATCAGTGGCCAGAAGATCAGACTGTGGTTGTACTGGTCAGCTTCCAGGTATGAATGTGTGTGAATGTGAACAGGGAGCTCCTGAAAAAGAGAGCATTGCTCTCAGTGAGACTCCCCCTGTATAAATAAAGGTAAAACATTTTCTTTCACTGATTCACTTGTATTCCTTGAGCCTTATAGGGTTAGACACCAAAACCACCTTTCTAGGCTGAATAGTATTTGAGATATAGCCATTTTAAGCTCCATCTTGGACGTCATCTTGAAAATTACCCCTTTTCGGAAGTCAGATTTTCCTAGATTTTTAGTATGTTCGCCCAATGGTACCAGAATCCATTGAAAAACCTTTTGTATCAATTTGTTCCAGGTTAGTCCCCCTCCCCCCCCACTCATATATTGACCCATCTAAAAGGGAAAACATGTGCAATCATCAAAACAAGGGACACGGATGTTTGAGAATATCTATGCATGGAATGTCTTACTTTGTAATGTATTTCCTCCTTTTCCAGGGAGGTAGGGGCTGCTGCCGTCCTCCATGCCCGGGCTGAACTGCCCGTTCTGGGGCACAAGATTCTGGTAGGTCTGGGCAGACTCCTGGTACCCTGCTTGGGGCTGGTCTAATGTGAGCCCATCTACATATCAAGGAGAAAGAGTTAGTCATAGGATATGACTCCTTGTTAGTATTGTATTGCGCTCGTTCAAATGTCCACAAGACTTGGTGTCCGCGCCTCACCGTGTGGATACGAGGCCCACCAGTTGAACTCTGGGTACGAGTCCAGGTTGAAGAGCGTTGAGTCGCTGGTGCTCACTGAGAAACAAAGAAAGCCAGTGTGAGATTTCAGTCAGAGGCAGAGAAATCAAACACAAAGTCAACTCGACATGAGTGTAATGTTGTATTTGGGGTGCTCACCTTTGGGGTCGTACTGGCGAGGGTTTTTCTGTGGCTCTGCGTAGGTCTCCGTCAGGTACTGGTGCTGCTGTCCCAGGCCTTTACTGTCTAACAGAAAAGACAGGTCTTCACCAAGGTAGTCTGGAGGTTGCACACAATACACACAGATGGGAGTCAGTGTGGGTGAGGATGGAGAGGAAACACAGCCAGTCCATATGGCTTTAACGGAACCGTTCCCCCAAAACGGAAAATTCCATCATCATCTATAGGCTACTCACCCTCATGCCTTGAGGTTTGTCCATACAAGGAGGTTGCCAGCACAACTGCAGAGAGAACAGGTCCCCCCATTGACTTCAGTAGGCTACAGTACAGTAAGTCAATGGTGACCTGTTCTCTGTCTCTCTCGAGTTGTGCTGGCAGTGGCGTCCTCTCTGTGTGTTATATATGGACACAACTCACTTGTTTCAACTGGCATGAGGGTGAGTAGATGATGACACAATTTTCATTTTTGTGTAAACTGTTCCTTTAAGAGGAGGTTAAGCACAGCTTAGCCCGGCCATAAAAAGAAGGAAAAGATGGGGTGAAGTTCCAAGGCTGCGGGTTAATTGTTTGGGTTATTATCTCAACGCTGGATGTTGACACAAAGAAGAAAAAACTCCATTTTGTTTACTGCCGAATCAGCAGCAGGCTCTCAAGCACCACCTCAGGTTTTTTAGCTCAATGGATGGAGGTGGAGGCTGCGGAGGAAACGACAGAGGGCGGGGGCAGGGGGGGAGAGGAGGAAACGCCAGTGGAGGGAGTGTGACAGAGTAGTGATGAAGGGAAGGGGGGGTACTCTAAATCTGTTGGAGGAGGAAGTCTGGAGGAAAGGATTAGGGAAGGGAGAGAGAGGGAGTAAAACAGAGTATCTTTAACCTGACCACCCTCCCTCTCTCTCTCTCTCTCTCTCTCTCTCTCTCTCTCTCTCTCTCTCTCTCTCTCTCTCTCTCTCTCTCTCTCTCTCTCTCTCTCTCTCTCTCTCTCTCTCTCTCTCTCTCTCTCTCTCTCTCATTCTCTCACCATTCAGGCATTCTTTATATGGTGGGGGAAACACACATACACAGATGGCAGCACCCCATTATCCTGACGCAGCCCATGGTCTGTGTGTCAAGGTCTCATGTAGAAAGCTCTGACAGATGTGATGATACCGACTGTGAAAATATTTCCTCTGTCCTTCAGCTGCTCAGGTTCAGAGGAAACAGGCGGGAGGCCAATCACACAAAATATTCATCCACATCTGCCCAGACTGTCATGACTGAGATTCAAACTAGCAACCTGTCTTATCAAACCCATAACATCATCACTTTGTGGGTCCTCATGTGATGCAGTAATGTTAGTCAACTTACCATATGATGCAAAGTCAAAGCCAGCAGGCACTTCCTGCGTCCTGAAGTCTTCTGTGTAATATCCAGACTGGCAAATCTCCATCTGTGTGGATAAGCAGTGATTTAAGCTATGCCTATATCTTTGTATCTGCACAATGGCATTTTAAGACACTGCTTGAACTGTTTTCTTTGAAGTGCAAGTGGCTTTGGCTAATAATGTCTGGCCAATGAGGGCCAAGCAGGGCAATCAATTCACTAAACTTGCAGAAGTCCTTGCACATAATGTTATTTACAACCAAAACTTAAATGTTAAATTTCTGGGGACAAAGTTAAAAATACTGATGACTGACAAGATGGACCATTATTTGTGGCCTATTCAATGCGATTCAATGTTGTTGTTGTTTTTTTTATCTTTGCTCTGAATTATAACACTGCACTATTTGACATAACTTAATCGAAGCTATATAGCCTACCCAATTAGCATTCAAACCATGTGAATAAAAAGGGAGAAAAAACAACAACCCCTACCTTTATTTTGGCGTCTTTGCTCTCTATGCTTCTGTCGCCTGGCTTGATGATAGTGTCCCAGTACATTTCTTTCTTTGTATTGATTTGTTGCCGTCGCTGGCTGTGTTACAGATAGCGGACAACAGAGTGGTCAGTGTGTCTGGTCTGGAGCCGGCCCGGGCCCGTTATAAAGCAACGGAGGTGGGAGGGGCGCGCACCCGCTCTGCGTCGTGACCTGCGCGAGGTTTAATAGGGCGTGACGTCAGCCACGACTCCCCAACACAGATCAGCCAACCAAACATTCATTCATAAAACACCATCACTCACTCCATCACTCTATCAGTAGACTACATTTTAGAGAAATACAAATAGCCTATCAAGCGAAACTAAAGCAACTGTACACAGATTTCCCATAATAGCCTAATGTTAGCCTATGGAGAAATAGCCTACCATAAGGTTACTCAAACTGATGAATATCCTATTATAATCAAATCTGAGATTAAAAAGCAGGCCATAGCCTAAATTCACATGGGCCTACAGACACACGGTCCATGCCATGCTGTTATATGAATGTTAATAAAACTATAAGGAATTGAAAATGCTATAGGCTAAATAAAGTCATGCACATACTGAGCCCCAGAACACACTATAGCCTATTATATGATTTTTTTTAATATCAATATAGCAGCATACAATGTAATTTAGCCTACTCAAGGCTATTGAGTGAGTCTCAAAGACAATTATGCTATAACGTTCAGAAAGTAGCCTATAGCCTACAATAAGGCCACTATAAACTTATTAGGCATAGTCTTATTATTTCGTCAGGGGAAGGGTATTCCCTACATGAGGTTTTATTATAGTCTGTTCCCTAAACGTTTATAAATTGCCTATCTAATATTTCTAGATCTTTTTCTCCTGCTTCAATGCATAAAAATCGAAAATTTTCGGCATGTTAAGATTTAAAACTGTATGAACTTTATGAGTAGCCTAAATAATGTGTTTTCCTATAGCCTACTATTGAACGATCTAAACATATTTTAAACCTGTGGTCATGTGGATAGCTTGACACGCGGGACTAAATAACGAAGCCATAATTCGGGTGGGGTTGAAGTGGGCCTTTTGAAATCACAACTCTCCAGTCGGTTTCTAATGAGGTGGAGGAAAATCTCTGTATCTTTAGAAGCCAGTCGACTAAACAATGGCCCGTAAAAACGACCCGAAGAAAGTCTCAAATCACGGCGTGAGTGGCTGCGGCAGATAAGGCCGGACCCAGGGCTTTCTATAAACAAACATCTCTGCTATTCTCTGACACACACACACGCACGCACGCACACACACACACACACACACACACACACACACACACACACACACACACACACACACACACACACACACACACACACACACACACACACACACACACACACACACACACACACACACACACACACACACACACACACACACAGGCACGCTCCATCTGGAAAAGTGCAGCGGTGAAATCGTGCGCCGCGGTGGGAGACGGGAGTCGTGATTGGGACCCCCACCCCCACCTCGAGACACGGCGGAGGACACAACCGGGATAACGTTACACAACAGGAGGTGATTAACAACTGTAGGCCTATGCCATTGCCACAGACCATCAGCAAAGGAGTTGACACAGAATAATTGCGGGCTAACAAAAGAAGGTGAAGGCCTCAAACTTCCAGTAGGCTATAAGAAATTAACAGATTATTAAATAATAATAATAGGCTAATTAATAATAATTTAGTCCACATAACATCCACTGATCTATTTGGCCACGGACCATTTGGTGAGATTTTTTCTGTTGGTCCCTATCAGAGATGTTAGATGTGATTTTGTCCAGAATTTCAAGATTGTTTTGTAATGTGGAGAGATAAGGCTATCGTCAAAGCAGTCATTTCACATTCTCTAATGGTGTAGGTAGGCTATTGTAAATGAAATATGCTAATGCTATGGTGTTTAACAATTCATCAATTTGATGGGAGGCCATGCCCCGTCAAGGGGACCCCACGTTGAGAACCAGTGGACTCGCGAGGGATCAGCCGAGCAGCATTTTGGTAAACAAACCGCGTCACTGGGTAACGGGAACCTAGCCTGGTTGAGGGACTCTAGCCGGCTGACCGTGTTTACAATTTAAAAACTGCGACAGTTCACACAACGTTAACAGGATATGCTACATCAAACTCTTGAGCTAATTCTGCTCTCACTCAGAATGTCAAAATATAGCTAAGCGATGTGATGTAGCCTATAGGCTACTTTTTGGAGATAGGCCGTTTGTTTGGCACAACTCAGGCTATAGGCTAGTTAACTGCCGCGCAGCCGCGGGGTTACACATGTTTGGGTGGCAGTAACGTCACGCTGATTCGTCCTATATGCAAACTTTGCATCGAAATCGTGGAATAGGCCCTTACAGCAAAATCACCAGTGTTAATTAATCATATGAAAGTCAACACTATGCCAGTGTTTATCAGATTTCGATAGGCTAGCCTACTTAAAATGTAAACTAATCAACATCTCTCAACTAGTTTGCTGTTTTGACGCATATCTGCAATCTGAACTGCACGACTCTGGACAGGATAGGTTATTATTGCTCATTATAAAGTCGTCTGGAAGCTTTTTCTCATTCTGAAGTCAGGAGTCTAATACATAATTTACAATTGTCTCTATGTAGCTACTACAGACAAAAAGAATGGGCTGATTTGAACATTTTCTTATCAGCTTCTTCAAATGATTGGTGCACTTTCTGGTATGGGGGTAGCCTAATCCAATAAGAATAAGAATAAGAAATTCCAATAAGAAATCCAATAAGTTCACAGGAAGTTGGTTGTTGATGTTGCCCAATAGGGAGATCAATATTTCATAAGGGTAGGAGAGAGCTCATGAAACAGGGTAAAATAGTGATTTTTGTTCGTTTGATTTGTAATAGTCTCTGGTGATAACATATGGAATTAAACCTGCAACAGTTCTCCTTATCCTCACATTATAACAAGCCGTGAAATTGAACTATTCCTCTTTTTGTTTCACATGGGGACACCCAAGCCCTTCAAGGACCCGTGGAGGTCCCCGCAGCCCACTTTGGGAACTACTGGGCAGGATTAAAATAACTATATTCATGAGTCTGGGGCCTCATACTTTCTACCCATCCTCATCTATTAGCCTACAAACATCTGTTCAAAGTCATTCACATCACTGAAATGAATGACATTAATCAGCTTTCTTAACCAAACTCAGTTCCTGTTCAGAATGTGTCTATCGGGAGGACAGAATTTATTTTTGTCAGCACAGGAAAATAGGACAAGTTTGATTCCTGATTGTCCCATGTCTTTCAGATGACATTTACTGTCATACTTTTGAGTTGTAGCCATTTGCGTTTGACACTTCAGGGGCCCTCAACCCACATAACAACAATACTACAATAATAACAAACAACAATAATACAAAATACTAAAATCCCCCAAAACATTTTGTTTCAAATGCAAAATTGTTTTTTTTACACCTCTGTTCTGTCCTCTAACTTAGGGAATAGTTAATTAGCCTACAGCCTAATCACAAACAGAAAGTAGGCTATGGTTATTTTTTTCCTCTGAGAAACAATGTGTTGATTTCATGAGAACTTAAGGAACGCAGCTTGCGCTGTTAAGAGTGACTTCACTTCCCAATTTAGAGAGAACAAGAGAGAGAGAGAGAGAGAGAGAGAGAGAGAGAGAGAGAGAGAGAGAGAGAGAGAGAGAGAGAGAGAGAGAGAAAAAAAGTTGCCATCCGGTTATGGTCTCTGAACGAAAATTGTAACTGCAATGGTTTGCGCCATAGAGTCAATGCACCCCTGCATGAATTGAAGTGAGGTTAGCAGGCTAAATTGGCAGCATTTCCAAACGACTAAATGACAAAGACTGAGAGGCTGCTGCAATGGACTGTACGATAAAGGTAGGTGTTTGATCTGGTTTTAATGTTGGTGAAAATGACAGGCGGCCACCCACAGCAGCGTCTCTAGTGAGAGAGGCGAGGCGGTGATGCGAGCTCCCCACTCTTTCCTTCTTGTACAAAATTTCCTCTTCCTTCCCGTTCGTGGTTGTATGTCGGCTCTATAATAACACAACTAACCACTACATCTTTACACTCCGATAAAACTCTAATTGGTGACCGGTTTACGCATAAAAGAAGATTTCCCAAACAGCGAAATTTTATTTTTTTATTTAACCAAGCTGATCCTGATAGCTGATGGCCAACTGCATTACAAAAAATTACTGGAGAGTGACATAGCCTACTGAGCTTTTAGTGGGCTGAGAAAAACACGATTTTAAATGATGATGAAGAAGAAGAAGGTTTAATTACGAATAGCACGGTCTAGTGCGCATGCAGGTGTCTGTGAAGGCGCCATGGATCAACTTGGACACAATGAGATCCCCCTTCAAAGGCTATAGGAGGACTCATTTCCATCAGATGACATGGTATTTCACATTTCATACTATTACATTTGTTTATTCTTCTAACCATTCTCCCACCATAATAAATGCATAAATACCGTGATTGTCACGAAAAAAGGCTACAAAAAGGCCTTCGTGTATTGTGGCACTTTGAAATTTAACACTGAATGCTGAATATTTAATAAGATGAAGGCAAAAATGTTGGGGCGTTTCTCTTATGATATAATAGGGTGTACCGGCACATATAAAACTATCAAATTATGTTATTTTCAAACTAGGCTCTGCGTCTGCATGGGTATCAATAGCCTGCAACTTAAGGCTATATAGGCTCACATAAAGTTTACGAAACATTATTTTCTGCAGTAGGCCTAAATATTTGCAACTCATTAAATCCTTCGATTTTTCGATGCAATCGCATAATAACAAAGGCCTTCATTCTTTTATAAAACGCAAATGATTATATTAGCTATATGACTAATTCAGCCGATTGCAAAACGAAAGAGTGCATGCGTTTGAAACGTGGGCCTAAACAGATTACGAAATACTTTAGGGAACTAATAGCCCTTTCTATCATGGTTCTTCTTTAAAAACAGACTGGTATAGCCTACATTATGGACATTGGCAGCACCATGACTTTTTATTCAATTTGTATTTTCATTTGCGATTTAATAGCTACCGTAATTGTATGGCTGGTCCAGGGGAAATAAGGACTAAAATGAGCACCGTTTGTGTTGCATTTTGAGAAGAAAATGTTCATCTTTCGTTTTTTACTCCCCCGTTTTTTTAATATATATATAGCCTATTTTTTAGATTAGAGATGCTTTATTGTTATGCTATATTACTGTTTTGTGCACACAGCAGTCTTCAGTCATCAAACAAAATTATTATTCAGATAATAATGATCTTGTATGCCTAGTTGTATTAAAGTACACACTGTTTTTAAGTAAGGTTATTTTAAGTATAATTTATAGCTGCAAACGGGAGCATTTGTCAGGTGTCGTTATCTCAACCCTGCAGGCTTCCTGTCTCAAACCTCAGACTTTCCGCACACATTTCCGCTCCCTGGACCAGAAAAAAGGCAACAAAGCCTTGCCAAACACAAAATGAGTGGATAAACTGAGGCATTGCATTGTTTCAGGTTCACATCGACTCACACAGAGTAGGCTACTATGAGGGTCAGGAGTGAAATGTGCCTGATGCTGGCTGGCTGTGCTGCTGGCTGTGCTGCTCGCAGAGTGCTGCCATGTAGGCAGCTTCAGAGTTGTGAAAACCACATGGTGTTTGTGAAGCTCAAGGCGCAGCTGCTCGGGCCTTTGCAAAATCAGCTTGACTAAACTCTTACTTCTGCTTTCACACTGGCAGCAGAGAAGCTTCACTATTGCACACTTTGTTGACTTGATCTTTGACCTGCTATAGCTGCACCTCCATGTATTTACATCACAAGTCTACACTGTTTCCCCCTTGTTATTGTACCTTAATACCCCCAGACTCTTTTTTTATAGACTGATCTGGAACAAGAACTCAGTGAATTTGTCAAAAAAATATACACATAAACATCAGCACAAAATCTGAGAAAATCACCATGGTGAGAAAGATCCAATAGGCTAATTCAAAAACTTATTCCCCTTCTTCTTTTTATGAATAGCCTATTTGCATGAGATATTATATAACTCTGTATGAGATTATAATATTCATAATAACCCTCAGGTTTCAGTCTGGATGTTTGGAAATAAGGCCTGTGGAGGTTTCTAATCTCATACAACAATGGCTTAAACATTCACAAAGTTTAAAATCTGATAGTTGAGCTCAGTGGGGAAAGTGAAGTCCTTCATCAGTCCAGGAATACTGATGATGATGATGATGATGATGATGATGATGATGGTGGTGGTGATGATGATGATGAAGAAGTGAGATCTGGCAGTAGACTATGCCTGATCTGACCAACACAGAATGACATGAGGATTATTTACTACTGTGAGATTACTGTAGTTTGGATGACGGCACCACAATGTGTCACCACTAATGTGGTGTTCTGCTTGATGGAAAAACATCATCCTCTGTGGCTGATTCTCAACATGATTAACTAGTGCATAAAACCAGTGGATGTTTCATTAAAATGCTAAAATGTATAGAACATTTAGATTCTATTTTTGTAGTATTTTGATACAAAATGACGTTATGAACACAATACAGTTTCTAATGATTCTATTTGTAGTATTTTGATACAAAATTACATTATGAACACAAGACAGTTTCTAATGATTATGCCTAGTCATTATCTAGTGCCTTCTAGAATGTGAAGTGTAAGTGTAAGTGTAAGTGTGTGTGTGTGTGTGTGTGTGTGTGTGTGTGTGTGTGTGTGTGTGTGTGTGTGTGTGTGTGAAGTGTAAAGAGCACCCCGAGCTGACCGAATGGAGCCAGATTTTTTTTAATTCTGTAATTAGGGCCGAATAAATGGGCAAAAATGTCCAATTAGTGGCCAAAATGCTGCAAAACAGGTTCAGCACAATGGAGAGCTCCAGAGTAGAGCAACACACACAGGTGAGCAGTTTGAACCAGCCAGTGAATTCTGGAACAGCACACAGGTTAGCTGAGTTGTAATCAGCTATAAGTCGACTATGAAACCCCTGTGGGGAGAGAGAGGAGAGTCTGCATGCCAACTCTTTGAGCGAGCCCTGACTAAATGGCCAGTCGCACAGGGATGGGTAGTCCGCTAGTGTCAATAAATAGGCCTAACTGATAGAAATGTTCTTACATTATTTTGTGTAAAAATCTGGTTAAATTAAGATAGGAATAATATCATTGTACACAAATTAAGGTACCTTTGATGCCAGCATGGATCAGCTTGGATAGAACACAATCCAAAGAGCCACATCCAAGGATCCTCCATGAGATGACTGGTATTTTGTAGTAATACATACTTGGTTGCAGTTGCGGTTTCTTGTAGGCTAGAAGATGGAACCAGCATCTTGTGTCACTATACTGTGACATTTGCATCGCTGGGGGGGGGGGGGGCACTGCTGTCTGAGGTTGATTTGTAAGACAATCATCTCATTCATGCTATGGAATATACTGTATCTACTGTATCTTTGGATATTCTACCAAAAAGCACTTTCCAATATCTCATAAGGCAGAAACATATGAGTATACCAAAGTGGAACTGGAGATATTTCAGAGTGACTAAGAATCCTTGTCAAAAATGGTGCTATTGTACTTTAAATTACACTGAAATTGTAATCTGCTGAGATCAAAAAGGCTGAAAATCCATCCCAAATAGCACGAAGACTCCACCTGTATGCTGTATGTTCAGGCTACAGCAGGGACACTTACTTGATTAAAATTTAGCAGTTAAATTGCTTAATTAAAATTAATCATCTATCTTTATCAAGATAGCAAGAAGTAATACGGTCTTTGGGGCAAACACCCTGCTCTAAGGCAGTGGTCCTCAAACTCTTTCATGTCAAGGACCCCTAAACTGACACAGATTAGACGGACCCCCATTTGATACAATTTTGTAAAAGGGTCCCCCATCTGATATGATTTTTGCTTTTATGTTTTATTACAGAAAGTGTATGAAAGCCAAGACCAAAACAATCATACATTCTGTCATTGTACATATGATGGTGGTATAGTGAAAATAAATGATCCCCCTTTTTGCTGGAGACCCGCTGGAACCCCCTGAAGGGCCGCTGGAACCCCCTGAAGGGCCCCCTAGGGGTCCCCAGCCCCCACTTTGAGAATCGTTCTAGGGGGGAGACTGCATGATGCAACCTGTAAACTGCTGACTCCCTGCCTCTTATCAAATTCCCATTCAACAACTTTGCATTGTCATAGCTAAAGAAAAAAAAATACTATACTATTATACTATAATACTATATAATACTATAAAAAATGAATTTGAACATAATTTTTTAGGCCCATCTGCATCTGGAAGGTCATGTTTTTAAAAGTTGTTTTGTGTCACTGAGCAACAGGTCGTGCTATGAAACACATTGAACAGGAAGTCACTTGTGGCATTGGCGGTCAGGCCACATTCTGGTATATTTGTATCAGTGTGCAGAGGAGAGAGAGCACGCAGGGGAGATAACCAAAGAGCGGGAGGGAGGGAGTGTGTGTCTGTGGCTGTGAACGCTTGAGTTTGTCATCGAAACTAATGCTGAAGCTGAGTAGCTGCTCATCAGGATAACGTCAAGAGTTTCAGCCTTTTAAGCAAATCTTTTTTAATAAGGCTCGGTTCACACTTAGAATGATAACTATAACTATAAACAATAAGTAGATAGAATGGCTCTCACACTACAACTATAACTATGAAACAGCCAAACAACAACATCCCGACAACTATAATGATATTCTTGGTTCCATCTGAGAGCAACTTTTTATAGTTATATCATTCTAAGTGTGAATGTGCCTAGCCTTTTTTCCTCTGTGTAATACTGCTGTTGATTCTCATGAGAATTTGCTGTCCACAGCCTGTTTTACCCTGCTCTCAGCCAACTGTTTCACTTCTGCACTGAGTAAAGGCCTCCGAAGGCCAGAGCAGGGACACAGACAGACAGACAGACAGACAGACAGGCAGGCAGACAGGCAGGCAGAAAGACAGACAGACAGACAGACAGACAGACAGGCAGGCAGGCAGGCAGGCAGGCAGGCAGACAGACAGGCAGGCAGAAAGACAGACAGACAGACAGACAGACAGACAGACATGCAGACAGACATACAGACAGACAGACAGGCAGGCAGAAAGACAGACAGACAGACAGACATGCAGACAGACAGACAGACAGAAATGCAGACAGACAGACAGACAGACAGACAGACAGACAGACACACAGGCAGGCAGGCAGGCAGGCAGACATTCAGACAGACATGCATGCAGACAGACAGACAGACAGACAGACAGACAGACAGACAGACAGACAGACATGCAGACAGACAGACATTCAGACAGACAAGCAGGCAGGCAGAAAGACAGACAGACAGACAGACATGCAGACAGACATGCAGACAGACAGACATGCAGACAGACAGACATGCAGACAGACAGACAGACAGACATACATGCAGACAGACAGACAGACAGACAGACAGACAGACAGACAGACAGGCATGCAGACAGACAGACAGACAGACATGCAGGCAGAAAGACAGACAGACAGGCATGCATGCAGACAGACAGACAGACAGACAGGCATACATGCAGACAGACAGAGAGACAGACAGGCATGCATGCAGACAGACAGACAGACAGACAGACAGACATGCAGGCAGAAAGACAGACATGCAGGCAGAAAGACAGACAGACAGACATGCAGGCAGACAGACAGACATGCAGACAGACAGACAGACAGACAGGCATGCAGACAGACAGGCATGCAGACATGCAGACAGACAGACAGGCATGCAGACAGACAGGCATGCAGACAGACAGACAGGCATGCAGACAGACAGGCATGCAGGCATGCAGACATGCAGACAGACAGACAGACAGACAGACATGCAGATAGACAGACAGACAGACAGACAGACAGACAGACAGACATACAGACAGACAGACAGACAGACAGACAGACAGGCATGCAGACATGCAGACAGACAGGCAGAAAGACAGACAGGCAGAAAGACAGACAGACAGACAGACAGAGATAGAGATAGAAAGAAGAGGGAGAAAGATGGAGACAGGGGGAAAGAGGATAGTGCAACAGAAGTAGCTGAACACACAAAAAAGTGAGTGCTAGAGGTAGAAAAAGGGACTGTGGTGAAAATAAAGCTGAGCAGAAGAACGATATGGAGGCTGACCTATCTAACTCCCGTGTCACGTGTAAACTGAGTGCACACATTTGAAGTTGTGTTTTTAGTAGCCCACACTGATAAGAGTAGTTTAGGTGCAAAATTAGCTGGAAAACTCTGACATATATCTCTCTCTCTTCCCTTCCCTTCTCTCTCTCTCCTCTCTCCTCTGCTCTCTCTACCCTATGGCTCTTCTTCTTCTTCTTCTTCTTCTTCTACTCTATCTTCTCTATTCTCTTGCTATGCTTGCTTTTTTATAAGCTTTATATAAGTTGTTCAATTCCATTTGTTGATTGTGCTTATAGTAAGCACAATAAAACAGTATTATAGTTAGACCTAGCAAGACACATTCTCTGTAATGTCCTCTGAGACATGCTTGTGAATTAGGGCTATACAAATAAACTTGACTACTCTATTTGAGCTCTGGTTTTAAATGTTGAGCATTAATATCAAGTGCAATTGTTTTGCTGACAAAATATATTATAATGTGGCCTGGGAATGAAACCTGTTGCATGTGCTTGCTTTAAAAAGGCTGCACCCATTACCCTACTACGGCTATGCCTTCAGCAAAGGATCCCACACTGCTGAGTGCTGACTCCTGTATCAGTTTGTCTGCAACCTGGAGGAAATGCCAAACTGTGTGCCATGCATTAAGATCTGCTTTACAATGCTGCCGCAACAACAATTGAGCTAAAAAAAACTACACACACACACACACACACACACACACACACACACACACACACACACACACAATGGAACGGCGGCACTTAGAACTTCAATCAAGCTATACTCTTCTTGCAGTCCAATGCACCCAACCCCTTCTCTTCAGACCATGGGTCTTATAGGGTTGTTTTCCAGCTTTAAAATGACACACATTTTTACATGGTGCCCGCCCCCCTCCCCATTTCCTCTCCCTTGGCCTGTGCCAAAAGGTTCCTCTGCACATGGGGGCCAGGTTTCCTGTAGGCCACTGAAAAAGCACCGCATTGACGTCCAAGGCCCGAAGACAATGCTCAACTCCTCTAAACAAACATGCACTTACACCCACTTAGACTCCCTCGCATCACACATGCACACACTACACATGTGTACACACACACACACACACACACACACACACACGCACACGCACACACACACACGCATGCATACACTATACATGCACACACACACACAAACACACACACACACACACGCACGCACGCACGCGCACGCACGTACGCACGCACACACACACACACACACACACACACACACACACACACACACACACACACACACACACGCACACACTAACACACTAACACATGCACACACTAACACATGCACCCACTTTGGCTACTTGAACAGTGCACAGGACAACAGGTCCTGTCCTCACCCCCTGCCCACCTCACAGACACAACACACATGCACACACACGCACACCCACACACTCAGGCAAGTGCCATCTTAAGGTAGTGTGGTGTTTTATATATATACTGTATATATATATAATTATATATAATATATTATATATAATATAGAATTTATAATTATATATGTATATAATTTGTTAAGCCTTTGTCAGCATGAAACACAGGAAGCAGCGCAAAAACGGACTCAAATCTTGATCAGACTCCACCTTAAGACAACTCCACCCCCCACCACCACCACCTCCCTGACCTCAATCCTAACGAAATAAAACTGTGGTGAAGATTATTGAGCTTCTTTAAGATTAGAGACAATACAGCAACGTCTCTCTCATGGCTTCTTTCAGACATACTTAATGTTTTACTTTGCATTCCACTTCTGAGTGTTTGTTTATTGTTTATGGTTGGAGGCTTTTCACTCTGCTGTCAAGATTCAACACAAAACACAATTTATTTATTTATTTATTTATTAACAGACAGATTATGGTTCAGAATGTGTTGGCTTGGTAGTTCACTAATGCATCTGGGCCTTACAGGGATAAATAAATACATTTCTAAAGACTTAAACGAAACGCCTCTTTAATATGACAAGTCCAAATTGTTGTGAGCTTGGAAGTAAGGTTGTGCCGTAATAATATTCTTACACCAAAGATTTGATGAACCACCTAGTAAAAGGTTGTGTAGCCTACTTTTAATCTTTTTAAATATTTAACCCCATAAACTAACCTCATACAGACATAAAATACCATTTAGCCTAAAGATCAATGAATATGTAACACATTCTGACTGCTTTTGCTAAAATAGTCAGATAGAATGTTGTACTTTGATTCAAGTGTTTTAATTTATGTATGTATGTATGTATGTATGTATGTATGTATGTATGTATGTACCGGTATGTATATACGCATGCATGCATGCATGCATGCGTGTGTGCGTGTGCATGTGTGTGTGTGTGTGTGTGCGTGTGTGTGTGTGCGTGTGTGTGTGTGTGTGTGTGTGTGTGTGTGTGTGTGTATGTATGTATGTATGTATGTACGTACTGTATGCATGTATATATTTATTTATTTACATATTTGTTCATATGTCAGGGACAATGCATAATAGACATTGTTGCAGGTTAAAAACATGTAACACACATGCATTGCTTGAGGGTTTCTAACTAAAATACAAAATACAATAATTGCAGGTTGCGATATCAGATCTAGAGAAGGTTCATAGTTAACACTAGTGGTGGGGCAATATATTTATCTCACGATACGATTCGATAAGCGAATGTAAACAATTTAAAAATGTCATTACAAAGGGAAAAAATAATATAATTTGGATGGAGAGCTTGTGATGGACAAGATATAATTTGTTATTAGTACAGCAGAATAAAAAAAACATATCATTTTTGTTGAATTTCGATATATTGTCCCATCCCTAGTTACATTTTTATATTGAAATATATTGAATTTGGATCTATTGTCCCATCCTTACATGTCCAAGTCAGGGGTGGACATACAGTATGGGGGCCCTATAGGCAAAGGCAAGCATGGGGGGTCCCAAAATCCCAACTCTCCCCTTCTCCCGCTTTTTAATCGATCCTTTCTATCTACTGTATATATAAATGTGGGTAGCTTTGCTTTTTTAACTTCTTTTTCAGAAATGAATCCACTGGCAAGGTCTGAGAATGAGCTTAAAGTTAGTATAGTAAAATCTCACGAGAAGTTGCCTGACAGACTAGTCATGGTGGTCACGACTCAAGATTGGAATAATTTATTGTAACAAAAATAGTTCTTCAAAACTAAATTTACAAATAAGTTTACATTAGTTCTACTCTCGTCTTTTGTGGGGTCCTTTTGCTGCAGGGGCCTAAGGCAGGTACCTCCCTCAGACCAGCCCTGGTCCCAGTTAAGCTGCGGTGTGGAAAACATGTAGCAGCTGAGTGGTCACTTTCCACACGTTGTGACCCTCACAGTAAACTGTCTGTCTGTGATGTTGTGGACAGGAAGCGTTGTCCGTGGTGAGCGAGGACCAGTCCATGTTCGAGCCGCCCTACAGCAGTGCGGCCCCTGCCATGCACATGAAGGCTGACGGCAGCTACAGCCAGGCCTCCAAGCTGAGCCCGGAGCCCCCGGAGCCCGAGTGGGCGGGGCAGAACCCCGGGAAGAGAGGCGAGCACGTCAACGGAACCAGGTGAGTCAGGACCGGCCGAGGTCAGAGGGGACCACACGTTCCCGTAACATCTGACTGTCCCCTCGTTATCTCTCCATTTCTAAATTCTGTGTTTTTCCACAGCCTGATTCATTCTTTTTGATTTTCTTTGAACAGATGTAAGCACGTGTCTCTTGTTAGTCTATGCTACAGATCGTTAATAACCTTGTAACTCCAATTTGTCCAAAGTTTTAACTTCAATTGCAGGATTATAGGCCTACATTGTCAGGTTCTACAACCTGCAGTCCAGGGCTTATAAACATGTTTAAAACCTGGGGGTGACATTAAGGTTTTCACCCAAAAAAAGTTACAGGACCCAACAGCTTCTCTTTTCCATTCTTCATCCTCTTCCTGCCCCACTATGCCCATAGCTTCACTCCTCATGACCCTATTCTTGATAAGGACAGAAGAGTTTAAAAAAATCTATATATGGATGCTTGGAAGGTGTAATTGGGATCATTTTATATAAATATGTTTCTTGGTCATGCTGTTATGCTCTCATATGGTTGGGCTGCTGCAAAACTCTAGCCCGGAGAATGTAATAATGTTTTTGTCATCAAAATAAAAATTCTTCCTAAATATACAGTAGGCGACATCTTATTTAAATATACACTACTACCTATCTTATTTTTACCATGATATGAACATTTAGGCTGGTATTCTATGTCTGCTGATAGTAGCTGGGCAATATGCTTGAATTGGGCCACTAGACTCTGAGGGTTATTCTCCACAATAACAGATATCACAATGTTTGAAATGACAGGGCGTACTGAGCCTGATTATCAATATTTCCAAACTTTTTATGCGGCTTCCACACTTTTCAAGACCTGGAAATGATCTCATTCTTCTTCCACACTTTTTCACATTTTCCAGCTTCATATGGAACATAGCAATCTAAATCCTGTCCCCTTTGTCCGGTCTAGTCGTGAATCCCCCGTGGACTGCAGTGTGACCAAGCGCTCCAGACATATGAGCAGCAATGACGGGGCCCAGATGGGGTACCAGGCGTCGTACCCCGAGCCACGGGCCAGCCCCCACAACACCACCCCTCCCAGCAATGCCACAGAGGAGAAGAGGGTCATCGTGCCAGCAGGTGAGATGACTCACTTCTGTTTACGACCACACAGTAGCTGGAAATCGCCCTCAATCACCCTCCACTCTCACATGAGGCGATGTCACAAGAGCGGGCACACATTTGGCTAGTGCAATATCAGTAATTAAATCAGAAGTGGGCATAGAGTGTGTTTGTGTATCTAATTAAATCAGAGGTGGGCATAGAGTGTGCTTAAATCGGAGGGGGGCATAGAGTGTGTTTAAATCGGAGGGGGGCATAGAGTGTGTTTAAATCAGTGGTGGGCATAGAGTGCGTTTAAATCAGAGGTTGGCATAGTGTGTGTTTAAATCAGAGGTGAACATAGAGTGTGTTTAAATCAGAGGTTGGCATAGTGTGTGTTTAAATCAGAGGTTGGCATAGTGTGTGTTTAAATCAGAAGTTGGCATAGGGTGTGTTTAAATCAGAGGTTGGCATACTGTGTGTTTAAGTCAGATGTGGGCATAGAGTGTGTTTAAATCAGAGGTTGGCATAGTGTGTGTTTAAATCAGAGGTGGGCATAGAGTGTGTTTAAATCAGAGGTTGGCATAGAGTGTGTTTAAATCAGAAGTTGGCATAGGGTGTGTTTAAATCAGAGGTTGGCATACTGTGTGTTTAAGTCAGATGTGGGCATAGAGTGTGTTTAAATCAGAGGTTGGCATAGTGTGTGTTTAAATCAGAGGTGGGGATAGAGGGTGTTTAAATCAGAGGTGGACATAGTGTGTGTTTAAATCAGAGGTTGGCATAGTGTGTGTTTAAATCAGAGGTTGGCATAGTGTGTGTTTAAATCAGAGGTTGGCATAGTGTGTGTTTAAATCAGAAGTGGGCATAGAGTGTGTTTAAATCAGAGGTGGACATAGAGTGTGTTTAAATCAGAGGTTGGCATAGTGTGTGTTTAAATCAGAGGTTGGCATAGAGTGTGTTTAAATCAGAGGTGGGCATAGACTAGAGTGTGTTTGTGTATCCATTCCAAGCCTTCTTCCTCCTGTTGCTACTCTCCTGTGCCATTGCAAAATAATAATACCTTTTACCCCGGACCCCACATAGAGAAACACTCGTATAACTTTACTTTACTTTATTTCATTTGGCAGACGCCTTTCTCCAAAGCGACGTACATACAGAAAATGACAAGCATAGATCATGTAACATACATAGTGGAAAGCAGAGATAATGAAAAAGATAAATAAAATAACTCATATGTCTGAAGTGTGGTAGTAGCACCCAGGCATTTTAATACCACCGTAGGCTGCATGTATCAACAAAATCTGTCGTCCATGTTGACTGCAGAGAGAACATGCAGCAGGAGTAGGCTAGATGTGTCATGAGCTGATCTGATCTCTTTCCTGTTTACTTTACACAGAACCTCATGTCGCAGCCTCTTCTTATCAGACAAACAGCCTTTTCAGCTTTAACAGTAATGAGTGAGTCAAAAAGACTTTCACATTCAAAATCACACCTGCGATGATGGGGTAAAAACCTTGTATCTCCCAAATGTCAACTTTTTAGTTGACAGCTTTGTTTTCAGTTTGACCACCTTTTTTCCCCACAAGACCTTTTGAAGCCTGAATAATTTTCTCAATCCATAAAACTAAAAGCTGCTTTTGAATTTTAAACATAAAAATCACCAGAATTGGAATTATTAGATGACAGCAGTGTTAAGTCATAAATCTTTGAGTAGGTTCTAGTCATTCAACTTGATATAAACAAAGACATACTGTACTTCTATGTGAGTCATTAGCAGCTATGAGCAGAGCATGTGTAAAGCATGCATGATTCAGTCTCTGGAGGGCTCCCACTTTGATGCTCCTGGGAGCTCCAGTGGATCTTTTCAATTCAGCGCCGTGGAATCCGACATGATTTGCCAATGAGTCACTAGACTGTATAATACACGGATGTTACATCACAGCTGCATGTGTTAAACAAGGACAATCAAGACCCAAGGGTGTGGTGGCTTCTGTACACATGTCAGACTACTGTCTATTATTATTCACTATGCGAAGTTATTGTTTGCTACTGGAAATGAGCTACCTGAGTAACACTGATGGTAAACCTGTACTGTATTGGTATCATGCCAAATCTTTGCTATGAATACCAATTTTAACACATCTAAAAGTGCCAAGAGGTATCAAACTTTTCTTTAGGAATGGCCGATTCCTACAATGAGAACTCAAATCTTTATGGGCATTTATATCAAGGAAATCAACACAGCAAAGTGTATTTCTATTTTAAAGAACAGATATAGCATGGACAAATGTTAAATAACTACAAAAATAATTCACTCTTGCCTAATCCGATGTGTTTTCATTCAAGAACTGAATCATTGAAACATGTACTATTTTAAACTGATATATCAACACAAATACTGCCAGTATGGTACGAGTATTCCTAGTAATATCCAGCCTTACCATGCTGTTTGTCCACAGTCGCTTATGATTATTTCTGTATGACTCTCCTCCCTCCACCCTCTGCACCCTCTTCCTCTTTATGAGCATTTTGATTCATGAAACCAACACAGCAGGGTCTATTTCTGCTTCAATCAGCAGAGAGCTTGTACAAATGGTCAACAACTACACAAATATTTAAATTGTTTGCACACTCAGACCAGCTCAGTGACCTTGTGGTCTGAGTGTCTGCCCTGAGACTGGGGGGTTGTGAGTTCGATCCCCGGCCGAGTCATACCAAAGACTATAAAAATGGGACCCATTGCCTCCCTGCTTGGCACTCAGCATCAAAAGGGTTGGAATTGGGGGGTTAGATCACCAAATGATTCCCGAGCACAGCACTGCTGCTGCTCACCGCTCCCCCAGGGGATGGGTCAAATGCGGAGAACAAATTTCGCACACTCAGGTGTGTGACAATCGTTGGGACTTTACCTTTACCTTTACGTTATTCAAACATGTTTTTAATCAACAGAGATAGTGAAACAAGTACTATTTTATATCTGGTGCTTCCCAAAACCACAACTCTCAGAACTGGTACAGCTTTCTAAGTATTTCCAGGGCTATCCAACCTTGCCATGTCATAAACAAATCAGTTTGACCACAGTAACTTATTTCTCTCTGACTCTACTCCCTCCAGTCTCCTTCACCGTCTTCTTTATGGGGATTTTTATTAAATCAACAGAGCAGGGTCCATTTCTACTTC
Organism: Poromitra crassiceps; assembly: GCF_964638095.1. NCBI lineage: Eukaryota > Metazoa > Chordata > Actinopteri > Beryciformes > Melamphaidae > Poromitra > Poromitra crassiceps. The sequence goes on along the minus strand of NC_139623.1, from coordinate 99,697,130 downwards.
ATGTGCAAATCTTAAACATCTAGAAATATAAGTCATTCTGTTTCCTATATTCAAATGTGTTTTCATTCAACAAAGAGGTATTGAAACATTTTACAACTGGTATCAAAACAGGTACCAGAACCACTGCTGGTATCTAACTATTTCCATAAGAAGCCATACCATCTCCTATAAACAAATCAGTTTGACCACAATCACTTAGGGCAGATAGTACAAAATGTTAAACAACTAGAAACAGAATTCATTCTTCAATCTTTAATCAAATGTGTTTTCATTCAACAAAGAGGTATTGAAACATTTTACAACTGCTATCAAAACAACAGGTATCAGAACCAGTGCTGGTATCTATTTCCATATCAAGCCCTACCGTCTCCTAAATCAATTTGACCACAGCCACTTATGATGTTCTCTGCATGTCTCCCCTCCGTCCTCTCTCTGGGCCCAGACCCAGAGGTTTGGACACAGGACCATGTGAGGCAGTGGCTGGACTGGGCCATCAAGGAGTACGTCCTGGAGGAGGTAGACGTGATGCTGTTCCAGGCTCTGGACGGCAAGGCGCTCTGCAAGATGGTCAAGGAGGACATGATGCGTCTCACGTCGGCCTACAATGCAGATATCCTGCTCTCACACCTCAATTACCTCCGGCAGAGTAAGACCTGCCTCACAGCCAACACGTAACCCCCCTCACAGCCAACACGTAACCCCCCTCACGGCCAACACGTAACCCGCCTCACGGCCAACACGTAACCCCAGCTGATAACATTGTTCAGCATTCCCCGCCTGTCACATTTCGACCAGGCAAAACGTTTTTCATTGTTCTGTGGCCCAGCCATTTCACTCACATTTCACTACACAGAAATAGACATAAGAGAATATTTTCAGTAAATGTCACAGTGAAATATGTCAGTAAGTGAATTAGTTGAATTTACAGTTCAATATTTGTCTTACTTTATTTTGTAATGTATTTTATTGTATTACATTTTTAACTGGTCTTTTAATGTTATGCTATATTGCTATATATAATAATGCTATATTTAATGACACCCCAAATTCTACCCATTGACTTTTTTGCTGGTCTTTCCTCCAGGTAGCCCTACATTCTCTTACCCCACAACTCCCACCAACAATACACCACAACAACCCAGACTACAGGTGAAATCAGGTAAGAACCAACCTCATTCGCTTTGCATTAAAGTCACAGGGAAACAGCTTTAAGATGGTATCTTGCTTCTGTAATTCAATGCATCTCTGTGTTAAACAGGATGTTTGGGGCGGGACATATTGTGCAAAGGGACTGCTCAAAAGTTTTCCAAAGTTCAAAATGCTTTGCAGTGCAACATAATCTTGAAGTGTCTCACACCTCGCATTCTTTACAAAGAATAAATCCCAGCCAATGGGATGCAACCATGGAAATGGAAAGAAGGTGTTTAGGGGTGAACATCCAAAAATACACGGGGCGGGGGGGCGGATTGGGGGGGGGAGTTGCAGGTTTTATATAATGAGATTGTTATTCAAACATCTGTGATGGTATTATTGGTTGGAATTTGGACATAACCACAAAAATATGCTGTGTTCCAAGAACCAAAAGTAATGGGACTAATGGGAAATGTGAGAAAATAATCTTTTGTTCTTGAGGCAGTTGTTAAAAAGGTATACATGATGATATATATATATATGGAAAATTAGCTAACAAGGTGGAAAAGTCATTTTTCTTTATTTCATTGTGACTTTAAACACTTTCATTAGCACTCAATATATGAAAACAGATGTATTTCTCAAAGTAATGCCTCTTTTAAATGTATTTTAAGTCTAGTGGCTGCCATGAGCCAGCCATCATATAATGTTATGGTCTGTGTTTTTGGGTGTGGGTCAATGCATAGACTTCAGGGTCACAATCTCAAACCCATCACAAAGGAGCAGTAAGGAAAACGACTTGAATGATTTAGCGATTTAAAAATAATGTGTTGAGTTTCAGCACCATGTTACATAGTTTCAAGAGTCTAAAGGGTTCTTGGCACAGCGCTGGCCTCAGTCGACGACTCTTTGATGAGTCCACAACTCAACAGCCAGTTTCAGACAGGAAACAGCTGCACCGGCGCAGGAAATGGGGGGTATGGGTCCCGCTTTGGGACACAATTCACAATCTTGTGGCGACAGGGGCCCGAACAAAAGAACACTCGCCCCAAGAAACCGTGGGTCATCTTCAGCTATCCCATGTCTGCCCTCCCACTCTTATCACTCCTTCTTGGTCTCCATTTAAGGACTTCCTCCCAACTTAAGCTTAACTGTCCACTTCAAAGCCTTTGTCTAACCGCGTGCCTGTCAGTGTCTAGTCTCATATTTGGCTCTTTTTTTGTGCAGAGAGCAACTATGATGAGATCAGCCGTCGGAACAGCTGGCCAGCAAACACCATGACTGCAGTGCCAAAAGGTACAATAACAAAAACCAAAGGAGATATGAAACAAGTGTCATGATGAATTTGTTCTTCATGCAGCAATGACAGCTGTTTTGCATATAACTGCTCTTTATAAAAGGTACAACAGAAGACCAAGTAATTTGACCTAAGTGATTTTCTTTCCTGGTTTGCAGCTTCTTCCATGGAGCATCAACACAGCAGAGTTACAGAGCCGGCTCCCAGGATTGTGCAAGGTGTGGATGCCACTCCTCCTAGCTATTAATCATGATTAAGGATGCACTTGTATATCAGCAATCATCGGTATCTGCTGATGTTAAGACGTTTTTGCATATATCGGTATCGATCCGATGAGCAAAATAACAACAATGTTAATATCGGTTATCGGTATCGACCTCAATTTTCATATTGAGAGAAAACAATGCCATAAATCTATGATTTATGGGCTTTTCCAAATGTTTTGGAAATACATGACTTTTTCAAATGTTTTGGAACACATGACTTTTTCAAATGTTTTGGAAATACATGACTTTTTCAAATGTTTTGGAAATACACGACTTTTTCAAATGTTTTGGAAATACATGACTTTTTCAAATGTTTTGGAAATACATGACTTTTCCAAATGTTTTGGAAATACATGACTTTCAATTGTTTTGGAAATACATGACTTTTTCAAATGTTTTGGAAATGCATGACTTTTTCTAATTCACAATGTTTACAAGTGTTTTTCAGGATGTATGATTAAACAAACTTGTTTTTATACAGATCATATCTACATCAGTAAATATTGGTTATCGGCCATAAGAGCAATGTTAATATCAGTTATCGGTTGTTCATATTCATATCTGTGCATCCCTAATCAACATCTGTTAATAAGAGAGAAGAAGTCAAACCATAATTATGTGATGTTTCTTCCTCACAGACCCGTACCAGACGTTAGGGCCCCTTAGCAGTCGACTAGCCAACCCAGGTAAGAATGTAATGCACCATAAGAACAAGAAATGAAGCTCAAGCAAATGAGGCCTTTACACTGTCTGCTTTGGTAGCATGAGAGAGAAAGCAAGGGCTGGCACTCCTTCAAACACATGAGAGAGCAAGCAAGGGTTGGCTATCCTTCAAACACATGAGAGCAAGCAAGAGCTGGCACTCCTTAAAACACATGAGAGAGCAAGCAAGGGCTGGCACTCCTTAAAACACATGAGAGCAAGCAAGGGCTGGCACTCCTTCAAACACATGAGAGCAAGCAAGGGCTGGCACTCCTTCAAACACATGAGAGCAAGCAAGGGCTGGCACTCCTTCAAACACATGAGAGAGCAAGCAAGGGCTGGCACTCCTTAAAACACTTGAGAGAGCAAGCAAGGGCTGGCACTCCTTAAAACACATGCAAAGTAGCCAGATAATTGCATCACACTTACCTAGAGACAAAATCTGGCTTCCCTCTCACCAAAATGACTGTCTGCCCTGCTGTTTCCTCACAGAAGGCCAAGCCCTCAGCTCATCCAAGAACCGAACAGGCAAACAAAGTCCGTACAGGCTCCCTGACCCCAGCGCTCACAGGCCTGTGGGTAGGTTTCTGCCCGCTGTCTGTCACTTCTTCCAAGCTGCACAGTGAAAAGGTCACATTTGGTGAAAAAATAGGCTCTGAGGTCTTAACTCTTACTGCTGGCAAAGACTTCCAGCCACTTCAGTTACCTCCTGAGATAGCTTTGTAAAACAAAAACAATGAGCTGTCCATGGTGCTGTGTTAAGTCGATTTGTCTTATTAAAAGAAAATATATTTTTCTACAAGGTTACTTGATTCTCAAATGATTATATCCTCTCAAATATAATCTTCTCTAAAAAAAAGGTACATTTACAAATAAAGGGCTTAAGATAGCCTAGAGAGAATCATCAAATGAAGCCTGCGTTAGTTCATTCAAGACATGGAAGTCATAGGCTACGCCCCAGCTGTAACCAGCTGACAGCCGCCAATTGGATCATCGTTTAACTATTCGCCAATCACAGCCAGTCTCACAACAAGGCGGTCCGTTTAAAAATGGCCTCCTTTCTCACTCTGTTCTGCGCTTCATCTATGCTGACACTTATCACTGCGGCTGCTGGCAAAGCTTTGCCTCCACCACCCCAGCCTCCACCTTCTAGCTCAAGTCTGCATATCCAAAGGCTTATCATGTATTCTAGCTCTGGAGTCTGCATGGCTCAAAATGTGAACATGTTTCCATGTCTTGCTTAAGGTTCCCTCTGTTACTCATTATGGCTTTTAAATTTATCTGCATCTTGTATCCCTATGGGGGATTTTTGCAGCCCTCCCACGCTGCTGGCCGGTTTAGGGAGGAGCATCTTCTGTAAAGAGCGGAGCCTTCAACGCCAAACATAACTGTATTCTCATTTATGCAATAAATGGTTAAATCTATGACGAGAGTGTTCTTGAATGAATTGTATTTATTAGTGAGTTTAAATTTCATGTCAGCAGCAATCACTTTGTTGGGCATTTAGACACAAACATTCCCCACGGCTTCTCCTGGTAGATCAATATATATCTTCAGCCTTGCTTTGTGTCAAAACCAAACCTCTAACTGTCCCCCGCCCATTTTCCCTCAAAGGCTCAGGGCAGATCCAGCTGTGGCAGTTCCTGCTGGAGCTGCTGTCTGACAGCAACAATGCGAGCATCATCACCTGGGAGGGCACCAACGGCGAGTTCAAGATGACCGACCCCGACGAGGTGGCCAAGCGCTGGGGCGAGCGCAAGAGCAAACCCAACATGAACTATGACAAGCTGAGCCGTGCCCTCCGCTACTACTACGACAAGAACATCATGACTAAAGTGCATGGCAAGCGATACGCCTACAAATTTGACTTCCAAGGAATCTCACAGGCACACCAGAACCACACAGCAGAGGGGGGGATCGTTAAGTACCAGACTGAGATGCCTTACGTCCAGCCCTACCACAGCCACCAGCCCAAAATGAACTTCATGGGTGGCCATCCCGCTCCCATGCCCGTGTCCCCTGGCAACTTTTTCGGCCCTCCCTCACCATACTGGAACTCAGCCAACAGCCCCATCTATCCCGGCTCAGCCATGCCCAGACATCCTGCCACTCACTCCCACCTTAGCTCATATTACTGAGCTTTCAAATAAAAGCCCCCACCTGAGCTCATATTACTGAGCTTTCAAAATAAAAGCTCCCACCTGAGCTCATATTACCGAGCTTTCAAAATAAATGCTCCCACCTGAGCTCATATTACTGAGCTTTCAAATAAAAGCCCCCACCTGAGCTCATATTACTGAGCTTTCAAAATAAAAGGTCCCACCTGAGCTCATATTACTGAGCTTTCAAAATAAAAGGTCCCACCTGAGCTCATATTACTGAGCTTTCAAATAAAAGCCCCCACCTGAGCTCATATTACTGAGCTTTCAAAATAAAAGGTCCCACCTGAGCTCATATTGCTGAGCTTTCAAAATAAAAGGTCCCACCTGAGCTCATATTACTGAGCTTTCAAATAAAAGGCCCCCAACTGAGCTCATATTACTGAGCTTTCAAATAAAAGCCCCCACCTGACCTCATATTACTGAGCTTTCAAATAAAAGCCCCCAACTGAGCTCATATTACTGAGCTTTCAAAATAAAAGCCCCCACCTGAGCTCATATTACTGAGATTTCAAAATAAAAGCTCCCACCTGAGCTCATATTACTGAGCTTTCAAAATAAAATCTCCCACGTGAGCTCATATTACTGAGCTTTCAAATAAAAGGTCCCACCTGACCTCATATTACTGAGCTTTCAAAATAAAAGCTCCCACCTGAGCTCATACTGAGCTTTCAAATAAAAGTTTGGGAGAGGAAACGCCCCAAAAATGCTACAAGACATATGCACAATCCATCTAGGACGCATCTGATCTGACCCCTCCATGAAATGAAGGTGATATGACGCTATGGTCTGTGTATAAAAGGGCAATGTTATCACTGTAATATTGTCATTCTTAAAATGGACAAAAGAAAACGTGAAAGTGAAGTATTTCCATGAAGAGGAATGGAAGAGGTCTGTAAGATTGTGTGAATACACTGATACATTATACAGTATTACGGTTATTCAGTTGTTAGGAAACCAAGTTTGTGTTTTTCCATTTTGTAAGTACCTTGTTTGATAGTAGCTGTTGTAAAAACAAGTCACAAACTGCATAACTGTTTTGTCAGTTTTAATTCTGTCCAATAGGTCAAATTTGCAGTTATCACATTAATTGACCTGGCATTTGTAAAAGTGAAATTGTACAGAATGTTTGTTATGTAGCAATAAAACATTTACTCGTGAAAAAAGCTAATAAATAATGCTTATACCTGAAAATTGACTCCATCATTTACAGACTCAATAGAAACTTGCCAGTCGATCTACTTTTCATTTTCTCAAACTGCTTTTCCCTGTTTGCACATTCTTAATGAGAAGTTTGAGACAGGATTGAAACATCCAATAGTAATAATGACCAATACAACTTAAAGGTGTAGTTGCCACAGAATCAAGAGCAACCTTGTTAGAGCAATGATTGTTATAGGAAAAATGCACAAAAAATAACGTACATATAGTTGATTGGTTTGTTTATTAGGAGAGGTGTACCATAACCAAACATGGACTGATGTTATGCCTATCATTAACTTCATTTGTCCAAACCAAAGACATCTTCAAATATCCTGCGAGGCTCAGTGAAACGCTCTTCCTCCACAACAGCAAAGCCCTTCACCCGCCTCTCATCACCTCCTGCCTCCACCCTCTTCACACCTCCACCTCTGATCAGCCAGCCCAGCTCCTTCATCGGACCGGTTACTTTCTGTTGTGAAGTTGTTTTTGTTTCATCCATCTTTGTGGTGGTCGTCATCTTCTTCGTTGTTGTTGCTGTGGTGGTTGTTATGGCCGTTGTTATGACCGTCTTCCTCCTTGGGGTCGTGGGTGGTTTGAATTTATCTATCGTCCACGGTCTGCTGCTAACCACTTTGGTCACTGGAAAATGCAGCATTTTTATACCTAGTATAGAATTGGAAAGTCTCAACTTATTCTGCCAGATACAACAGCAAAAACATGTCATTTGATAGACGTTTTTATCCAAAACGCCCTTCAGTACAGGTGCACACTTGGGTGCTCCTAAGTCCTGCCTCCAGTGGGCTGTACCACGAATGTTGTATAAGAAGATCCAGGATCTGACCTTGATCTGGTTTGGCTAAACCAGATAATTGCCATCTAGCTGGATTCTAGTTAAGTCATACTACGAAGGTAGCTCGCCACTCGTTAAGTGGAACCAGGTTTTTCTAATCAAGCTGAGAGCTCGTGCACATGAAAATGCCCGTGCAAAGAGGCGTGATTTTTAACAACTGCCAATCACAATGGAATATGGACTGCTCCATGCTTTTACAGCGCCAGACACGCCTATTTCCTCATTCATTCAAAGTGCAAATCGTGAAGCTTTACTACTGAAATCCACATTGGATATATATATATTTTTTATAATATTTATTTTTGAGCAGGGATATTATTAGTCTGTTCCCGAATGACTGTCTAAAGTTACCACTTTTATTCACATCAGTAATTTCTTTGAAGAGCGGTTTCTGCCTCCACGTAGGCTATCTACAGCAGCTCAATTGACCCTCTCAATAAACTCAATATAACCTGCATGTCTATTTCCAAAATCCGTAGGCGTTTTTAGACCATTTAGGCTCAATGAATAATTATGATCTCATGATGTGTTTGGTCGCACTGATGGAATAATTCCTATAGACCTTATTCGCTAACCCTGGACGGCACCATATTGTTGACATACCGTCATGCACGCACACAGCGCTGCAGCTGACAACTAGTAACAGCCTTATTGTCGTTTCTGTTCCATTACAAAATAGCGATGGTAATGACGGCAATAAAAAACCCACAGTAGTTGTTTGTATGCTGCCGTTAATGCCTGTAATAAATAAACAAAAGAACGAGGTGAACAAACTTTGCTGTGAGGAGCTGTCAGAAAGTTTCACCTGTCTCTCCCAGCTATCCACACACATCTCCTGTGCTGCGGACATATCCCCAGTCTCGCTCCCTTCACGTCTGTGGATGGTAGAGATAGAAACAAACCACGGGGACTTTATTGCTGTCATTACTACAGCCACGTGTAACGCAGGTCACCATCCGAACACAGTTGGAACGATACAGGTCATGCTAACAGCGGCTAGCTTCCTATAAACACTGCTCCACATAGGCTGTCACTTGAGAGCTGCAGCACTATGTCGACAATATGGCGGCGGTGGGCGTGCCCGTACGTGAGTGACATCAATCGAATAAGGTCTATAGGCTAATAGGTTATCAATAAAAAAATAATGATAACAAAATTAAAAAAGGCTGCTGAACTGAATCGACGCGGTACGTGTGGGCATAGATTTCATCTATAAACTAGAACGACCGCAACGCGGACTTATGCCTCCGCCATTAGTTCATTCTTGAGTCCAAATCACCATTTGAGGCAAATTGGAAGAAATTCCGTCAAGGCGCTCCTGTGATGTTGCATTACAGAGCTTGGAAATTGGGTGTGTGATGTCACAGTGACCTTGAACTTTGACCACCAAAATGTAATCAGTTCATCCTTCAGTCCAAGTGGACGCTTGAGGCAAATTCGAAGAAATTCCATCAAGACATTCCTGAGATATCGCGTTAACAAGCTTGAAAATGGCGTTCGAGAGGTCACAGTGACCTTGACCTTTGATAACCAAAATGGAATCAGTTCATCCTTGCGTCCAAGTCGATGTTTGAGCCAAATCAGAAGAAATTCTATCAAGCCGTTCTTGAGATATTGCGTTAACCAACTTGGGAATGGCATTGGAGAGGTCACAGTGACCTTGACCTTTGATCACCAAAATGTAATCCATTCATCCTTGCGCCCAAGTCGACGTTTGAGCCAAATTGGCAGAAATTCCATCAAGCCGTTCTTGAGATATCGCTTTTACGAACTTGGGAATGGCATTCGTGAGGTGACAGTGACCTTGACCTTTGACCACGAAAATCTAATCAGTTCATCCTTGAGTCCAAGTCGATGTTTGAGGCAAAGTTGATGAAACTCCGTCAAGGCATTTCTGAGATGTTGCGCTAACAAGCTTAAAAATGGCGCTCGAGAGGTCACAGTGACCTTGGCCTTTGACCTTTGACCACCATAATCTAATCAGTTCATCCTTGAGTCCAAGTCGATGTTTGAGGCAAATTTGATGAAATTCCGTCAAGGCATTCGTGAGATATCGCGTTAAGCTGGAAAATGGCATTTGAGAGGTCACAGTGACCTTGACCTTTGACCACCAAAATCGAATCAGTTCATCCTTGAGTCCAAGTCGATGTTTGAGACAAGTTTGATTAAGTTCCGTCAAGGCATTCCTAACAAGCTTGAAAATGGCGTTCGAGAGGTCAGTGACCTTGACCTTTGACCACCAAAATGTAATCAGATCATCCTTGAGTCTAAGTCGATGTTTGAGGCAAATTTGATTAAATTCCGTCAAGGCATTCGTGAGATATCGCGTTAACAAGCTGGAAAATGGGGTTTGAGAGGTCACAGTGACCTTGGCCTTTGACCTTCGACCACCAAAATCGAATCAGTTCATCCTCAAGTCCAAGTCGATGTTTGAGACAAGTTTGATTAAATTCCGTCAAGGCATTCCTGACATATCGCGTTAACAAGCTTGAAAATGGCATTCGAGAGGTCACAGTGACCTTGACCTTTGACCACCAAAGTCTAATCAGATCATCCTTGATTCTAAGTCGATGTTTGAGGCAAATTTGATTAAATTCCGTCAAGGCGTTCCTCAGATATCGCGTTAAACATCGTACGGACGGACAACCCGGATCCATAATGCCTCCGGCCTGGCTATCGCCGGCGGAGACATAAAAATAGCCTATTTTGTGGTCACGTATAGGCTATTGCAGCAGAGTCTCATAGCTCCATATTTCATACAATGACTATGCTGGAAATAATATGAAGTTCAATCACATCATACAGGCCAAAAGCAACACAGTTGTAGCTGCAAAATGCAGGAGTAGCCTAGATATGAATCATCTGTGTGCAGGCGATCCCATATTAAATTGCTTAGATAGTAGTAGGCTATTCTGACATGTATTCATGTCCAACCCAACGTCAGCCTCAGCTCCATTGCGCAAACGGCACCGTGCGCTTTGGAGACGTTTATGTAACCTTTTTATGCCAGTTTAGTGATATTTCTCCACTCACCATTCAGCTGCAATTGATCGGCGGGGTCAAACAACGTATCTACTTGAGCACAAAAATGAATATATAAAAACATATTCCAAAGTGGTAAGTAGGGCTTAATTTAAATGTAGTCTGCAACAAGTGCAAGGCTTCAGCCCTCGATTAATTCAACAGGAGCCATGTTTTTTTTCTTTTCATTTGAATGCAATGTATTTTTCATATGGGGACCATGATTGAATGGTGACTCGCTGTTTCCAGAGAGCTGATTGGTAAGCAGGTGGGTCTTTCATGGGTTTTGATCTTATCACCATAGCAACTTATGCTCTACGGCTAACCTGCTTTGTAGCAGGTTAGCCATAGAGCATAAGTTGCTATGGTGATCTATCTCGGTCAGAAGTTAACTAGCGTCGTGATACGGCAAACCTAGGGTTAAACCTGAAGATACCTCGCTAAGCCACTAATCTTGCTTCGTGGTACACCCCACTGGTAATGATACAGGTTAGATCAGGGGTGGGCAAACAATTTTTTCCAGAGGGCCATACTGACTTACATAAAGTAACCGGAGGGCGACACATTGGACATCATACCTGCCAAACTCTCCTTGATTTTTGTGGGAGTCTCTCTACTTTTAACCCTCTATCCCGCTGTGAATGGTAATTTCTCCTGTTAATCTCCTGATTTCTCCTGTAAATCTCCTGATATCATAGTGATACAAATCAAATGGCTGTAGCAGATGAGATTTATTAACATAATGCTGTCTTTTTTTACTTTTTGGGGGTTGTTTTGTTTTGAGGACGTTGGGGGCCGGATTGAGATGGTCCAGGGGCCGGGGCCGGGGCCGGCCCTGGGGCCGCATTTTGCCCATGTATGGGTTAGATGCACTGAAGGCGGTGTTGATCCTTTGTGTTTTCACTATTACTATTACTGAGTAGATGCAGGAGCACTGACTTACCAGCAGAGGTGGTAGAGTTGCATGTGGAGTCACAGCAGGAGCACACTGACGTCGATCCAGACAGCTCAAACCATCTGAGAACAGCAGTGAGTAAGGCGGCAGCATGAGAACCATTTATTTGGTAACACTTTATAATAATGTTCAGTCCTAAGTCATTTATAAGCCTTTAGTTAATGATGAACTAACCATTTACAAAACATGAATATACATTTGTAGGTGATTAATAAATGTCATGTTAACATATACAACTGTGTTGTAAGTCATCTATAAGTGAAAAGATAATGGTCCGCACACCAAAAGGAGCTCCCGTTAGGTTTCTTTATTTATAAATATGCACACAGCGTTTTTTTTCACTGTGAGTATCCTTTTGATCCAGCACCCAGGCCCAGTGTGGCCAAGCTTTGGATGTGCGTGTCCCTGTCTACCTTTTGCACTGTAAGTCATCTATAAACCTTTAGTAAATGAAGATTTGGCCTCCTAGTCTGAACATGGCCTAAAGGCTTATAAATGATTTACGACTAAACGTGATTATAGTGTTACCATCTATTTTTATTTCATACATCTCAAGAAACATTGAAATACGCATACCACAGAAAACGTATTGCAGAGATGGGGACTTGGATTTGGGACTTGTCTTGGACTTGAGTCACACTTAAGTCACACACACAGTGACTTCAGACTCGACTTGAAACATCCTCAAAGACTTGACTTGGAAGGCTTGGGACTTGTGAACAATCTTCATTTTTACTTTTTTTTGGTGCGTTAACATTAAGGAAATGTCTAATGTCATCCAATCAATGCTGATAGGCTACTGTATGCTAATAGATAAAGGAGTGATGATAATACAGTACATGCTTTGAATTCCTTCGTTTTAGCTGCAGTGTTCTAAGCAAACCCGATGGCATGCAGCAGATGATAGAACGCTCACCCATAAGAGACTTGAGACTTGACTAGGACTTGAGCTCAAAGACTTGAGACTTGACTAGGACTTGCCCCTCAAAGACTTGAGACTTGACTTGGACTTGAGCTCAAAGACTTGAGACTTGACTAGGACTTGCAAAAAATGACTTGTGAGCATCTCGAGAGTGACATGCTGTTCTTGGTATTTCTTATACGTCAGATCGGCAATACGTCATTTTGTAGGCGCCACATGTTCCCGCCCCCTTTTAGGTGGAAAACACAAGCATCTCCCCGTTGACTTCAATGTAAAATAGCACAACCAAAAAAATATATAGAAAAATAACAGAATATATCTCGTTTATTAATTACCCCAAAACACCATGACATGACAATATATTACAACTCGCCTGGCCATAGAATGGGCAAGATACATCGGAATATTACTTTGACCCATCTAAAATCATGTAACTCATGACCCGTCTCTGACCTACTTCCGGTGTCCGCCTTCTCTTCTGTTATTTCCATCAGTCTTTTGTGTTGCTGCCTTCGGCTCTGGTGAAATAAAATCCATCTCCTTGCTCAGCCTTAACATGACGGTGGTTTTCAATTGTTTTGAGAGAGAAAAAGTCCGCTGCTCAGGAACCGCTTGTAGTTGTGTGCTATGTCGGCTCCGCTAGGCCGGAGGCGGGGGTTTGGAGAGGCTGCGGTCTTGCCTGGTGAGTGGCCGCCGGGGTAGTGGCTTCCCTTCTCCCTGTAGCGTAACCCCCGTCCCCCACGCATCGCATGCATGTAAATAACAAATTGATATCCATTCTCCTGGCCGATGGTCTCATTGCCCATGTGGGTCATATAGAGGCAACAGGATTTCATAACCAGTTTAAAAGCTCTGTGTATGGATTTAATTTTAACGTTATACGTTATAGCCTACTTGGGCTATGGTATGGGCGGAGGGCAGATGTGCGGTCGCTATGACGACCAGCTGGGGCTGTAATGTAAATATGTGACATGAGCCACATGATTTTAGATGGGTCAAAGTAATATTTCCGATGTATGGGGGGGAAGGGGGGGGTAGTGCTATTTTACATTTAAGTCAACCAGGAGAGGCTTGTGTTTCCCCCCTAAAAGGAGGCAGGGCCTAATTGCCGATCTGATGTATTCCCAAATTCCCTTGACATAGAAACAACCAGAACTCACCTTCCTGTGTTTGTGTCAAAGTTACAGGACTTGGCTGTAGGAGTGGGGACAGAACTGCCCGCAGACATGGTGCAGTGCATGTAGAGTTGCTGTGGGTGATAAATTTGGCCTCAAGTCAAGACTTTCTTACTATTCCTATTTCACAATCTTTTGAAATTTAAAATTGTATTTAACCTTCACAGCAAAGTTGACAACAAAGAAAGCAGCATGATGGCAATAGAGAGTCTGCACAAAATATGCATAACCCCCAAAATACGGTCTAAATACACTAAATTCACCAAAGTAACTCAGGTTCTAATTTGAGGCATCATTGCTCACCTGGCCTGTCATTCCCTTGAACAGGAATGCATCCACAGTGAATCTCACAGTGTTCCTCTTGTATGGGATGAATCTGGAGCGACGGTCCTTGCTTTCAACCATGCATCTTTATCAGGAGGGAGAAAACAGACATTGATCATATAGGTATGTCATTTTGGTGCGTAGATCCCCCCCCATTTGATCTTTACCAGCACAACAGCAGCTGGTATCGTTTTCACCTCGTGAGTCTGCTGCGTCATGGAAAAATGTAGTCCTGGAGACACCTATTGTAGCGGGAAGTACCACAGAATCCGTTTTGAGTATTTGCAGGTGTTTATATGTCTGTCCGTGGACAGATTCTGTTAGCACGATAGCGTCAAAACCAAGATGCAGTCACAAAACTATGTAGTGGACACTAAAATGAAGGCTGAGTTCAAAAATGGGTGTGATCGGCACAAGGCATCCCCCCCGAGCAAGCCCCCCCAACACACACAGCCCCTGGACCACATTACCACATTAGTTTTATATTAGTCGCATGGCTGGTGTGATCCCATCACAAGATAGTCTCTAGTTGTTAAGTCAGATCAAACCTCTGAGCCTTGCACAGGTCAGGATGACAAAAATGTTCCAGTGCATTTGTGAGCGGGAAATGTTTCATTACCCAAAGTTTTCCACTACTGGGAACTGCGGCACTGAGATGTGCGACCTCTTGAGGGTCGCGTGACAGGAGTGGACATACAGTCTTCCATCTTGGGACATGGATGGAGCCTCAGCCTCGAAGTACATGGGCTTCCCAAGCACAAAGTGATCTGACGGGGAAAGTCTTTCCCACTGAGCTGAAAGGCAGATTATAAAGTCAGACAACAACCAGAGCAGCAGCAGTTTCAAGACTGTCATTTCATGTAGTCAATAGAAATCCAGGGTTCCCACACTTGGACATCAAATTCAATGACTTTTCAATTTGTTTCAAGGGCTTGTTTGGTTGGGAGTCGGGGGAGCTGAGGCAAATGCATGAATTTGGATGTTGTTAAAAAATACACACTACAGTACTGTATAATCCTGAAAATCAGTTAGGAGCAGAGCCTTCAACAATACGATGTGATGTGATTTGGGGTGGTTTACCATTGCGTGGAGTGAGAATGAATTTAACTCTGTTCTTCATTGGATGGAAGATCTTGCGCATCTTTATCTTAGGCATGTAGCCTATTTTGTAGGAGTATTGATATCTGTAAAGTGGAAATACAATCATGTTCATCTTAAAAACACAGAACTTTGTGTGCAATGCTTTCGGTCTAATACGTATTCCAATCCCACGCAGTCTCACCTGTTATAACAACAAGCAACATGCAAGGTGAAGGGTGCTGGCTGTGGAGCTCTTCTGATTGGTCCAAGGAGCCTTGGCGGGTCATATTGAAGTGAGTTTGAATAGACCACCTGGCTGTCGATCAGCTGTTATGAAACAATCAGCAATACATTTGCCCTAACTGGTCGAGTAGGCCAGTCATTGATTTGCTTCTCAACCCTTTTCATATCAAGCACCCCTGATTTGGTCCACAGACCCCCTATTCTGCATTTTGTGTCTCAGACCCAAATCTGAAAATTTGCACAGAATTCCTCCATGACTAGGCTATGTATTGATGTATTTTGTTGTATCACCAAACGGCCATCTTGGTAGGACATTGACAGGTGATTGTAAACAATTAGTGTAACAGGTGATTACAAGCAGACACAGCTCTGCTCCTGCAAGGGCCATATTAAATCATAGGAAATGCATAGGACATCATGGGCCTTAATATGAACTGTAGGTAGAAAGATGACGAAAGTTACCGAATATAATTATAGACTATATAAAATAAGTTAATGCTACTAAATATCTAATTGTTTTAACTTCTTGGGAGAAAACAAAAACAAAAACTTACCATGCGCTGGCTTCCACACAGGCCAAGGTCATATTCAAAATAAAGTGAATATTGTGTAGTTTTATTGGCTTGGCACGTCCCCAGTTTGAGGTGAGAAGCGGATCCACCGGCGCCTAAAAGGCTTTTCTGTACCTCAACCTGCATCATGTTCGCCGCGCACACGGTTTTCACGGACAGGCCGTCATCTGGTGCGGGGGGTGGACCGGCGGTGGGGGGCATTGGCAGCAGGATTTCCCTCACGGTTTGGGGTAAAGGCTCCTCGCCGGTGCCGCTGGTGGGGGAGAAATGCTCCTTCTCCACCAGCGGCAGCCTGGAGTGCAGAAACATGGGGAGCTGCAGGTATGGAGGCGGTAAGGTCTCAACCTGTTTCAGCTGCGTTAAAGACTCAAACCTGGAGTCAGACTTTCCTTCAGTGACCAAAGGGAAAATAGCACAGATTAAAAGATAAACTATGCCCATAACTGTTGACGAAAAGGTAATACGTTTCAAACAATATGCCTATTTTTTAAGCTGGGGAATACACCTAGAATCAAACGCAGGTGCTTCTCATTCAGGCCCAAATTAAGCACCTGGTGGTGCAAAGGAAGCACAGTCAGTCACTATAACCCTTTTCACGGGGGCCATTTTGTGCCGAAAAGGCAGGGTAAACACAGGTGCAAGCAACACACTAATGAGGTTTTCCAAATTCCAATCATGGAAGTTGGAAACCCTCATTAATGTTTTGCTTGCACCTGTGTTTACCCCACCTTTTCGACACAAAATGGCCCCCGTGAAAAGGGTCTATTGGTTCTTGCATGCACAGCAAGAGCCAAAGCAAAAACTCTAAAACAATTTCATTATCAGGTAGTAACCTAGACATCATTTAGCAACAAATGCTAAGGAGTAGGCTATGCTGCAAGATAACTTTGATTACACAGATGTCATGAAAATAAACTCTTTATCCTGCAGCTATGAACCTTTTTTGCCCATATTCATTCAACTATTTATTAGCCTATTGATTGCACATTTTGTATCATGGTTTATTTCAGAGTCAGAAACAACACTGGCAGTGTTTCCCGACTGATAGGCTACATCCTATCACCTCTACAGAGACAAAAGGCTTTAAGGAACTAGTGTGATGAAGTTTAATAAGCTGCCTGTGAGACCATTTACTAATTAAAATGGCAATTACATACGCCTACAAACATTCAAACATGCATTGGATGTGTGCCTGTGTGTGTGCGCAGGTATATCTGCATGTAGCCTATGTGTTGTACATGAAATAGCTATGAAGCCTACTGATCCAATTTAAATCACGGTTTTGTCAGAAACAAACATGCACATCTGCTGTCGAGAAATATCTGACTTTTTTTTATTTAAACACAAAACAAACCAACGAACAAACCAAACATGTGTCAAACAAGCTCTACTGAACTGGAAATCTTGAAACATATTTGTCTGTTTTTAGATGTATATTCTTAATTTATTTAAATGTTTTATAGTGGAGGCTCATGCTTCTGCTGTTTTCTTGTATTGTAGTCCCAGCTGGTTTAGCCCAGTATGGGGTGGATTGCAACAGTTGAACAATTTGTTGACTTCATTTGTTAAGCTCTGTGAGAGACATGGCAAGTTATGTGATTAGCAAACAAATCAAAAAAAAAATCATCAAACTTTGAAAGTGTTACTCTTGTCCCCAGTCTCCCTTGCACATCACTTCACTATGCAAAACAGCATCTCCTCAAATTAAGCCACTAAGCACTAAACTAGCCATGAAAGAAGACAGGCAGAATCCATATTAGTTACCAGAAAGGTGAGTAGAGTATCAGTCTATTATAGTCCAGGCAAAGTAACTCATTTTGGAACCAAAAAACAAACTAATTGTAAAAGAATTTTTTGCAGCTTAGATCATTTCTATGAGGTGTCCAGAACAACATACTAAAAGTCCTAAGAAATCCTAGTTGAGGAAATATGTTTAATTCTCATCAATCCAAGATGTGTGCCAGTAAGGCCAGACAACAATACACCCCAATGGGGCTATTTTTTTCCTTTACTCCTATCAAAATAAAACTTTATACAATGAAAGTATCCATGAAAAGTAAAAATTTTTGTATTACAAGTTTCTTTGAAAATGAATTTGAATATGCAAATGAGCATACTAATCGAATATAGGCTACCCAAAATATACCCGCATAGGAGTAAAGGAAAAAATGAAGCCTATCACAATCAAACCTCACACAGTGAAAGTATACATGAAAAGGAACTTTTTTGTTTTACAAGTTTCTTGGAAAAATCTATTTTAAATATGCAAATGAGCTCAACACTAGGCCTAATTGACTTGTCCAATAAGCCATAAAGTCACAAGTAAAACAGGGGCCAAATAATTAACACATTCATGTCTATTCAGTAAGTTAACCTATGCATAAACAAGATAAATTTGAAGTCACTTGCCACACTTACCTGGGTCACTTGCCACAAAAAGACTTATATTGACCTTAAGAACTGATTGCACAATCTTGCCTCCAGTTGCTTTCTAAATTATTATTTTTTATTTGCGAACAAGCCTAACCAGATAGAAATGTCTAGTTAGAAAGGAGTTGGTGGGAGGTACGGTGGTGCAGTGGTAAGCACTATCGCCTCACAGCTCGAAGGTCGTGGGTTCGATTCCCACCTGGGAGATGTGAACGCTGAAGGAATGCGTGCCCGTCCGCATGTCCTCGAGTGCCCACCGCCCGGGTGGGGTCGTCAAAAGGGCCTTTCTGTGTGGAGTTTGCATGTTCTCCCCGTGCCTCCCGGGGGTTTCCTTCATATAGGAACCCCCTTCACAAAAACATGCAATATCCTGGTTGCTAATGTGGTTCCTCCTCTGGTCGTTAAGGGCGCCTGTTCAGAGGGAGGGGAACTGGTTGGAATAGCGTGAACCTCCCACGTGCTATGTCCTACCGGTGAAGCTTCCTCTGGCAGGTGAAAAGAAGTGGCTGGCTGACTGCCCATGTCTCGGAGGAAGCATGGAGACAGTCTCGGCTCTCCCCAGATCGGCAGAGGATGGAGTAGCAACCAGGATTGAGAAATCAAGTGAGCACTAATGGGGGATAAAATGGGATAAAAAAATCGGGGTGGAAAAAAAGAAAAAAAGAAAGGAGTTGGTAACTTAAAATGTTCCGATTGGGTTTCTAGCCTAGATATTGCTGTTGCTAGCTTCTCATAACACTGCAAAGCTACTTTACAAACGGTGGAAGTCTGATGTGTGGCCCGCCTGGTCTGAAATACTTGCTTACTACAAAAACAGAAGCAGTTTTGGTGTCTGGCAAAATTATTTAAAGAGCTGGAATGTCTGGTTTTTCATCTGTCTTCTGTGTGAGAGTGAATCGTTTAGTTGGTAAGAAAGAATGACTTCTGCCTGTTATCTCGTAATCTTACCAACAATACCAATTATTTGTAAATCTACCAGCCCAAAATGTAATCTCACCACGTTACTAATAACTAAGATGGCTATTCTGACTTTCTGTCATGTCATTAGGTTAGGCTTGTTCGCAAATAAAAAATAATAATTTAGAAAGCAACTGGAGGCAAGATTGTGCAATCAATTCTTAAGGTCAATATAAGTCTTTTTGTGGCAAGTGACCCATGTAAGTGTGGCAAGTGACTTCAAATTTATCTTGTTTATGCATAGGTTAACTTACTGAATAGACATGAATGTGTTAGTTATTTGGCCCCTGTTTTACTTGTGACTTTATGGCTTATTGGACAAGTCAATTAGGCCTAGTGTTGAGCTCATTTGCATATTTAAAATAGATTTTTCCAAGAAACTTGTAAAAACAAAAAAAAAGTTCCTTTTCATGTATACTTTCACTGTGTGAGGTTTGATTGTCATAGGCTTCATTTTTTCCTTTACTCCTATGTGGGTATATTTTGGGTAGCCTATATTCGATTAGTGTATAGCTCATTTGCATATTCAAATTAATTTTCAAAGAAACTTGTAATACAAAAAATGTTACTTTTCATGGATACTTTCATTGTATAAAGTTTTATTTTGATAGGAGTAAAGGAAAAAAATAGCCCCATTGGGGTGTATTGTTGTCTGGCCTTACTGGCACACATCTTGGATTGATGAGAATTAAACATATTTCCTCAACTAGGATTTCTTAGGACTTTTAGTATGTTGTTCTGGACACCTCATAGAAATGATCTAAGCTGCAAAAAATTATTTTACAATTAGTTTGTCGTAAAACGCTACTTTGCCTGGACTATTAGAGCAGTGGTTCTCAACTGATCTTGGCTCACGACCCACATTTTTTCTTTGTCATTAAATTTCAGATTTTTATTTATTTATTTATTTTATACTGCATGGGATTAGCATAACATGGGCATGCCATAGAACCAATTCTCATTCAGATATCTTGAGGTAAGGTCAAGGGTTTGAAAATGGCTATGCCAGTTTTTCCCTCACCAAAATGTAGCCTAACTTTGGAGCATTATTTAGCCTTTCCAGCAAGGTAGCATGACATGCTGGGTGCCTTATGTCTTCTCATTTCAGGGGATACCAGTTTATTCAATTTGACTTAAAAAACTGGGCCTGCAACAGTCTCAAGGAGTAGAAGACCCTTTTTTTCATGCACACGTCCGTGACCGATTCAAAACGGCCCCACGACCCACTTTTGGGTCCTGACCCACCAGTTGAGAACCGCTGTATTAGAGTACAGAAGAGACAAATCCATTACACAATGTGTTGCAGCTTGTCAACTATAATTAGCAAACACACTGCAAAACCCCAGATGTAAGCCTCTCTTCCAATTTAAGCCTTGATATTTTGTGATCACCAAATTGAGTATGAAACAAGGAGTGTGAGCAGTATGCCAGTCCAGTAGGGGGCAGTAGGTGTTGAAGCTCCATTGCCTGTATTGCATAGGTGTGTGTTGCAGCATTCATTGGTGAAGGTGAAGTTGAGTCCCATGGCGAACTTTTCTCCGGTGATGCCACACAGGACGGGCAGGACACAGCTCTTCTCATACAACACCACACGGAAGCTTCCTGAAACCAATCAATAAGATTTTCCAAATTGCATATGGTTACCATATTTTTGTTTATATTAAAAACCTTAAAGTGAGATAAACCGGCAATTAGAAATATAGACTAGTATTTGTGCCATGAAACTTAATTAACTTCCTGGGGCACACCCGATCAGATTTGTTTGATTTTGGTTTAACTTCCGACAATAGACCCTTTTCACAGCCACAATCTTGTGTCTAAAAGGCACTGTAAACACAGGTGCAACCAACTCACTAATAGGGCCCCAGCACTGGAACCACTAAATGGACTGGAAACCCTAATTCATTTTTTGGTACACCTGTGTTTATCCTGCCTTTGAGACACAAAATGGCTGCAGTGAAAAGGGTCTATGGAAAGGCTTTGAATCACTCCCAGGATTTAGGATTTCATTTAAGATTAATATTTTACTGTTTTGAAGATGACCTTCAATCAAACAAACAGAAAATAATATATACTGCAATTTAATGACTTCTGTATGCAGTGCTTTATAATTTACTTTGATAGCCTACATTTATTGAGGAGGTATTTCTAATGTATTTTGTAGTTTTTCCCCCGCTCTCTCACACACACACACACACACACACACACACACACACACACACACACACACACACACACACACACGAAACAAGCCACCAAAACACAACTGACCCAGCTACACATCCTCCCTCCACCCTCACACAGCTCCATCTGTGCCTATCAGTCTTCTCAGTTCTTTTTCCTGTGAGGCGGGCAGGCGGCCTCACCTTTCTGACCCACAGCCTTGCTGGACAGGCAGAGCTGGCCCGGGGGACACGACATGGGGAATCTGATGCAGTCCAGAGGTGAGATGGCGGGGAACACGCAGGTGTAACAGAACAGGGGGACTGAAGGACAGAGAGATTGATTATAACCAGAAAATAACTTTGAGAAGTTTAGCTTTGCAGTGGAGCAGGAGTGATATTAGGATTTCTCTCCAAAATGTGATCTGTTTTGGAAGACAAAACTGTACCAAAAGTTCACTGCTCAATATTTAAAAACACCAAAGATCACACCCTCTAAAATGTTACGAATTGGTAATGGCCTCAAAAAACAATTGTATTATTATTAACATTATTTTTATGGCAAAGCATTGCTGCAGAGGCAATACAAAATGTGCATTATGTATATTGTCTCACAGACACACACACACACACACACACACACACACACACACACACACACACACACACACACGTTCACTTACCCACAGCTGGAAGTAAACAGAGGAAAAGCAAGGGGCAAACCAGCTTGGACATCACAGACGGTTTTTGTCTCAATAAATGGAGAGAAACCCGTCTGGCAGCTTGCTTCTTCTGCTCTTCCAGTCCTTTTAGCTCGTTTTTAGACAAAAGCTGCTGTCTGCATCTTGGACAGAAGAAACCTCACGTCTTTTCCACTTTAACTCCTTTCCCAATAATCCTTATCAGCTTTAGCCAAGCTTGCTCTCTCCCCAGGCAGTCGGCTGCAGAGATATGATGGCAAATCTGCAGTTTCTCTTGATAACATGTTAATTAACTCCAAGAACCTCCCACCCCGACACTTCTGATTCAATTAGGAGCTATTAGCTTCCCAGTGATAACACTGAAGTTACGCATCTGCCCAGGCTAACTAGCCTGCAGGGAATAGTCCCATGCAAACATGCCATTTAACAGAATCAACTCTTAATAGGGCTTTGTAAGGAAACAATGCTCCATATGAATTCAATCTATATTAAACTATTTTTTTTACGCCTGTTTATATAACACTTCCATAGCCTGAAAGGACGTGCCGTGTGCCCTGTACAGAAGTAAAGCAGGAGCAGGCTAATTAAATCATCTGTTATTTCTTAATGAAAGACGTGAAGTTTGGTGGGACGGCTGTCAAGTGATCTGCAGTCTCATGACTATCCAACTGAATAAGAGGAAGAAATAAGGAGCTTTTCCCTCAGCAACAGTGAAGGGAAGACATATTTGTGAACACTAGCTTAATAGCTACCTTCCAAATCTTCTTTCTTCCTCCTGCACTAGGCACTTCACCACTTAAGTGTAGCACTTAAGAGAGAGTAGAGTAGCCTTTCGTATTGTATTTATGTATTGTTATCATGTAACCTGATGAATGTACTGTAAGGTGTAGTATTTTCTTTTAGCACTGACATGCTGCATGTACATCCTGTCTGTGTTTTGCTGTAATTTGATGTCTGTAATGTTGTGGTATCTCTTGCGATGACACGTTACATGTGTATCAGTTTGTGCGTTGAATGAATGTAATGAATGATTGTTTGATATTTATTGGGGACTACGGATGTAATCTAGCATTAGCTAACTCTGGCATATTTACCGGTACATGTTTTCGTACAGTATATAGAGGCTTCTATATTTCTGAACATGTCCATTAATGTGCATTGTCCCGTCACAATAAACCAATAAAGTAAAGTAATATAGTTCACAGGTACAAATAGTTTGTGAAGCACTGTTGACTGTTTTTAAGTTGAAAGGTTATAGTTAAGTTTAAAAAATGAAACAGAAGCAAAGGTAGAGCAGGTAAGAGGAACTGATTCATTCACATTATGAATGAACTTACACAGCCCCTTCTCATAGGCATATTTTTGGGTCATGTACAGATACTCTGGTTAGACCTGGGTCAAAGAGATCAATCTTAGCATTTCTTTGAACTGCAACAGAAGGATGTGATTTAGGTACGTTGTCAAGTACGAAAAAGTAAAGGCCAATTACAGCTACTTTCAAAAACATTCTGGCATTCTTATATAATTCTGTGGCAAAACCTGCCCTTTTGGTACCTGAGGTGACTGTAAGTCATTAACAGAATTTGTTGATACTATTTGACCAGGAGATTTCACAAGAAGAGTCTTACACATAGATTTGAACTTATAACATTTAGTTTGAGCTTTAATAAAACTATAGTGTTTGGTGGTCTCCACAGGAAAATAAACATTCAATTTGGAATGGATTGTGACATGGTCAAAATAAACTTTTGCAGTTCAGTGCAGGAAGTTGACGCAGCTGATCATCTTTTTAGCCCATACTATTGCAGCTCAGTAATCTTGCACCGACCCTTTCACACATCGAATATTTCACATCACACTTAACTGGAGTGGCTCTACTTGCATGCAGACTCTACAAAACACAAGTCGATGGGACTTGGTTTCAGTACGCCCCCTGCTGGAGGATGGTAGGCATGGCTCTCTTGTCGACCAACTGCCTCCTCATGCGGACCACTGCTGAGTCGACCTGGGCTGCGGCTCTCTTGCCCTGCAGGTTGCCCAGCAGCTGCAGACAGGCAGACTGCAGCCTGGACAGCTCGTCCTCAGAGGAGGTCAGACAGCGTCTCAGCACTGCGCTGCCCTAAGAGACATGCAAAACACAAAATCACCTTCATTTAGCTTCAACTGGTACAGTACTATTTAGGCCAGGTCCTAATTGCAGTGGCATGGTGCCCTTTGCTTCTTGTCATCCTCCTGTCTTTCTTGTCAGCCCCTACTGACCTAGAAATAAGGGCACAAAATAATACGTGGGGATGCACAATATATCGACAATCGTATCGTATCAGCCAATGAGCAAAAATAACAACAATGTTAATATTGGTATCAGTAGCGGCCAAAATGTTCATATTGAGAGGAAACATGCCGTAAATCTATGATTTGATTTATGGGCTTTTCCAAATGTTTTTCAGTATGTAGAACATTTTATTATCATAGTTTTTATACAGACAGATCATATTGACATGAGTAAATATCAGTTATCGGCCATAACAGCAATATTACTATTGGTTATGAGACACTCGCTGAGACACTCAGCAGCAAGTTTAAGGTTAGTAGAAAACGGCATATGACCCTGCATGTTTCAGTCTATCAGTGTCATACTAGTTAGTATACATTCATTCCGATTCTGATTTGTTCATTATAAAATGGCTCTCTCAAATCAAGCAATCTGATTGGCTCACAGCTGTGGTATATTTAGCATATACCACAGTAAATATACCACAGTTAGAGCCACTCCCTGCCCTGAACTCTGTGTGAAGTTAACTTTATTCAGCCTAATTTCTTCCTCTCATTATGGGAGAGTTGATAGGAAGGTGACCTGTTTGGACCTGAGCCAGAGGGGCTCAGGTCCAAACACTGATTTAAGATTAATAATAATAATAATAATAATAATAATAATAATAATAATAATAATAATAATAATAATAATAATAAATAATAATAATTAATAATCATCATCGTCATCATCATCGATATATGCTTATTATACCACACCTAAGGGTATTTTCACGTGGTATAATAACCATATACCACAGCCAGTTATGATCTATTGCTTAAATATAGAACATTCCATTTTCCCATAGTTTTACAATTGATGCCACCATCATTAGACTCATTTTGGAGCGAGAAAGCCCAAGGAGGAATACAGTTTTTTGACCAGGAAAAAATATTGCCAATTGATGAATCTTGTTAGTCTGTTACTGGATACATTTCTACTCTATTCACTCCCCATCTGGTTTGTTGTTATCCCCTGTGTTTATCTCAATGTAGGGCCTATTATTTCTGGGTCATAAAAAAATTCCTCTCCTATATCTGACCCTTCCCCACTACCTTATGACTGTTCAGGCAGAAGTCGGGTTCTTGCTTTGGTTTGGTTTAGATTCGTCATTCATCTTTGTGCCTCCAGGTTAGGGTTAGCGGATACAATCTTAAATCATATGCTTTAAAATTAATTCCCCTGAAGGATTTATTTGTCACATCATTTCACAGTGTTTCCAAACATTTGCCTTTGTAAAACCAGCAATTATGAGTGCATTTGAATGCAGCTCGTTAGACATTTTGATTATAATGTTTACCTGTATGAGATGAGCAGCCTCAGGTAACTGAGTCCCCGGGTGTCTCTGGTAGACCTGCACCAGAGGCCGGTTCAGCTTCTCTCTGGACAGTATGTCACCGCTGTACTCTGGACCCTGAAAACACAACCACAGTAAATGAATGAAACCGGACAGACAAACCCTGTCTTTATTTCGTCACAGACGACACACAACACATGCACACATGTGCACAGCAGCCAGTACACACACACACACACACACACACACATGCAATTGGAGGCGCTGTGAAATTTGTCCTCTGTGTTTGACCTATCCTGACTCATCGTTCTCCATGGTCAGGGTAGGAGCGGTGGGCAACTGCAGTGAAACGCCCGGGGGCCAACTTCTTCTAACCGCCGCTGGTCAGACGACGATCTTCTGCATGTTTTTAGTGGTGGTCCATATTTATGTTATATGGAGGAAGCCCCAGGGGAGAACATGCAAACTCCACACAGAAAGGCCTTTCGATGTGGTAGCCCACCTGGGAACCAAGCACCGAAGGCATGGGGAGACATACCCCTAGTGCCAACAGTGTCCCAGGTGGGAATCAAACCCAGGACCTTCTTGCTGTGAGGCAAGAACACTACCACTGCACCACCGTGCCCCGGTACAGGCGATATGGAAACACCACCTACTGTAAACTGTCGTTTTTTTCTTATTTTTTTTAATCTAAAAAACAAACAAAAACTGATTTTGCCCCCCGTTTTCTCCCAAATGGTATTTGGCCAATTCCCTGTTAGGGTGCCCCGGTCATTATTCCACCCCCTCTGCCCTGCGACCCTCGTGTTGGTAGGCAGGCAATCTACCGCTGCACTACCTGACACCTCATTTCAAATGAATCCTATCTCCCAATCAGTAGCCATTCTCCACACACACTGGCTGACCTGAGCCCTGCCGTGGCTGTGGAGAATACAGTTGATTTCCCTCTGCTTGCGAAACATGGCCTGCCTGGTTGCTGCAGACATCATCGTTAGGTTTTGCTGCAAAGGGAGAGTTATTTATTAAATACCAAATAGATGATGGGTAGGGTTAGGGTTGGGTTAGGGTTAGGGTTTAGAAATGCTCAACACGTTGTGTTTGCATCTACAGTACCTTCAGAGTGACAGTCTCTGCTATTTTCTTCACCAGGCCATCGTTGACAGCACGGTGAGCTGCTCTCTGCCTGGCGATGGCGCTGGTCAGCATCTGCCTGATGTTTTCCCTCAGTAGCTGTGACTTCTTGACTGCCACAGTGGACGACTCTAAAACCTGCTTACATTCTGTGGAGACACAAACAAGTGAACCCTGTATTCAGCGGGGGGTTTGTTTATATTTAACAAGGGGAAGTGGACAGGCCAAATGCCACTTGGTGAGTTTAGCCAGGTGAGGTGCGTTTTTATCATGTGAGTAGTGTCCTGAATTAACCTCATCCCTTCTCTTATTGCTATTTCCAGTGCTATAATCACTTTAACTCATTTTCTGAACTGCTGACTGGGTTGTTTTAAACCAGAAGAGTCAGCTGTCCCATTGGCAAATTGTTGCTCTCACCCACTCCTCTTTCTTTTTACATCCAAGCTAGCTCTCTACATGGGCACAAGGGATAGTTACATCAGATTATGTGTATTGGTATATGTGGTGGTATGTATACTGTATGTTCCATGTTCTTATAATGGTGATATAGTGATAGTGTGAATCATGTGTGAATCATAAGCTTTGTGGAAAGGGAACACCTATTAATAATGTACATATCCAAATGGCACATTCTGTTCATATTCTATCCACATGTTGGGACCATGTTGGAAATAAGTGTTCTCACTTTTACATGTTATCCCTTCAATTTTCTAAATTGTCTTCTCTATATACATAAATAAAAATCAATCAATCAATGTATTTGACGAGGTGTATAGCTTTTTACAACACTAATCTACAGGCCCCATTCTGTCCATATATAGCCTACTGTATATGGTCTTCTGTAGTCTTAATACGATGCACATTTGCACACCATGTACATTTTTGATTCACATACTTGCTTCTTCAGTTTTCGCCTAACTCTCTCACTGTTATATTCTGCATAATGGCAATTTCATAATGGATGCACTATTTCATACTATCCAGAAAGTTACTTTTATATTTATTTCTACTTTAGCAATATAGTCAACGATGTGTTTGAATTGACACCATCATACGTTTTTATTAGTCTCGCTTGCCAGAATATCTCCGTTTTGCGCTGTGCCAGTGCAGGAGAGAGTCTGGCTCTTCTTTTGTCTCACTCTGGTATAGCTGGCAAAAAAATGCTCCTTATCGGTACGACCATCCACCGACAGTACAAAGCAGGCTTGCTTTATTGCACAATCTTGCTTTATTGCACAAACTTGACATTTTCAGCATGTCGGTTGCGAGCTTGCTAGCTAGTGTTGTTTCACAGCAGCAGAGGCGTTTGAGAGCGACACGCAGGGAGTGGAAAGGGATTGCCCTTCCACTCCGAGTGAAATGGTTGGCGCCAATGGCAGAGCTTATACCTGCAGCCTGCTTCCAGTGAGTCAGACAATATGTTTATATAACAACACAACTGCTATTGCTCTGTTGATCTTATGTGTTTTTTCTTTACTGTTTTTTTTGCATATTTTATCTTCTATTTATCTTTTCCTTTTTGCGGTTGCAATGACCTGACTTCCCCGTGAGTATCAATAAACTTCCATCTTATCTCACCACTCATTCTGACCTGACTGTACCTGGAGTGAAGGGGCTGACTGGGTCTGTACTGGCGAAGGTCAGAGAGGATGGAGACCGTGACTGAGACCCGCTGAGCGGCAGCAGCTCCAGGACTCGAGCCCTCTCACAGGCACAGTCCAACAACTGCCTGCTGCACTGACCCAGGGCCTAAAGGGGGCGCACATTAGACACAGGAGGAACCATCAGAAAAAGTCACTGTCTTATTCTCAAAGATTGGCTGTGTGATCCTTGGAGAGGAAGATGATACCATGTTTATAGCTAGAAAATATATATCAGCTTTACATTTTTGATTTATATACTGACTAAAATATAGTATATGACACTGTAAATTACATTATGCTATGATATATTGACCAATATTTTTACTATTTTGTTAACATAATACTGCACCTTAAGATTACTTTAATTACGTTTCTTTATTTCCTTTTTGCATTTTAATCATGTTTTGTGTATGTCATGACACATTGTATGATACTGCTTTGGCAAAATTGCAAAATATCCTAACAGTCCTGCGAATAAAGCATATTTGAATTGAAATTGAATCAAATTGACAGAAGCGAAGTAAAAAACAATTGCAGGCAAGAAGAAGTAGATTGATTTCAAGTTTCATGGGTTCCTAATAAGGTAAGTTGTGTCATTTTGGATCATGTGATTGATTTAGGTTTTGCATATTGTTTGTTGGACTTCTTTATATTTGGGCTTAATTTTTTGTTGAGAATCTATGAAAACATAATATGCCTTGCTAAGCATATGTTAGTAGTAACGATATAGCAGTGAACTATTAGTGGTGATCCCCCCCCCCCCCCCATGTTGTATTTTCAGGTTGCTTTTCAAAACTGATGTTCATATGAACAAAATACTTGATATTATGTGATATTATTGGTAGCCTACTTGCTTTACCAATTTTGTTTCTTTTTCAACAATCATGCAAATAAACCACATGGACAGGTGAGATGAACTGGAATAGAGAGAGGAAATGTGAATAGGGAAGATGATATCAAAGGAAATTAGTGAGCAAGTGAGGACAGGACAGTAGAGTCACCTGCTGCTGGGTCAGAGTGTGAGGACAGGACAGTAGAGTGACCTGCAGCTGGGTCAGAGTGTGAGGACAGGACAGTAGAGTCACCTGCTGCTGGATCAGAGTGTGAGGACAGGACAGTAGAGTCACCTGCAGCTGGGTCAGAGTGTGAGGACAGGACAGTAGAGTCACCTGCTGCTGGGTCAGATTGTGAGGACAGGACAGTAGAGTCACCTGCAGCTGGGTCAGAGTGTGAGGACAGGAGAGTAGAGTCACCTGCAGCTGGGTCAGATTGTGAGGACAGGACAGTAGAGTCACCTGCAGCTGGGTCAGAGTGTGAGGACAGGACAGTAGAGTCACCTGCAGCTGGGTCAGAGGGTGAGGACAGGACAGTAGAGTCACCTGCAGCTGGGTCAGAGTGTGAGGACAGGACAGTAGAGTCACCTGCAGCTGGGTCAGAGTGTGAGGACAGGACAGTAGAGTCACCTGCAGCTGGGTCAGAGTGTGAGGACAGGGCAGTAGAGTCACCTGCAGCTGGGTCAGAGTGTGAGGACAGGAGAGTAGAGTCACCTGCAGCTGGGTCAGAGTGTGAGGACAGGAGAGTAGAGTCACCTGCAGCTGGGTCAGATTGTGAGGACAGGACAGTAGAGTCACCTGCAGCTGGGTCAGAGGGTGAGGACAGGACAGTAGAGTCACCTGCAGCTGGGTCAGAGGGTGAGGACAGGACAGTAGAGTCACCTGCAGCTGGGTCAGAGTGTGAGGACAGGAGAGTAGAGTCACCTGCAGCTGGGTCAGATTGTGAGGACAGGACAGTAGAGTCACCTGCAGCTGGGTCAGAGTGTGAGGACAGGACAGTAGAGTCACCTGCAGCTGGGTCAGAGGGTGAGGACAGGACAGTAGAGTCACCTGCAGCTGGGTCAGAGTGTGAGGACAGGACAGTAGAGTCACCTGCAGCTGGGTCAGAGTGTGAGGACAGGACAGTAGAGTCACCTGCAGCTGGGTCAGAGTGTGAGGACAGGACAGTAGAGTCACCTGCAGCTGGGTCAGAGTGTGAGGACAGGGCAGTAGAGTCACCTGCAGCTGGGTCAGAGTGATAGGACAGGAGAGTAGAGTCACCTGCAGCTGGGTCAGATTGTGAGGACAGGACAGTAGAGTCACCTGCAGCTGGGTCAGAGTGTGAGGACAGGAGAGTAGAGTCACCTGCAGCTGGGTCAGAGGGTGAGGACAGGACAGTAGAGTCACCTGCAGCTGGGTCAGAGTGTGAGGACAGGACAGTAGAGTCACCTGCAGCTGGGTCAGAGTGTGAGGACAGGACAGTAGAGTCACCTGCTGCTGGGTCAGAGTGTGAGGACAGGACAGTAGAGTCACCTGCAGCTGGGTCAGAGTGTGAGGACAGGACAGTAGAGTCACCTGCAGCTGGGTCAGAGTGTGAGGACAGGACAGTAGAGTCACCTGCAGCTGGGTCAGAGTGTGAGGACAGGACAGTAGAGTCACCTGCTGCTGGGTCAGAGTGTGAGGACAGGACAGTAGAGTCACCTGCAGCTGGGTCAGAGTGTGAGGACAGGGCAGTAGAGTCACCTGCAGCTGGGTCAGAGTGTGAGGACAGGACAGTAGAGTCACCTGCAGCTGGGTCAGAGGGTGAGGACAGGAGAGTAGAGTCACCTGCAGCTGGGTCAGAGGGTGAGGACAGGAGAGTAGAGTCACCTGCAGCTGGGTCAGAGTGTGAGGACAGGACAGTAGAGTCACCTGCTGCTGGGTCAGAGTGTGAGGACAGGACAGTAGAGTCACCTGCAGCTGGGTCAGAGTGTGAGGACAGGAGAGTAGAGTCACCTGCAGCTGGGTCAGAGGGTGAGGACAGGACAGTAGAGTCACCTGCAGCTGGGTCAGAGTGTGAGGACAGGACAGTAGAGTCACCTGCAGCTGGGTCAGAGTGTGAGGACAGGACAGTAGAGTCACCTGCAGCTGGGTCAGAGTGTTTCTCAACGTTCCCTCCAGATCCTGTTTCAGCTCGGCCAGCTCTTGCCTCTCAAACGCCAGCAAGTCATCAGCACCATCTCTCTCCTGAAACACAGCCAGCACCAACCAGTCAGGCACACAATCAACATCTCTTCTCACCTGACGCATCAAGTTCACTATACTTCAGGGTCAGAGGTCAAGCTTAGCTGTGGGGACTCTGCTGGTTAGTGTACTCTATTGTATCACTTGTATTAATGTCTGGTTTTGGAAGAACTAGGCATCTTGATGCCTAGGCTCGGCCGCTGTGCAGCCCCGCCCGTAGCTCGGCTGCTGCGTGGCCTCGCCTGCCCTATTGGTGCGGTTGTGTGTGTTGCTCACTAAATGTTATTGCATCAGTGATGTCACAATGCCTCCGTGTGTGTGTGTGTGTGTGTGTGTGTGACATCACTGATCAGTCTTGTCACAATGCCTCCTTGTGTGTGTGCGCGTGTGCGCACCCTTATGACATCATCACTGATGACATCACATCATTAGCTAATAAGCCTAATTAAAGAATTTGGCTCCATCAGCTCACCCGCACGGGTGCCCTTTACACACCCTGAAGGTTTCAGCCCAATCGCACCCAAAACGGCATAGCTGTGGCCGAACACAGAGCTTGAAACAAACAGACATCGTCCACATACTCAATTTAATATCGATTTCCTCAGTGAGTTAAAAGACATACTTAGCAGTGCTTGCTTCCAGGATGTAGAAACAATGACATGTTATCATAATCTAATCATGTGTGT
Organism: Poromitra crassiceps; assembly: GCF_964638095.1. Taxonomy (NCBI): domain Eukaryota; kingdom Metazoa; phylum Chordata; class Actinopteri; order Beryciformes; family Melamphaidae; genus Poromitra; species Poromitra crassiceps. Next base: position 99,664,877 of record NC_139623.1, on the reverse strand, counting down.
GTCTCAACGTGGGATCTGGGGCGCACCAAGGGTCGTGGTCCCCCAGCAAATTGATGAAAATGTCAAAACTTAACCATTTACAAGAAGTGAACACAATTAGAGTGTAGAATAATGACTATTTTGGTATAGTTCCCGGTTATCTCTCTACCTACAATACAGTCATGGAATTCTGGACAAAATCATATCTGACAATAGAAATAATTTCATATTTGGGTCAGAGAGACAAGATGTCATCAAATGCGGGTCTGTGGCTCGAATGTGGACTAACTTAGGGTCCTTGATATGAAAAAGGTTGAGAATAGACAACCTTAGTCAAATCAGGTCAATTCCAAGACCAAGTACTGTTGAGCTTGAGTTAAGACCTGATCCAAACAGGTTTGAGACCAAGTCAAGACCGAAACCAGAGCAAAGCGAGTCCTATTCAAGATCAAGACCAAATGCAAAAATGACTAAGGACTAGGGGTGTCACAATATATCGTCCCACGAAATTTCGCGATAGTAAAACGTCACGATATGTATCGTTGAGATGAAATCTCATATCGTGATTTTTTTTTTTTTTTTTTTTTTTTTTTTTTTCAAAAGTAGACAAAGAAACGTCTTTGTTTGTTGAAGTTCAATGTGTGGAAAGTAGTTCAGTTGAACAAGTCTCTGAAGAGACACATGAGAAGTTATACAGGAGAGAAACCATTCAATTGAGTTTCTGGCAAAACTGTTTACTTGACAGGAAAAACTGAAGATGCATAAAAAATAGACTAAGAAAAGTCTTGTTGTTTGAGTTTGAAGAAAAACTGAAGATACATAATGAGAATTTATACTGCTGAGAAACCTTTTAGTTCAAAGTAAATCTAAGTGACGGTGTAACTCATTCTATTTCAAGATAAGCCTTATCTCCAATCTCATGTTTTTTCTAGTTGTTATTGTAATAACAATTTCCCACAACAGCATGTTTTGTATTTGTGCATTTCAAATAAAATACTACTTTTCCAGTCATATATTGTCATTATTCAAGTTTAAAAAAATATTGTTAAAATCGTATCGTATCGTATCGTTATCGTGAACCCAGTATCGTGATACGTATCGTATCGTGAACTGAGTGTATCGTGACACCCCTACTAAGGACTTTCATTATGAACTTGTCATGCAACACCTGACATCAACTTCCAGCATCAGTCCCTGAGCCCTCACCGTCTCAGCAGTGGCGGGCCGCCTGCTCCTGCCCTCCCTGCTCTTCTTGTTGACCTGCAGGTGGGTCCTCAGGCTGCGGAGCATGTTGTCCAGGTGGAGCCTGTCCCTCTCCAGCCTGGTGCCCTCCTGCCTCACCCTGCCCGCCTGCCTGCGCAGCTGGCCCTCTACCGCCCGCACCCCGCGCATGTACTCACTGGCTGCTGCCACACTGCCCGCAGCACACTGCTCACGCAGACTGCAGGGCGGGAACGGGGCCACACAGGTCCTGTGGCTGCTGTGAGGGAACTTAAGGGGGGAAAACGAGTTATGTGTGAAAGAGTTATGTGAGATTGAGACACAGTGAATTTCCAAAAAGGGAGACAGGTAAGTTCTTTGATTGTCACTACACAACAAATCTCATAATAGTCAATAAATGTCTGTATTCCAAATAAATAATTCCCTAATATTCTTGTAATACATAGAAACCTAAAATGGGTCAGTGGTAATCAGTAGTGAGTTTATTGTGACTTTATTGTATTTTATGGTAGGTTATCATATTTTATATGACAGCAGCACTATAGACAAAAAACATTTTGTGATCCAGTAATTGTTGCAAACACCATAAGCCTACAGCTACTTCAGCATAAATCGATACAGATTTATCTTGCAGACTGTAGGCTAGGCTATTTATCATCTCATAAAAATTTGGAAGAATATATCAAAGAAATCTTTGGAAGACCATTTCTATCTGTATGGCCTAATTTATCACATTGACCAAATAACATTGTGACAGTCATTGCTCCATTTGTAAAAATACAAATAAATAAAATAAAAAATAAAATCACTGAACACTGTCATTTTACTGTGTTTCTCACCATTGTCCCTGTAGTTTGGGGCCTCGACATCTTTCTGCGGATGGAGCCTGGACTGTCTCCACGTTCCCCCTCTGTGATTGCATCTCCGGCTGCTTGTGCGTCTGTGCGCTGTGGGCAGACCCCGGTGGTCCGGGGGCGGTTGGTGGCCCCGGCCCGGGTCTGCCGCACCAGGCGCTCCGCCTGCCGGAGGGAGCAGACCGTCTCATCCCGCCACGAGTGTGGTCCGATGGTCACAGAGCCGAGCGGGACCGACTGCACCTGCATTCCTCCAAATAGACTTCCCTCCTCAAAATATCATACAGGTGTATCTGCTAGCCTAGCTACTACTACCCCTCCAATGTGCTGATTCCTCTCAAATGTATGCAGACAACTAGTAAAACACCCAACGTGACAACTTGCAAGTGTTGCCTTCAGCACCATAGCAACAGTTCCTGAAGTAACTCATCTCGAGGGTGATTGGACGGTAGAGACAGAGGAGGAGAGTAGGAATGAGGTCAGTCACTCAGCATTGGCTTTCACTGTAATTTAATAGCTAAAGATCATATTTCATGTGTAGAGCTGAGATACCGATACCCACAGGTCACACCAGTTAGCTGCTGTATGATAGGCAATGACTACATACAGTAATAGGCCTACTGCTGTATGATAAGCAATGAGATAAAGTCAGATGTCATTTGGATCAGAGTATTTATTCTCTTGAGTTAAAAGAAAGGAAACACAGCTCAAGTACCAGACAGACTGACAAAGCTACATGTCAACAAGGAAAATAATCCAAAAAAGTTGTTACAAAAAGAAAAGCAGAGCCTATAAAAAGGAGACGACAAAATGTTTAAAATAAATTATTTTGGTCATAGTGTATTCCCCACCTTGACATTTAAAGTGCCAAGCAAGTACTGTAAACAAAAATGGCAGTACTGTACAAGGAAACTAAAAAGGGATGAAAACAATGAAAACAATTAACGCTGAAAAAGAAACACGATTTATAAGAGACAGTAGAAGAGAAAATTACATCCTCGTCCAAATGTAAAGAAACCGTACCCACTGCAGGAAAATCCTTAAACAAAATCCTACTGATCATGCCATTCAGAAATGCATCAGCAACCATCCCATTCCATTCCATGAAATCTCATCATCGCCTAACCACCCCATTACATTCAAAATCAACTAGACAGACATGTAATGATCAAGATCAAGTATTGAATATCCAGCTAGAACTGACATTGCTCCATATGAAAACAATCAGGTTGTATTTGACTCTACAGGATTGAAATGACTGATTCACTCCAGAGAGTTGAGTAGTAAATTAAGTAGTCAATATGGAAAATTGCATTTTCCTTTGGCTCATGCTAGAACAAGGCAGGTCTGCAAACGCAAACCTCGAAGTTGGGGGGGGGGGGGGGGGGCACAACACAACACAGACTCAAATGTACACCACAATAACTATGTTGTTGAAGCAAACGTGGTGCAGAAAGTGCAACTTATTCTTCAGTCTCTGTACAGTAAATGTGCATATCCTGTCAGTATGTAAACACAACAGTTCTATCATAATGTGTGTTTGACGGCAGTCACAGGTTGATATTTGTTGTGCAGGTTCTGCTGCAGCTCTCTGAACAGACAGTCCCGCTCCTCAGCATCCAAGAGGATTTGCTACATTGAAGAAAATAAAGATAATCAAATGTCATTGCAATGAAGTTCAGAGCATTGTTTGTTTAGTCAAAAAAAGAAGGGGAAAAGTGTCATGTTCTACATCTACTGTACATGTATGTATGTGCGTTTAGTTTAGGAGTTTAGGAGAACACACAACTCCTCAACACACCATTACGTTTATAACAACATGTCAAATCGGTATGTGTTGCCATGTGTTGAAAAGTGTTGTCGCAAAACTAAATGTGTTGAAAGTGAAAAATCGTTTACGAGAGTGAGATAAAGTACAAACATCAAGATGGAATTTAATAGGGATGGGTCATAAAAATTAAAATATTTGAATATTCATGTTCAGGATCAATGTTGACATTTTGTATATATATAATTGAGATACATAATTAAAATAATCTTAACAGCATTTGAACTGGAACTAACTAGTAGCTATGTAGATCTATGATCATAGAGCAGCCACTAGAGGGCTTCTGGTGTCATTTAAAGGAAAGATCTAGCCTTAGAACCTGTGATGAAGAATTACATTGTTCCCTACCCTTACTCATCATACATATCTTGTGGCTGCATTGCATTCTGGGCTATTGACACTTCTGTCAGTGGAGAAATTGGTGTCTCTGCCTCTTCTATGATGGATTTCTCCCTGTATGTTGTTGAACATCGGTCTAGAAATAAGCTCTTACTGGGTTTTTTTATTCTGAGGGACTGATATGATACAAATCTGACTGTTTCTTTGATGCTGAAACATTTTCTGCTATCAAATTCCATGTGCATTGGGAATATCACAACGCAACATCATGGTGTCTACATTGTGCCTAATAAGGCCTCATATAATATAAGTAAGCCTGGAACTAGTCTCGCTAGCCAGCCTCTCTTCCCTTCCATCAGAGAGTCTGGCGCCATGGAAACGGGCAACAGGGATAAGCCCTCCCCTGCTCTAAAGCTGCTCTCCCATTCGAGCGGCTGTTTCGGTGGCAGCAGGATATCCGCTCCCCCGCTTGCAAGCTGTGTCACACTCTGTCATTGGCTCCGACCATGTCAATCAGAGCGGCTTCCGCTCCCATGTGTGTCGCTGTAATGCTCCCGGCCGCCGAATGTGAAAACAGCGACGCTAACTAGCTAGCGTAGAAAGCTAACGGCAGAAACCTACAGGCTAACTCGTTGCTACACGCTGAAAATGGCAAGTTTTGAAGAAAATTTGGATTGTGCAATAAAGGAGGCCTGCTCGGCACAAGTTCCACCCCGAAACTATTTTCCAAGGGCACTAACGCTAAGCACCGCCCAAGACGAGGATGATTGGTTAACCCAAACAGAGCATTTTTTTTTCGCAATCCCACAACGGAAACCAGCCAGACTCCAGCCAGAAACCAGCCAGACTCTCTGACGGAAGGGAAGAGAGGCTGGCTAGCGAGACTAGCCTGGAACTAACAAAAATATACCACCAAACAACAACAAAAAGACACAGAACAAGGCTCATCGCCAATAACAGTGCTTAAGTGTTTTAGAGTGGATTGTTCGTTTACAAAAGTAAAACCATCCACACTCTCCATCTTGCTTCATAGTCATCCTTCAAGTGTCAGTAGCAATGATGTCATTATCAAGCCACACAAAAGGCCGATGTATGTGAACTTGAGGAAAGGACAGTGTAAGGTGTAAGGTATGCTATGTGGCTCTAGAGTCAGAGTGTGACAGATGTGGGTGAACTTGAGGAAAGGACAGTGTAAGCTATGGTATGTGGCTCTAGTACAATGCTGCATCGCATCAAAAAGCTAGCCAAACTAGCAGGAAAGCTAGCCAAACTAGCAGGAAAGCTAGCCAAACTAGCAGGAAAGCTAGCCAAACTAGCAGGAAAGCTAGCCAAACTAGCAGGACAACATCTGCGTGAAGTGTGACGGAAGCCAAACTGAGGGATTCTCTGCCCTCATTGCCAAAATGATAATTGTTATTGATATTTGTTTAGAACGCACACTGAACCATCGACCAAGAGAAAATGGACTTGTCCCCTTTACCTCTATGAGTTTGTCTCTCTTGTCCAGGCTGTCCCTCAGCCTCATCTCGTCCCTCTGTCTGTCCTCCTTGTCATTCTGCCAGGCTCTCTCCACCTCCTTCTTCTCCTTCCCTCTCTCCCTCAGCTCCCTCTGAGAGTCTCTGAGTTGGTCCGTCAGAGAAGAAACCATCTGGCTGTGACTCTCCTGCTGAGTCTGATGACAGCAAGGGAACGGGCAGAAAGACAAACTGTAGGTTAGCTAGATCGTTTGGCCTCATATTCCAGTACTTTTCCATTGCCATTTCAGGACATAGAATGGATTTTCCATGAGCAATATTTGCCAGTGTTTAGTTACAGATGAGGTCATCAGGAAGTTACTTGTTAACTTGTTCTAACAGCAGCCAAGCTTCAAATTAAACCATCTGAAAAGAAAATAGTATAGTATAAAAGAAATGAAAATATAAGAAAAGAAAATTACATTTCTCAACCTTTCTCTGTTATTTTGCATGATCTTGCCAGTTTTCTAATGGACATGATAAACCTTGAAAGTGTAGAAGCAGTAGTTCTAATCAACAGGATAAACCTTCAAAGCATAGAAACAGCAGGTTAAAAAGTAAAAGTCTTAGTGAACTCAGAATATGTGGGTAGCTTTTGGTTTTCTACTACAGCTGTCTCTCTGCAATATGGAACAAAAGAAAAGCCCTGTCTGCACTCACCTGCACGATGAGATGGTATTCCTGCAGGGCCGTGGTGAGCTTGGTGACCTCCTGGCACATGGTGGCGCTATTCGCCTCTCTATGTTGCAAGCAGTCTGCCAGCTGACTCTCCTTCTCCTTCAGCCATGAGGCAAGAGCTGCCTCAGCCCCGCCCCCTGACAAACCCTGGCCAATCACAGTGTCGGAGAGGGCCTATAGAAAAATGACAAGTTATAAGCAAAAAGTTTCCCTTTGGCCGCCGGGGGTGAAGTCAATATTTATTTACAAACTCATGTGCCAGAAAAGACTGCAGGGGTGAGGAATGCAGAACAAGCTCCTCATTCAATAATAAAGGGGGAATGACTGCTGTGCAACTTCTTTAAGGTGGAACTACTGAAATTAACATCAGTATATATCCTGGACAGACATAGGGGAGTAGGCTACATTAACATTGGCGTCAGAGTTCGTCTCTGTTGTCTGTGTCTTCAGTGTTTCTGTCATTTTTTTAAAGCCTGCTGTGGCTCAGGAGGTAGAGCGCGTCGTCCATTAACCAGGAGGTCAGTGGTTCGATCCCCGGCTCCTCCAGTCTGCATGTCGAAGTGTCCTTGGGCAAGACACTGAACGCCAAATTGCTCCCGATGGCTGTGCCAGCACCCTGCGTGGCAGCTTGCTGCCTTCGGTGTGTGAATGGGTGAATGTAGCACATTGTATAAATGCAGTCCATTTCCCATTTTACCAAGCTATTTGCCAACCTGATATATTTCTGTTGAGTCTGTGGTTAAAATAACACCTTAACACTTACAATGTCTGGGGCTTTTGTTGACCTCAAGAACAGAACGGCAGGCTGTCATTAGAGACAGGCTATGATTAGATAGCCTGGTAAACCAGCCCGTCACGTGAACTCACATTTAATTTGGTTCTGTGTGATGGTCTGGCCCCAAAGCCAGTGCCCATGCTAAGGACTGGGTGAAGAGTTGGGGCCAGACCGTCACGCAGAACCAAATGAAATGTGAGTTCACGTGACGGGCTGGTTTACCAGGCTAATGATTAGAGGCATCAAGTTCATTATTGTTGGCAGGTCCATAGTTTCATTTAAAAGTCTACTAGTATTTTGTAAAGCAGTGGTTCTCAAACTTTTTCATGACAAGGACATGTCATGAAAAACTAAAACTACGCTAAACTGACACAAATTAGACAACTGACCCCCATTTGATAAGATTTTTGTCCCAGGGTTCCCGATCTGATCAGATTTTTTTGCTTTTAGATGTTTTATTACAGAAACTGTTTGAATCCCATGACCAAAATAGTCATGCGTTCTGTCATTGTGTTACTTATGGATGGACTTTATATTGAAAATAAATCATCTCCCTTTTTACTGGGGACTCCGGGGACCCTGTAATGCTCCCTGGATCCCAGTATGAGAACCACTGCTTTAAAGAACTGCACTACTCAAACGTACTCAATTGCATGATGGCCTAAACTATTACTGGCAGTGGATGTCAATTACTACTACTACAGTGGTCAACCACTTATAGTGATCAAAAAGCTTGGTGCCGAATCATTCCTATACACATGCTGTTTAAATAATTTGCTTATAGTGATGAATACTCCTCTTACAGTGATCATTTTGGGCCTTGTCCCACCTGAGAACAATGGAAAAAATGTTTAAAACTATAGTAATTTGAACATGTTTTACTTAAAAACTGCCAAAAGTGAGCCAACTAGATAACAGCAGCGATACTCGGTGCATGTCTGTCTGTATATTGAGATCGTGGCATCACTGTCTGTGGAGAGATGGCAGCGTCTCTGTCTCTGAGAGACCGCTGTTTGAAACAGCTGGAGGCCTAACTCACTGTATGGATTTATAAAGTCAATAACATTCCTTTACTTTATATGTACCGTACTGTATTCATCTAATTCATATACAAATGTCAATTAGATGGTAATCTGCATGAGAAATAAAGAAAAAGAAAAAAATCTGTTATAATGATCATCCGCTTAGTGATCTATTTGACCTGTCCCAAGTTGATCACTGTAAGAGGAGTGCACACCTATATCCATGGTAACAAACATGTCAGCATGTTCCACTACATGGAACATGCTGACATGTAGGATCAAGTCAAAAATCTTGGCGTTATTATTGACTCCGATCTCAACTTTAACTCCCACATTAAGTCAATCAGAAAATCAGCTTTTTATCATCTTAAAAATATAGCAAGAATTAGGGGCTACATGTCCAGACAGGATCTAGAAAAACTAATTCACGCCTTCATCTATAGTAGGTTAGAATACTGCAATAGCCTTTTCTCTGGTCTCTCCAAAAAAGAACTTAGGCAACTTCAGCTCATTCAGAATGCTGCTGCTAGAGTTCTAACGAAGACTAAGAAAGCTGATCATATCACTCCAGTTCTTAAGTCCTTACACTGGTTACACTGGTGTGTCATAGAATAGATTTTAAAATACTGTTATTAGTCTATAAATCACTTAATGGCCTAGGCCCAAAATACATAGCTGAATTGCTCCCACGCTACGAACCGTCTAGACCTCTTAGGTCAGCAGGGTCCAGCGTATTAACTGTCCCTAGGATCAAATCAAATCATGGGAAGGCCGCATTTACCCACTATGCTTCTGCTAGCTGGAACAAATTGCCTGAAGACCTCAGATCTGCCCCAACTTTACTTACTTTTAAAAATAGACTAAAGACTTTTATGTTTACCGTTGCTTTTAACTGCTGACAGCTGTTTCTCAATCACTATTATACAATTGGTTTTAAAACATAGATGATTGCAATTACTGCTAAAAGCTGCAGGTCTGGGGGATGGTTCCGTAATACGGATATACTCACAAGAGGGTGAGGTGATGCGTCAGGGGGGACGCACGTGTAAGGGGAGTTTAAAAGAGGACACCGTACCCAGACCTGAGTTTTATGTGTGTGTAGTCATGCTTCTTATATAGTATGTCGGGGGACTAAATATAGATAAATTGATTTATTCTATTATGCAAACCCAATGAGTACTCTAAGTTTTTAGCTCTTTTTGCAACTGCTGCGCCTGTTGCTTAATGCACTTTTTATACTCTTTTTTTAAAGTTTTGTTCTGATGCTTTTAAATGTCCATTTTATTCTCTTCTTTTATTTTCCTGTCAACCATTTTATGTGAAGCACTTTGAATTGCCTCTGTGCATGAAATGTGCTATACAAATAAACTTGACTTGACATGACTACATGCAGCGTCGTCTAAATGATGTTGCAATATATTATGCCACAAATACTGTAGGAATTTGGACTCATTTCTGGTAATTCTGCCATATGCATTTACCTGGCTTTTATTGGAGACGGGCCTTTATTTACAGAGACATAGAAATCTCTCCAACTCTTGTCACCATTTGAGACCCAGTCTTTATTGTTTCTAGGTAGTGGTTGATGTGTGTTATTATTACCTGCACATCTTTCTGGCAGCTCTGTAGCTCCTCCTTGAGGCTGTGGAGCAAAGCCTCCTTCTCCTGCAGCACAGCAGTGAGAGCCTGGTCCCTCTGTCGCCACACCTCCCTCTCCACCTCCACCTCCCTCTGCATGCGCTCCTTCTCCCCCAGAGCCAGCCGCAGGTCCTGCAGTCCAGACAACATGCAGGTCTATGTAAACAACACATCTGACACACTGCACTGTGCCTGGGACAACGTGCAATGTGTGCAGTGTGTGTGAATGTGGCGACAGGGTGCGTTTATGAGCTGTGAGACGTGCAATTATGTCCAGGGCTCGTTATATATATATATGTATGTGTGTGTGTGTGTGTGTGTGTGTGTGCTCTTACATTGATAACATCTTGGTTGCACTGCAGCACGGTGTTGAGTGTGTTGAGGTCTCTCTCTCGGTCTCTCCCAGCCTTCCTCAGTGCCTCAATCTCTCTCTCCATCCCCTTTTCTTTCTCAGCCATTTCAGACCTCAAACTCTGTAGTACCATCTAGTGTCAAAAATACATTACATCTATATCTGACTTACAATGCTGACAAGCATAGTTTACAAGCAACACATAGTAAAGAGGGTCAAAGCTGCAATGCTGTGGAAGCATAATGTAGCTGTGAAACTATTCCTGTGTCCCAAATCAAGAGTGTCCATTAGGGGTGTCACAATATATCGTCCCACGAAATTTCGCGATAGTAAAACGTCACGATATGTATCGTTGAGATGAAATCTCATATCGTGAATTTTTTTTTTTTTTTTTTTTTTTTCAAAAGTAGACAAAGAAACGTCTTTGTTTGTTGAAGTTCAATGTGTGGAAAGTAGTTCAGTTGAACAAGTCTCTGAAGAGACACATGAGAAGTTATACAGGAGAGAAACCATTCAATTGAGTTTCTGGCAAAACTGTTTACTTGACAGGAAAAACTGAAGATGCATAAAAAATAGACTAAGAAAAGTCTTGTTGTTTGAGTTTGAAGAAAAACTGAAGATGCATAATGAGAATTTATACTGCTGAGAAACCTTTTAGTTCAAAGTAAATCTAAGTGACGGTGTAACTCATTCTATTTCAAGATAAGCCTTATCTCCAATCTCATGTTTTTTCTAGTTGTTATTGTAATAACAATTTCCCACAACAGCATGTTTTGTATTTGTGCATTTCAAATAAAATACTACTTTTCCAGTCATATATTGTCATTATTCAAGTTTAAAAAAATATTGTTAAAATCGTATCGTATCGTATCGTTATCGTGAACCCAGTATCGTGATACGTATCGTATCGTGAACTGAGTGTATCGTGACACCCCTAGTGTCCATATATGAGAACATACACTTTAAGGTCCAAAAACCCAATTGCAGTATGGCAGCATCTGCTGACTGCTGGCTTTGCTTCGATTTTGATTGATTGGATAGAGTTCATTTTTCTGTCTCATATTGATTGACTGAGCTATAGATAGAGCTATAGAACAGCTGATGGCATGTGAAAACTAAAGATGAGTTTCTATTTTGAAGATTAAAATATGTTTACATTTGTACGGTTTAGTGAACATCAGAGCAAAAAGGAGTGATTTTGAGTGACAACAGCTCTCTCAGGACACCATTATTACCAAGGGAGATCAGAGAGAGGTCAATTGATTTTGCCCATGCACATCAGTCATTTTAGTCAGTCATCTGGAGCCGAGTAGACCAGCTGGGCGTACGCCTAGGTGTAACGTTACATCCGACATAGAACTCAAAGTTACGACAAACTTAATTTTATGACTAGTGCACCATGTAGTCTTAAGCCCTGTATGCGCCTGGGTATAACTTTTACGTCTGGTATGGAGCAGGCGTAAAAGTTACACCCAAGGCGTACTCACTGACAGCTGTCTCATCTTGATCTGCGCTGTCGGGACTGACAGCTCTGTGCTGTCAATGCCGTTCAGTCCTGTGATGCGGGGGAATCTTCTCCAAAAATATCGATTGATGTGTGCTGTAAATGGACGTATTGGGCGCAGGACCTCCGCTTGTCGGCGGGTTTTTAAAAGCTGATGCGTCGGAACATCTTTCCATTTCTTCCTGACTTTGTCAAATGCCCGCAGTCCGCCATCGCATTCATTACAATTCATCACAACTGATTGCACTTGTGATCAAATTCCATGCATCTTGTTTCTGTTTGTTTGTGTTGGCGCTGTTAAATTGAGCTGTGAGAAGAACGTTTCTATGCTTTGAATACAACTCTATAAGTTTGAGCAGAGTTGGAGCTATCTGTCAGCTGTCTCGAGCTCGTCTGAGAGAAGTGTGTTGCTTGACAACAAGCACGTATTCACGTGGACGCGCACGTCCGCAGCCTAAAGACCGGGTGCAGCTACGACCATGGTAAGTCAGGCTTGGTGCACTCTGTGTAAATTCAAATGACAAAGTCGGGCGTAGCTAAGACCGGTGTAACAGTTAAGACCGACTTTTTTACGCCCAGCTCGTGCACTCGGCTCCTGGAAGGTAAAACAGCTGTGGGAACGTGCTAGTCCAGCCACAAACTGCACAATGTTACCTACAGTACAGTAGAGCATAACAGGCCAAACTCTCTTCAAGTGCCTTAATATTGTTGTAAAGCCCCACTACTTGTTACATGATGCTAGTATTTGACATGTCAGGTCCGCAAATTGATAATTGCATGAAGGATGAAACACCAGATATCAAACCAGAAAGGATTACAATTCCCTGTTAAAGAAAGTCACTGACATGTTACTGCTGAATGGGATAAAGCTGTGGTAAAAATCACCAGATCAAGGTCCTCCGTTAACGCTAAACTAAAAGTTGCAGAGATCGTTTACCTCCAGCAAACTCTACCATTCAAAAATGTGTGTGCTTGTACCCATCGTTGCTATACTTAAGTCAAACTGCATAATCTTTAGTTGTATCATTGTAAGCAGACAGGCATTTAACAAACCCTCACCTTGTTGTCAGACAGCGTCTCTTTCAGGTTCTCCTCCAGCTTGTCAGCCAGCTCGCTCCCTGCTCCCTCCTCCACACACAGCCTCCTGATCACAGCCAGACACTCCTGACAAGACAGACAGATAGTGTCTGCTCAGTGGAAGACATAACACTGTTATCTGGTGAAAACATCTTAACTGCAGTTTAGCTGATGTTCATGTCTATGTTTGAGTTGAAGTCAAATGGCCCTTCAATATGGTGAGAGATTCTTAAGACCTTAAGCCTTGATGAAACCATTTCAGAAATCATTGGACAACTTTGGCAATATACAGTTTTAATCTGACAGTAGAGTCAACCTTTTGGAAATGAGGACATATTACAATGTCAGGATATGGTTCTCCATTAATAATGTGAGCTGGTTCACTCAGTGTTACATGCTGCAACAGTGACAGTAAAGAGCCATTTGTATTAACGGTTTGGCACATGGTTACTGGTAACATCTAGCAGGCAATGGTTCCTCCAATCGCTCAGATAAGAAAAGCTTTGGTCAGGTTTCTGAGAAAGCAAACCTATTTGCTTTAGGCTTTCAGCACAGAGATGTGTGCAACAGTTCAATAAACTTACATTCCTAGATTACAAACCTTACGAGCAACCAAAATGAAGGATAGTAAAGGTCTAAGCCAGATGGCGGATGTAATAAATATTCCTATATGGCCCCAGAATAATCATGTATGATATTAGAGAACTGCTAGATACAGAAGCACAGCGTACTGCCGCTTTAAGGCGTACAGTGACTTTAAAAGACAAACAACATTCCAGTGAGCTTTGAGCCAGAGCTCCAGTGTGCATGACTGAGTCCCGTCTCCCCTCATAACCTCACCCACCTGGATCACACGCTCCCGGCTGCGGAGGGAGTGGCCCAGGCTCTGCAGCAGGGGGCTGCTTCCCTGCTCCTGTGGCAACTGGACAAGCAAGTACACATGACACTGTCAGAGTAGTAGATAAAACCATGGTGATATAAAACCGCTCTGAAATCATTTAGGAGAGCGAATTTTGCTTTTGCGTCCAATTGCCTATTTTGATTAATTCTGTTTTGTTAAAGTGAATCTCCAAAATGTTGTATGCAAGTAGAATCCAAGTTATCCAAATTATGTATTTTTTTTATCCTCATCTGGCACTGCACATCCTCCATAAATTCCTATAGATGTTTAGAAAATAATTTAATCTTGGGTATATGTATTATAATACCCGAGAATAAATACCATTATACATTTTTAAGTTATTTTACATTTCATGTTTAAAGCCATTATTATGATGACAGCATATTCATTGTTATCATTATCATATCCTGCCTCTTAACCTGCACTATCTACTGCTACTTTCTTTTTCTTAAATTTTGTTAGGTCTTAAAAAATAAAACGGGCAAAATAAATACAATTGGTTGAAAGATGGAACCGAAGCACCTGAAGCACACTTCTTTTTGCACTATACTCCATATAGATTACTCCATAAATAAATAAAATAATTAAAACAAGTATTATAGTATATACACTATAAAATTAGATAGTTATGTGAATAAAGACACTGACTCTGATGGAAAACAGGTGATGCAGAACACAGGCTCTACACAGCTGAGAGGCATGTTAATGATATCAGCAATCATAAGATCTCTGAGCCCCGAGCAAACTCCACCGGTCAGGGCAGATTCCAGAGAAAGGCTGTGTACGCTTCTCTGTGTGTGCGTGTCTTTCTTTATGTGCACCTGCATTAAGGAAATGAGACACACCCTTGCAGTGTGACAAAGCTCAACACACCCACCCACAGTTCCTTGCATAATGCTATATTTGTGCTCAGTCAACACATATTTATTTGGGTGGTTTGTGGAGCTGTTCAGCCACCTGACTACAGGAGGCTCTGCTGTGCACATGTGCGTCGCTGCACCACATAATAAACCTGTTTTTCTTGTGTAAAAAAAAGTTCTTCCCAGTCAATTCCCATGACAGCTGCCAAGAACTGTAGGTAAATGTCTGTCTTTTATGTCATGGCGTTGCTGACAGTTTGGAATTTGTTACGGTTAATAAATATATTTGTGGACCGCTTTTATTACCTCCACCAAGGAGGGTAAATTTTTGGTGTGGTGGTTTGTTTGTTTGTTTGTTATTTAGCAGGATTACAGAAAAACTACTGGACCGATTTTCATGAAACTTCATGGAAGGGTGTAGCATGGGCCAAGGAAGAGCCTGTTAGATTTTGGAGAGGATCCGATCTGGCTCATGAAATTTGCATTTCAGACTATTGGCCATGGTCTCTGCTCTGAGCGCCCTTCTAGCTGTTAATATGAACCATTTGACCAACTAATTATCTCATCAATGCTGCCCTATAAAGCTAAAGGAGAATCTTCTTCTCAGTCTTCTTAATGCTGACAGAAGTATCTAATTGTTGATATCTAAATTGATGTTTGACCTTTGAAAACCCCCAAATAGTTTCTGTTGTTTACCTTTATTATGGAAGAGTAAGATGTGTGTCAGACAAACAAACTAAATGCTTACTGGGGCCCAGTCCTCTGATCCGTTGACTTCAGTGTTAGCTGTTGGTTTGCTCTTTCCATGCTTCAGCTCGGCCTCCAGGGTCCTGATGCGGGCCATAGCTTGATCGAGCTGGCCTCGTAAATGCCTGACAGCATGGTGAACCCTGCCTGTAGTGTTCTGAAATGACAATGAATTCATGCTAAATATGGGTTGTGGTATTCTTCAGTGAAAATACCTCTAAGTCAAACCTTGTAGGACTATTGGACTGACCTCCAATTGCCCCCGGATAATCTACTGCAGTGCTCTGTGTGAATATTTACACAGGACTATCATATATCATTTGGTCAACCACAGGCCAGCTTTCTTCAGTTCCTACTGTATATAGCAGGCATGTCCAAAGTCTGGCCCGTGGGCCAATTGCGGCCCACGGCCCGATTTTAAGTGGCCCAGGGTTTGTCTCTCAAAATAAACTATTGCGTTTTTTCCGTTCACCTAACGATGACAGCTCTATCATACAGTTTGTACACAGGCACCAAGTAGGCAACAACACAGGTGGAACTATAGCTTTCAGATGTCAAATAAAATCTTTAGAGTACAATTGTATTGTATGTGATTTTTTTATAACCCATATGATGCGAGAAACAGCTGCAACACCACCCCCCACCTGTATTTTCACATTATATCATCTGGAACCTATTCAAAAAAGGTTTGGACACCCCTGGTATATAGACACATTTCTACTGTCTATGGCATGTTTGGACAGGACTGAAAACACTCACTTCTCGATGAAGAGGCAGAAACTCGTCCTTCAGCTCAGTTAGAACATCGCCGTCTTCTCCGTCCATTCTATGCCCTCCGTTCTGTCCGTTCTCCACTTCTCCAAAGTTCAGGACCCTGTTCACTTCAGGTGACACCGTCTCTCCTGAGTACCTCCCTTCCTTCCTGCCCAGAACCGGGATCCTGCTCCCTGATGGCGAACTGACCGGCTTTCCTTCAATACGTTTCAGCTCTCTAAGCACCAAGTTAACTGCCTGATCACCTGGCGAATCGAATGGGTCAGCGTCATCAAGAGAGTCCAGAGACTGGATTGACTGTGTGCGGGAAGGCACCCGTAAGGAGAGACTGGACCCTGACAATGAAGCCGGGCTGGAGCTGATGGATGCTGCCCTCAGCCACTGGAGAGGCATGCTCTGGGACTTGTCCCGCGACAGGGCCAATGGGGAAAACGGCTGGAAGGGCAAGTTCCGCGGAATCCCGCAAACAGACTCATAATCTGAGTCTGACACCCGTAAGGAATTGCACCCTTCACAGCCTTTACCCTTGCAACACCTTTTGCCCGTTCTGATGAAATAGGGACATGTGTCCCACTTCTCGGACCAGCACTCGTACTCTGAGAGAGCCATGTTGTCTCTGAGCATCTCCCTGTAGCCCTCCTTGTCTCCCTCCCCATCCTCCTCACTGGTGCTGCCTTTGCTCTGGGCGTGCTGCGGGTGTCTCTGGCAGTAATTATGGCGCACCCACTGCCTGATCCTGTCCCTTTCCTGGGTCAACTTCTGAAGTCTCTCGGACGAAAGCACCCTCACCCTGGCTATGACCGAGTCGAACTTGAACACTCGCTCTAGGACGCAGACACATTTTCCACACAAAAACTCCCCCCACCCGCTGCCTCGCGGTACACACTGCCCCAGTATGTGGGTCAACACCGACAGTACGTCCACTCCTTTTGAGGGGGAGCAAAGGGACAACTGGGACTTGGAGAGAGACACGGAGGACCCCAGGGATAATGTGCTACCTGTGAAAAGCAAAAAAATAAATTGATAAAAGACATTCATGCAAATAAACTCAAGCTCTTCAATAGGCATGTGTGCTCAAACTTGTTTTTGTCTTCCTTTTCCTGCAGACTCACCCCAGGGGCTGCTCTGGGAGGACCGGGACAGGCTTCCTCCTCTCAGGGACTCGGTCGGGGTTTGAGGCGGACCACCCCTCTTATTTTGGCCTCCGAACAGCCACCGTCTTTGATTCCCTTGGAGGGTCCCCCCACAAATCCGGCAACAGTCATTTTTACCTCTGGAGGACATTATGGACAGAGAGCTGAACTGTCCCTCCCCCTTGATGCCCACTGGATGTTTGGAATACTCTGTGAATACAAAAGAAATCTTTTGTGATTGCGTTTATTGACATGTTAACTCTAGGAGATAATCTAGGATTAGTATCGGCTGATTGACAGATTGGCAGCAACTCTGCTTCAGCTTCAAAGTCGCTCCTCAAGTCAGAGCTGGGTGCTGAGAAAGTTAGCTTCACTTCTCCCTCTTTAGAGAAAGTAGGCCACGGGCATTTTGGTGCAGCAATCTGTTCTGGCTAGTTTGGAGTATTAAATGTCCTCCTGGTGCTTTGTCTGTCAGTTTGGTATCTGTCTGTTGTTCTCTGGTGGATGTTTGGGTCAGTCAGTGTGCTCTCTCTGGCAGCACGCAGCTGGTGCGTGTTTACAGGAGCTCCCCACAGGGCGAGACACGTCGACCTTCAGCCACGCTGACAGAGAGACAGTCAGTCAGACTGTCGATGACTGAAACAACATTCAATCACTCCATACACCCCCCCCCCCCCCCAGGAGGTCTACTTTACAGCCATTTCAACTGTGTTTAAATGAAACAAGACCATTTTCGCATCTGAAATAATCTGAAACAAACGTGAAAATGAGAACAACAGTCGTCGAGTCGGCATACATTGACATCATTTTGCACAGTGTGTAATGTTTTTCGGGAGCTGCAGAGTGCAGACACCCTCTAACGCCAAAGGGAATAACCTTTGGCTGAAATGGACTCTTCGCCGTCCAGTGGAAACAGATGAACTGTGCTGCCTAAACCGCGTCTATTTTAAGCACTGAGGTGCAGCGATTCAACGTGAAAAGTCACGCTGGGCTATGAGAGACGTGAACAATCTTTCACCACGACATGAGGCAGCGAACTAGTGCATGCTCGGGTTTAGTTCCGGTAACACACGTTTACAACCCACGATTAACATTAAAGTAGTTTGTAAAACATTTTGAAGCGGAGTCACAGTCTCGCGAACTCCCTGAAGTTGAGAAATCTGACTAAAACATAATCATTAATCGTTACGGGCAAGATATAGACACACCAATCTCACAAACAATCGGTAACAACTTCAACAACGTGTGTGAAAAGTAACATAAAAGAGTTTCTCACCAAATCTCCACCGCCGGGAACTGGAGCGCGTTGCAACACGGCGGAGAGGAGAGGAGGGAGCTGGGTGTCACCTTGCTGACGTCATCGACCCTACCTGTTTAGAGGAGTTTGGGGCAGCTGGGAGGACTGACCGACTGGCACCTTGCAGGAGGCAACCCATCCAGGGGCGAAGCAAAGCAAGAGATGACTCTGAACGGGCACTGAACGCCCCCCCTCTCATCCCGTCATCCCTACATCATTGGGGGGGGGGGGGGGGGCTATTGGGGCTATTGCATCACAATAGATGTGATGCAAGTGCTATAGATTGAATATCCAAAATAGTTTATTTGATAAAAACACAGCTAGCTGTTTTTAACATCACATCTTTCAATCATTTATCATTTTAAACAACAAATCCCCCACTGCCGTACGAACACTGAACTCTCTCTCTCTCTGATATCTCTGCTGTTATGCCGATGAAATGATGTGCAATAGGCTACAAGTCTGGTTTGCTGTACTGATTTATTGCATTTATTTATTACATGGATGTTCTGTTTGAATCTGGCTTAATGTAATGTACTGAAAACGTCCACAGGCCTAGCTGTGCGATCATTAAAGTAGCTAATCTGTAACGGTGGGCAACCTCTGGTGCTAAGAAGGGTCGAACTGACAAAAAGAAACTGAATGCGGAGCATAGACTGTGTAGCCTACAAAATGCAAGGTTATCAAATCAATTCACATTATATTTTACTAAAAGCATAATGAAATTGCATGAGTTGAACATGAGAGTAGTCAATTGTGAGTTAACTTTATAAAGCAGTTGGATTAAATAGCTGGTAATTAAAAAATGCTTTCATTCAATATTGACGCTACAAAATTGTAATTTGTTTAAATTAATTAATCACTTAAGTTATCATTGTCTTTTTACAATTGTCAATTTCATCACAGCAACTCCACACACACAAAAAAAATGGCTTTTCTAAATTGCTCATTTTTTATTATTATTCTCCAGGCCTGGAAAATACTACTTTAAAATGACAGAAATTTTCCCATGAGTGTGACAGCACAGCGCCCCCTGCTGTCCGGAGTAAAAGCTTACAGCTTACCTGGTATTCCCACCTGGCAGGTATTCCTGCTTGTCTCTAAACAACAGTTGCTGTGTAACATTTCTGAGAAAGTTTTATTTGTTTGTAGTTTTGTAGATTTTAACCAAACCCTGTTTCAAAACCAGAGCAACGCAAAATAAAAGTGTAAAACATGTATAAATATTGGCAGTCCAGACTCCAGACACACAGCACATTATCTTAACATTATTCAAAGAGTGCAGTTTCTGATTAGATATATCACTTTGAAATGCATGATTTTCCTCTTACCAATCAGTTTATTAGGGAAAATCAATTGGTTCAAATTGATTGATGATGCCCTGCTGCTTATCATGTAATCATGTGTAAAGGGCAAAAGGGGCATGTGTACATTTCAATCTGGGGCTAAATGAACAAAATCGATATGGGTTACCAGGACAAACTGCCTGAATAGCAGTTTAAACTTCAGCAGTGTGACATATAAAGTACAGTAATGATGCTTCACAAGATTGATCAACAAGAGGCACAAAAAGACAGATCATTAAAAAATGGTTCTTTGTGGGCTAAATGTCTTTTTTTTTTAAACTACAATACGTTAAACCGTGGATGGTTCTCTTGTTATTTGAGGAACTATTTGTGGTTCTTTTAACACCTAGCACTTATACAATAGACCCTTTTCACGAGGGCCATTTTGTGTCGAAAAGGCAGAATAAACACAGGTGCAAGCAAAACACTAATGAGGGTTTCCAAATTCCAATCATGGAAGTTTGAAACCCTCATTAGTGTTTTGTTTGCACCTATTGAATAGATCCTCAACAGCTTTGACTTTCAACTCCAGCAAACCAAAACAGCTTTCAGTTTGCTGGTGCTTATATCTGCATTTGGATCAAGTTAACTGTTGACAGTGGGTGAAAAACAAAGTTGAACTCTTGTCTCCATCATTCTGTCTATGCAGAAAACAGGAAAATAACGAGATCAATGTTCCTATAAAAAGCCTAATTTAATACAGCTGGTGGAACATTTAATTTATTCTTAAATGACTCCATAGCATCACAAAAGCACGGTGCAAGAGCTCAGTGATAGGCTTGAGCCATGATAAACAGGGTTGACTTGTGTTGAGCCAGGATGTACACAGCAACATCTTTAAACAGGGTTGACTTGTGTTGAGCCAGGATGTACACAGCAACATCTTTAAACAGGGTTGATGTACACAGCAACATCTTTAAACAGGGTTGATGTACACAGCAACATCTTTAAACAGGGTTGATGTACACAGCAACATCTTTAAACAAGGTTGATGTATACAGCAACATCTTTAAACAAGGTTGATGTACACAGCAACATCTTTAAACAAGGTTGATGTACACAGCAAGATCTTTAAACAGGGTTGGCTACAATTCATAAATTATCTCATTCATTCCAATTCAACAGCAGGATTTAGAATTTGAAAGGGGAAAAAAATAATTTAATTCAAGGAAACACATATCTGAGTATAGTGCTGAAAGTTCCTTTCAAGTGGTAATTGATGCATGCAATGTAATCATAACACTGCATACATTGATGTTTAACTGCCATTTATTTGATTAATTAAGTTGAGTCAAGACAAACTCTTAGAAGTGGAATTTAATTCTGTTCCCGATCATTCCAATTCAATTCACAATTGTGTTTCCTTGGAGTTCACATGCCAGCTCCAGGAATTTAAGATGAATTGACCATGCATTCTCAATTCAGTTCATGAATGGCCCCGACTCGGTCAATAAGTGTTTTTAATACGTGTTGATTTGACTCTATACATACTGGCATTGTAGATTTTAAAACTTTCAGAGTTAATTAACACTGACAATTTTACTGTGTATGGCTGGCCGTGTTTCATGGGAATTATCATAATGTGATGTGTCTTTGAACAGTTTATGACTGAATACCCACAGTACGAGGAACCATTTGATCATGGTCCTATGAAGAACATTTCTTACAGCACCAACAGTGAGTGCAGAGCAGACGCATCAGGAGGAACACGTCACATATCAAATATAAAATCAGAAAGCTTATACAAAAGTTGCAAAACGTGTTCTATGTAACCAAGCATATTTTGGTGTCTGTATACGAGGTATAACAGCGTTGATTAGACATACGGTAATAGCCTACTTTACACTGACATTGATAACACTGTGTATGTGATAAAACAGTGTGTGTTGTCATGTGAGCCACTTCTCAATGCAGCTTCTGAACACTGTGACGTTGGAGTGCCAGGAAGTGTGTCTCACTCCTGAGCGCACACACACCGACAAGTCTCCCCGAGCATCCAGCGTCTTCAGCCCAAACCAGTCTCTCATGTAATACTGTCAGAGAAAGAGAGAGTGCACACAGTCACCAAACACATTCAGTTGTTAATATGTAAATATTTGAAGAAGAAACAAGATATATAAAAGGTGAAACCTACTGTTTTACTTCGTTTCGAACTCAAGCTCTCACTAGTGCCTACAACGCTGCGTAGCAGCACTATGGAAGACTGTAATTTTGCTCCAAAATTATTTTTCATTAAAACCTGACCACCCACCTTTAGGTGGCGTGGTGCACCCCTGGGGCTGACATGGCCACCCACCTCACCCTCGTGACTACGTCACGTCCTGTCAGCCCCAGGGTCCGCCACTCTACGTTTCTTCCAGCCACTGAGAAGACGTGTTTTTGAAAGCTCCGCGGTTAGCTCTGAGATAGCTCTCACATAGCTTTAGTTACTAGGCTCGTTCCTTCTTATTAGCCCACCTTAAGAGGTTTGCGTGGAATGAGGTAAAAGCAGGCTTCGGGGACCCGATCCTGTTCTCTCCACCGGCAGCGTTGGGACAAGTCATCTAAAAGCTAAGAGTATCTTCCTTAGTTAACTGTTTATTGCTACCGCCGTGTAGTTGTGCTTGCTACCGCCATGTAGTGGGTTATTGCTGCCGCCGAGTAGCTGTGCTTCGCTCCCCCGGCTGGGGCAGCGTTATCGTTGAGGGCTGACTTAGGTCCGCGCTCAAATACTGTTAGGCTAGGTTGCATACGTGCTGTTAACTTACAGTTTAGCACTAGAACAATAGGCTAGCTAGCCTGGGTTCTTGCGGATAGCCTAGATTGCACCCGTGTGGTTAGCTTCCGTGTGCTTGTGTTTTAGGCGCCGGCTTTGTTGTCAAAGCGCGCGCGTTAGTCCGGCTGGAGTGGCGCTAGACTAGTTAGCTAGTTGCTTAGTGCAGTTAGCTTCGACTAGCTTGTAGCATCCCAGCTATTTTCACCGTCGTAAGCTACTGTTAAAAGTTAAAGCTTACGCGGTGCACTCCCGCTAATTCCTGGTTCAGTCGGCGGGCTTGTTGCGAGTTAGCTTCGCTGAACTCGCGCATGGACCGATCGGCCACCATGAGAAAGGGGGGGACAGTTAGAACCTGTGTTAGCTGTGACGCTACTCTGGCGAGTTTCGACCGTCACAGGGAGTGTGTGTTTTGCCTCGGGCACAACCATGCTACTGATGCCCTGCTGAAGGCTGACTTCTGTCAGACCTGCAACGGCTTCGCCCTGGGCGACCTGCGCGAGAGAGCTTTGCTCTTTGTCCAGGTGGGACCAGCCCTCAGCCATGCACCTCCCGAGGGAGGCGCTACCGTTGGGTCAGACCGCTCGGTCGAAGGGGAGCTGCCTGGCGAGCAGGCTTCTCCGGTCCAACCTGAGCAGCAGACGCAGCGAAGCTCCGTTCTGAGTTGGGGGGATGAGCCCATCGATCCCATGTTAGAACGGGGTGGGCTCTTTCCTTACGACCCCACAGTCGCCCCCCCCCCTAGACACCCCCCAAGAGGAGATGTCAGGCGGGGAGGACTGGGACGGTGTAACCACTGTCACCTCTCTGGCGGGGGCCCGCTCGGAGACGAGCGTCAACGAGCCCTACCAGAGGCAGTTTCAAGGGGTGATGGCTAGGGCCGCAGTGAAGCTCGGCATCGCTCGGGCCGAACCACCCCCGCCCCCCGAGTCAGTGCTGCTGGGGTGTTACTTCCAGCCGCGCCAGGCACCACAGGCGCCCCGCCCGAAGCCCCTCTTACCCGTCTGTATAGACGTGGTTCGCGCGGTGAAGATGGGATGGGACAAGCCTCAGGAGGCCAAGCCGCTCTGCGGGGGCATGGCTCCTTGGTCAGCTTTAGAAGGGGGGGGGTAAGCTCGCGTTCGCCGCGATGCCTCCCCTCGAGGAGATGGTGGCCAGACACCTGGCCCCCAACCCCGCGAGGCCCACCTTGCCTTCAAGTGCGTGCCAGCTTACAGCCAAGCTGGCCGAGAGGTCATACTTGGCGGCGGGCCAGTCCGCCGCCATGTCCAATAACCTGGCTATCCTGCAGGGCTACCAGGCGGTACTCTTGCGGGAGATGCAGGGTGACCCCGCCCCCGAGCTATTTACAGAGCTCAGGATGGCCACGGACTACGCCCTGCGTATGGTCGACTGCTTAGCGCAGAATAGCGGGAAGGTCATGGCCTTCTCCGTTATGACTCACCGTCACCTGTGGCTGAACCTCACCCAGCTCCCGGAGCAGGATAAGAGGAGGCTGCTAGGCGTCCAGATCTCCCCGGAGGGACTGTTCGGTCCTTCCGTGGAGGATTTAGTGCAGCGGTTAGAGAAGTAGCAGCGGGACTCCGTGGTGGTCAGTACCCTCTTGCCTAGGCACAAGGGGGAGGACCGCCGGTCCCAGGTGCAAGCGCGCTCACAGAGCGCCCTCCGGGGCCTCCAGCGCAGCGTACCGCCCCACGCCCATGGGTACGGGCACCACCTAGGGCACCTCTGGATGCGCCCCACCCAGCCGCAGTGGGCCCCGCCTGGGTCCCACGGCAGGCCAGGGTACGCGGCCCCCGCCCCCCAAAGCGGGGGGGTGCCCGGGGAGCCGGTGACCAGTCCCACACTTAGTCTCCTCCCGGGGGAAGGGGGGGGGGGGGGGGGGGGGCTATGAGCCCACCGTCGTTGGAGCTCAGCGCTCAACTTCGGGCCGGGACTCAGCAAGGGCCTACCCAAACCGTCACTCACCGGTGCCTTATGCCCGGCGGGGACGGCAGCTCGCCAGGGCTTGGCTTCAGGGCCAGCCTTCGGTTTGCAGCTATAGGGACAAGCCCACCGTCCTCGGTGCCCACGGTCCGAGTTCGGTCGGGAGCTCTCCCAGGGTCTCATACCCACCGTCAAGAGGCCCCCAGGACAAGCCCACCAGCACTGGCGCCAGGCGCACATTGTTGGTTGGGAGCTCTCCGGGGGACCACACGAGTGGACAAATCCGCCCGCGGCGGTCGAAAGAGAGCTTTGCCTCCTTGGTCCCCCCAGCCTGCGAAAGCCACACGGCGGGGGGGTTTCGCCGGTTCAACACGCTCACAGGGCACGTCAGTAGGCGGAGCCCGCGTAAAGAACCGGCAGGGGGGCATAGCCTTTTCTGTCCGGCCCCCCCCATTTTCTTCCCCAACCAAGATACCGGGCCAGAACCCGGTACCCAACAATTTACTCATGGCCAAGGGGGCGGGCTCCGCCCCCTTTGGCCTCAAGAGACCATCTCTGTCCAGCAGGCTCGATGCCTGGGAACGTCTGTGTTCCCCGTCCCCTTGGTTGCGGCGTACCCTCCAGAAGGGATACGCCCTGCAATTTGCCAGGCCCCCGCCCAGGTTCGACGGGACCCACGATACGGTCGTGGAAGGGGAGTCCATGGACATACTCCACAAGGAGGTTATTTCGCTCCTCGCCAAAGGGGCGATCTGCTCGGTTCCCGAGGTGGAGGTGCGCTCGGGTTTCTACCACAGGTACTTTGTCGTGCCCAAAAAGGACGGCTCCATGCGTCCAATCCTGGACCTTCGGCGTCTCAACAAGACGCTGAGGAAGCTCCCGTTCTGAATGCTCTCCTTTTCCCACCTGTTCAACGCGTTGAGACAGGGGGACTTCTTTACTTCTGTGGACCTGAAAGATGCATTCTTCCATGTCCACGTGGTCAAGAGGCACAGGAAATACCTGAGGTTCTCCTTCCTAGGGAAGGCTTACGAGTTCTGTGTCTTGCCTTTCGGCATGTCTTTGAGCCCGCGAACCTTCACGGCATGCGTGGAGACGGCCTTGGCCCCCCTGGGGGATTCGCGTGGGGGATTCGCATCTTCCTCTATCTCGACGACGCTCTTATTGTAGCAGACTCAAGGGCTGGTGCCACGAAACATACCAGGGTGGTGACCAATCACCTACAAACCTTGGGGTTCTTGGTGAACTGGAAAAAGAGCTGCCTCGCCCCAGAGCAGACGGCTACCTTCCTGGGGCTCGAGTTGAACTCCAGGGCCATGCGAGCCTGCCTGTCACCGGAGCGACAGGCTCGCACGGTGCGGACAGCGAGGACATTAAGTCTTTGCTCCTCGGTGTCAGTACATCAGTGCACAGTCATGTTGGGCCTGATGGCCTCGGCACTGCATGTGCTCCCTCTGGGGAGGCTACACATGCGTCCGTTCCAGATCTGGTTCCTCAGGCTACGCATGGATCCGGCCAGGGACCGTTATCGCAGGGTTCCTATGACAGGCCAGGCCCGCCAGGCGTTGGTCATATGGGCAGACCCCCGTTACCTCTCGAGGGGCACTCGATTGGGTCCGGTCCCGCTCAGGTTAGTGATTCGCACCGACGCCTCCCTCTGGGGTTGGGGTGCGGTGTGCGGGAATTTGTCGGCAAACGGCCGGTGGGAGGCTCAGGAGCTTCGCCACATAAATGTGCTGGAGCTGGAGGCGATTCGCCTGGCTCTGCTTCACTTCCAGCAGATCATACATGGACGCCATGTGCTGATTCGCTCGGCGGCGATCGCCCACCTGAACAAACAGGGCGGTGTGCGGTCGAGGGCGCTGAACCAGTTAGCGGCGGGGATTCACCTGTGGGCGTATCCCCGTCTCCTCTCAGTGTCGGCGGTCTATCTGCCGGGACGGCTGAATTACGGCGCCGACCTGCTGTCTCGAGGCTACCCCCGTCATACGGAGTGGTGCCTCCACCCTCAGGTGGTGGAACAGATTTGGGCCAGGTTCGGTCGTGCCCGCGTCGATCTCTTCGCATCGCGGCGCGCGACGCACTGCCCATTGTGGTTTCTCGATCCAGGAGGACAACCCCCCGTTGGGACACGACGCGTTAGCGAACGTGTGGCCACGGGAGGGGCTCTATGCGTTTCCACTGATCCCCCTGATCCGTCAGGTGTTGGACAGGGTGAAGGAACAGCGCCTCCGGCTCGTTCTAGTGGCTCCGTTCTGGCCCAGGCAGACATGGTTTGCGGACCTGGTCTCCCTGGCGCAGGGTCCGCCTTGGGCGTTGCCGGTGAGGACCGATCTCCTATTCCAGGCGGAGGGGGAGGTGTTCCACCCCTCCCCAGGCAGGTGGAAGCTAGCAGTCTGGCTCCTGAACGGGACCAGTTGCTAGCCCAGGGCTTGCCCGATAATGTGGTACGCACTATTCAGAGTGCTAGGGCTGCTTCGACCCGCACTCAGTACGCGTACAAGTGGCGGGTCTTTTCGCGTTGGTGCACAAGTAAAGGTGTGAATCCAGTGAACTGCGGTGTGCGACCAGTTCTCTGTTTTCTTCAGAGCTTGCTTGGCGCGGGTCAGTCCCCGCAGTCACTTAAGGTGTACGTAGCCGCGATCTCGGCTTGCCACATGGGAATTGAAGGGAGCCCCGTTGGGGCTTGCCCTTTGGTCTCGCGCTTCATGAAGGGGGCGCGTAAACTGCGCCCGCCGTCACGGTGCGTTTTTCCCAAATGGGACCTGGTTACGGTGCTGGACGGGCTAACGGGTCATCCGTTTGAGCCCTTGGACTCCGCCGATTTAAAGGTTCTGTCCTTAAAGACCGCGCTGCTGCTGGCCTTATCGTCAGGTAAGAGAGTCGGTGACCTGATCGCCCTCTCGGTGCAGCAGGCCTGTATGGTTTTTGGGGATGATGGGCGCAGGGTTACGTTGCGACCTAACCCGGCTTACCAACCCAAGAATATTAATGCCAGCTATAGGTCTATGGTCATAGACTTATCAGCATTCTGTCCCCCGCCGTTCAGTTCGGGTGAGGAGAGACGCTTGCACATGCTGTGCCCCGTAAGGGCGATCTCGGCCTATGTGGCCAGGACGCGTTCATTACGCGTTACAGACCAGTTGTTGGTCTGCTTTGGGCAAAAAGCCCAGGGCGGGGCCCTTTCCAAGGATCGCTTATCACACTGGATAGTGGAGGCGATCGCGTTGGCTTACTCTGCCGTGGGCAAGGTTCCCCCGGAGGGTATCAGGGCGCATTCTACGCGAGGTGTTGCGGCATCCTCTGCGTTGTTGCGTGGTGTTTCGGTGGAGGACATGTGTGCCGCGGCCTCATGGTCCTCTCATCACACTTTTGTTAGGTACTACAGTCTCGACGTGTCCGGTTCGCAATTCGCGCACGCGGTGCTGTCGGTGGCAAGAAAGTAGTATCGTTGCCACTCTAATATGTCAGACGGTCAGGCATGAACGTTGCCATATGGCCGTGGTTCACCGGTTCCTTTCGGGTCGCCCTGTGGGGTGCTCCCGGCAGCAAGGTCGGTTGAATTAAGGCACTAGTGAGAGCTTGAGTTCGAAACAAAGTAAAACATTAGGGTTGTGCTACAACCCAGGTTTTACGAGTGAGAACGAGAGCTCTCACTACCCAGCCTTGCTGCGTCGATGCGTCACGGGGTGCGTCGGATCCCAGCTGGCTGGAAGAAATGAGTGGCGGACCCTGGGGCTGACAGGACGTGACGTAGTCACGTGGGTGAGGTGGGTGGCCATGTCAGCCCCAGGGGGGCACCACGCCACCTAAAGGTGGGTGGTCAGGTTTTAATGAAAAATAATTTTGGAGCAAAATTACAGTCTTCCATAGTGCTGCTACGCAGCGTTGTAGGCACTAGTGAGAGCTCTCGTTCTCACTCGTAAAACCTGGGTTGTAGCACAACCCTAATGTTTCTAAATGTTTGATAGCATGAAATTAAAAGAAACAATACTTTCTTTAAGAAAATAATATGTAACTTAAAAGGAGAACTTCACCAAAAAACAATACAGATTTATTTTGCACATGATCTCAGACATATCAGAAAATTTAGTTTGACAGTTATTGAGAATTGATTTGAACTTCAGTGATAGCCTGGTAAACCAGCCCATCACGTGAACTCACATTTCATTTGGTTCTGCGTGACGGTCTGGCCCCAAGGCCTGGGAGGGTGTTAAGCAGAAGCTGCAAAGCGGAAGAGCCAATCAGCGACTGTTGGCAAATCAGGAACGCCACTAGCACTGCACTAACAAAACAATAATGGCCGCCTCCCTGCCTGTCCACCTCGAGGAGTATGTCAGTGTTTGTCTAGTTTAAACAGCCATAAAGTGCAGTTATTGCAGAAATAGACTCAATAACAGCAATTAAACAAGTACAGGAGTATCGCCGCAACTGCAGAGTTTCTCGGTGGAAAACATGTTTTTGCCATTCTCCAGAGTGGATTTGGGTTTGACTGGATCCGACGCTGATTGGCTGAAGAGGAGTTGTCTGTCAAGACAACTACGCCCACCCATGCTCCCGCCCCTGCTAAGGACTGGGTGAAGAGTTGGGGCCAGACCGTCTCGCAGAACCAAATTAAATGTGAGTTCACGTGACGGGCTGGTTTACCAGGCTAGACCAGTGATCTCATTTATGTATGAATGGCATCCCAGTGATAGTTTTCCAAAGACTTCAAAGACTGGATTTTATATACCTTAAAATATATATTGTATAGCTGTTGTTGGGAGTGAAACAACTTACTTCTTGGTTCCTCATCTGAACAATATGTTCGTTGCTGTCATAGAATCCAAAGTGACTGTGTGTGAAAAGAGGAAACAAGGACTTAGTCCATAAGAAACAGGCTCTACTGCAAAGAAACTCACTGCTTTACACAGAACATCTGCTTTACACAAAAAATCTGCAGTCATTTTGACTGAGAACTCATATATAAACTGGCCAGCTCCATTGGCAGAGGTAAAAATATTATTATTATTAGTAGTAGTAGTAGTAGTAGTAGGCTAATACTAATAGTAGCTAGTGTGGTTATTATTGCACTTATAAGAGAAAGAAATGCCAGGGGAAGGATATCAGTTTGAATTCCTGATTAATTAATTGATCATAGACCCATACAAATATCAGAGCTGTGAGTGAATAGAAGTGTTTCCACCTGGACTGCCATGGTGTGATGACACCATCATCCGGTCCACCAATCAGCACAAGCTTCCTGATGCGGAGGAAGTTTTCCCTCCAGGCTGACGAGGATAGATGGAGAAATAATATTGTTTTGTAAATGCATATCATTAGAGCAAAACACATTATGCACGATTCAGATACGATGCCCCGGAAGGGAATTTAGTCCGTTACCTTTCACCTCCTTGTGAGGCGTTTCTGCGTTCAGGACAGCCAGAAAGGTGCTGCTCTCCAGGTAGCTGGACCTGTGGTGAGGGTCTGAATGGAAAGTCAATACACTGCATGACAAAAATAAGTTTTGGTATCTATTTGGAGGGAGAAGTCAAGGCCGTTTAGTGAGTGGTGGATAGAGTATTGCTACTTTTGATACTTTATTTATGTAGAGGTAAAAGTACTGTCCCCCCCCCCCCACACACACACACACACACACAGTCACATGCACGCACGCACGCACGCACGCACACACACACACACACACACACACACACACACACACA
Organism: Poromitra crassiceps; assembly: GCF_964638095.1. Classification (NCBI taxonomy): domain Eukaryota; kingdom Metazoa; phylum Chordata; class Actinopteri; order Beryciformes; family Melamphaidae; genus Poromitra; species Poromitra crassiceps. Next base: position 99,634,655 of record NC_139623.1, on the reverse strand, counting down.
CACACACACACACACACACACACACACACACACACACACACACACACACACACACACACACACACACACACACACACCAGTGCTTTTACTTCTACTTGAGTAGAATATTCTAGTACTTTTTCACTGCCCAAGCTGGACATGGCCTCAACTTCTTCCTCCAAATAATGTACAGTAGATGCTAAAACTTGTTTTCTTCTACTTAAGAAAAACTCAAACGTAGCTCATTTTGTACTGAGAGTAAAAGGTTACTTTACTTTTTATGGGAAAAAATACATTTTGTGATAATCCATGTGATGATCCATGCAATTCTAAAAGGACAGGGCAGAGTTGAATTGGACATTTTGAAATGACACAATAAAGTGCACAAAGTAAAGCCAGATTACTCTTCTATATGGCTCCACAATTTGTCAATTTATATCAGTCCAGTGTATCTTGATTATGGAGAGCCACAAAAGACACTATGTCCTCTGTAATGGATGTGATTTAAAATGTAGCCAAATACAAAAATTCAGCTAAATATAATTAGTTTCTCACCCCTGAAACTGAAGACCCTTCCCCATTCTCACCATTCCAGTAGTCGCAAACAGAGACTTTCTGACCATATCTGTTGTAGCAGATACGAAAGACTGTCTCCTTTAAATGCTTACAGAAAAACCACAGATAGTCAGTGTCTGTGGAGTGAGATAGGTAGAGATAGTCACGTGATGCACAAGAGGGAAATGTAAGTGGTACAAGTTCTGGTGATTTGGATGATTTTCAATATATTTCAACACAGTAGTTTCCTTGTCACTGTGATTGTTAAAGGCAGAAATCATATTTGACATGTTTTGGACAGTAAAAGGAAGCAGCCTGACCTCCGTACTGCCCGGCCTGTGGTGAGGAGAGCGAGATGAAGGTGTGGACGTTGTGGTCTGGAGTGGTGGAGAGCAGCGCTCGACAGATCAAACCGCCTAGGGAAAGGAAACATTACAATATCAAACAGGACAAATATCTACTTTCCTGAGATCGCAATGTGTTTATGGCCCACCTGTTTATGGACACTCCACCGAAAAACAATGCTGATCATTATGCTCCAAAATGCTCCAAATTATGCTACTGAGAAATAAAAAAAGAGTACACAGCTTTATGCCCAACTCAGGTTTAAAAGTACCGTTGAGAATTATTTTTCTCAGCAGGCTATAGCAGAAAAATTCACTGCACAGCCTGGCAACATGTGAACTGTTTCATAGAAATGCCATTTATCTTGCTATGCCAAAAATGTGGAAGTGAGTTCAAGGCTTTCAGTATCTAATATTCAACTTGCGCGCACGCACAGCCGCACACGTGTGTGTGTGTGTGTGTGTGTGTGTGTGTGTGTGCGTGCGCGCGTGTGTGTCTGCCTGTCTCTGTATGTGTGAAATATTTGCATTCAACCTGTATGTGTAGGTATATAAAGTCTTTATGAATTACATGAATGAGTGTGTGTGTGTGTGTGTGTGTGTGTGTGTGTGTGTGTGTGTGTGTGTGTGTGTGTGTGTGTAACTGGGAGAGACCTTGTGAAAAGCAGAGCAGATGGACCCCCTCGGGTGCCTGTTGCATGATGGGGTGGAGGGCCGTCCTGAAGCCTTGGACTTGCCTCCACATGGGCTTCAGACTGGACAGATCATCGTATAGATCGATCACCTTCACCTCAGTACCTGGATGGAACTGCAAAAACAGATACAATTCTTATTTGATTAAAAAGGATAGAAGTATAGTTCAATGATCCAGCAGTTTAAACCCTCATCATTCTGATTGATAACGTTATCAGCTCTCGTAACAAAGGTGGTTTCATATGGAGGAATAGAAAGCGATACCGGAACAGAACCTTGAAGTGGTTTGGTGGGATTCTCACTTCAGTTTCTAAATGTTGGCTATAGTCAAAAATACATTTCAGCAGTTCCCAGTTTGGCAAGTGATAGAGAATAAAATTCTACATCCGCTTTAATGTATATATAACAGCTTATCTAAACCAAATAAATTGAAACCAATGAGTCTAGGAAGATGTCTTATAAAAGTATATTTATTACCATAACATTCTCCTATACACTGTGTTATAGGAGAGACTGAATCTCAATGTACACATTTCTGATCAATGTACAGAGTCAAATATTCAGCAAATGGCTGACAGTTCAACATATGCTTTATACTCTAAGGAGAGAGCAGAGAGGAGGGGGGGTGAATGTGTGTGCGTCGTGCAGGCTCCTGTCTGGCCTGAGTTATCAGTTGTTATGGCACTCGATGCACTGGACAAGGTCTCAGCAAGCAAAAGGAGAAGTCCTCTGCCATTCTATATGTGTGAAATGTCATGGGTGGTCAGATGTCATGGGTGAATCTATGTGTATGCAAATTATAGCTTATTGATTAGGAAATGCCAATGGAACTTATATTTTTCTCCAACAGCAAGTTTGTCCAACACACCAACACAGTTCAAATTACAACCTGCAAAAAAATTAAACAATAAAAAAATCCACATAAATCGAATAGAGATATAATCTCAGCAAAGCAGGTTAATTCAAAAAGAGGCTACTCAGATCATGCTTCTTTTAAAAGGTTCAACTTTCATCATAGGCTATTGATACAGAAACAACAAATGGTGAATTTCAGGTATCGACCCCCCCCCCCCCATTGCACTATAGCCTAAATGAATGCGTTTGTGTAGAATTTCATAGTCTTATATTGTATTCAGAATAATAACTGTAATTTAATATTTTACTGTCAAACAACAGTTACAAACTGGATGTGCAGTCTGTATTTACAGTAGCCTATCCTATCCTGACAGTTTCTTACAATTCAGTGACATTTTACAGAAATAACACCTTTAAGATTTGACTATTTTTTCTTTTCGGCATACTACTTTAGTCAGATTTGACGTGTAGCCTACCGTGGTTATGAACAGAGAAAGGTTTTGGAACTGCTTCGGTCCATCAAAAATGCCATGCACGATGATGACAGGCTTATATCCCGCTGCCCTGTGAAGCAGCAGCAGGAGCAGTAGCAGCAGCAGCAGCAGCAGCAGCGGGGCGCCTCGGCTGTCTGCAGCTCTCCTCATCTCATCCGAGTAGAGCTGACGACCTGCCTGCTCAGGACACAGGATGGCAGAGAGACACCGCCTAGGACATGCAGACTTTGACCTGCAGATGCAGATTCGATGTCTTAATGCTGATGAATAAATGTTGACCTCTTTGTTTCGGCTCTGTTTGTAGAGGAACCTGGATAGAACAGTGTGGCATTTCCTTCTTCCTCTGTCTGTGTCATGTGTGTTAACTTTTAGGCTGCTGCAGCTGTGAATCAAACACTAGCCATAAACACCGTATTGCCACGCCATCGACTTGTAGCCTAGTAGGCTACTAGACATTTTGCCTTGCCTATACCAGTGGCACAAAAGCAGTTACAGAACCTAAACCCGATACCCGAACATCAGTGATATTCCTATAAATCTCCCAGACTTATAGGAATAAGTATGTCACCGTTCTTTGTGGTATTTCCCCCCCTCCCTTATAGTATCGCTGCAATATCCCTATAGGGAGTCGTAATTTTGCCATGAAGTTTGTATAATATCGTTCCGAATCATAGACAGTAAATAATTCTTGCCAGACGGTAATGCACAAAATCTGTTTGCCAACCGCCGTAAAACTCAATAGAAGAAGAAGAACAGTAGTAGCAGCCCATGGGTAGTAGCCATATCAGAAGGGGAAACAAAGTGGCTACACCTGTTGCGTGTCGGTTGTTTGTCAGATGACCACGTGGCGGCAGTAAACTGGATGAACGCAGCTCTGCCTCTGGTTCAGTCTTCTTCGGACTTCTGTTTATAGATGACGTATTTCCGCTTCCGACTACAGTGTGCAGGTTTTTAGACAAGCACAACATGCATTTTATAATTCGATTATCGGTGTTTATAACCAATAACAAATGATTACGCGTGACCATTATTATGGTGTGTCCGTATTGTAACCGTTAATTGTCATTTTAGGAAACGTACGTGCTACAATTCAAGTTGGCGGCTAATTCTTTAACTAAAGCTAACGCTAGCTAACTAGCCCGCTGTTTCTGACCATCACAACAACGTTGTCAGCCGGGGTAAGTTAAGATGTTCGGCTACTAACGCTAGTTCTCTGCTTACTTCTAAATTGTAAACTAAAGATTTGCTTACAGATGGTTGTTGGAAGTTGGTTTCACTGGTTGTCTGTGTACTGTATGTCAGGAGCAATCTACTGGCTGAAATGTACACGGTGTCAAGAGTTTAGGAACTAATTCCTGAGGACAAGTGATTTGTGGACATCATGTCGGCGCCTGCAGCGTGGTGAAAAGAAAATCCTTCACGTTTGAGTGACAGGCTACCTTAGCCATGGGAAGGCTCTTCTTACTACAGTGAAGTCCTGAGACAAAGAGCCTGAGTGCTAGAGTCAGGGTGGAAACTGAACTTCCTCAGTGTAAGAATTTACCCAGGGGCAAAGGCAAAAATGCCACAAGAAATCTCAGAATGCCCCTAAAAACCATGATCCAGGCCAGGGGCAAGAATTGCCCCAATACGTTTGATAATTTTCTTTTCATTCAATTCCCTTTTCCATCTCTTACACACAGTACCTGCAAGCTGGTTGCCATAAGAAGACATTGAAGAACACACAGACAGTGCTGTTGTTCACACTATACTTTAGCAACTTTATGCAGTACTTACTATTTTTTAAGGTGCCCTCAAAATTTTGTAAATGCCCCCATTTTTTAGACAGTTGGGGGCAAAAGTTGCACCCAAAATATTTTTCCTACACTGTCTCCTCTTCACCTGCCAAAGGGCTGGTGGGTGAACTACAAACAAAAACACGTGCCAAGAAAAAAAATTCCAGGAAAAAAATAACATGATAAAAAATAACATTACACAAATACTTAAATGAAGTATGTTGCCCTGCCTGTTTGTCTATTTCTAAGATACAAGCACTGTGTGTTAATTTAGAATGTGCTTGTTGACTTATACTGTACAATGGACCAAGATTCTAATTCATCATGAAGCGCAGCAGACTTCAGGGATCGCCCGAGCAGCATTTTGGTAAACAAACCGCATTTCTGGGTGGAAACTGCAATGGGACCCTATGGAGCTAGCTTTGAGTGCTCACTCTAGCCCCAGCTGTGCAGTGTACATTTTAGAAACTGTGACGGTTCACACAACTTTATTATGACATGCATACATCAAACTCTTGAGCTACCTTGAATCCATATAATTTCTATCAGAATTAAATGCAAGGTTTATAGCTCACCCCTACAAGTTACCTCCATATTGGAATTAGAGTTCCACTAGCATTCGTTTGTTAAGTGCTATAGAGATTCTTGGTCCTTTGTGAAGAATTACAGTCTCCTGCTCTCACTCAGAATGTTTGATGTATGAAATGTATGAAAATATAAGCGATGTCATGTATAGTTTTTGAGATTAACGTTTGTTTGGCACAACTCATACTAGTCAACTGCCAAGTTAACTAGTATGGTTCCGGGTGGTTCCAGGTGTTTTGCGGTGATTTGTTGTTGTGACGTCACGCTGATTCCTCATATAGCCAAGGCATTCCGATGTTGTGGCCTCAAAAAGTTTCCACGCAGTGTGACCCTTATACTTATTAGTGATTTATCTGCCAGACAAATTTGTGGTAGATGTTCATTTCGCCCTCTGAGCACAGGCATGTAAGTTACAATGCAAATGTCAACAAAAATAATTTGCTTGTAACTACCGTAGTAAGAAAAGTGTAGGTATTGTAGGTAGTTACTCTCTTCACACCTCGATTGTAGCAGAATAACACATAACCATGTCCTCGCCAGGTAACTCAACATGGCCAATCTGGAGCAGTGGGTGAAGGACCGTCTTCATGACATCCTCGGGCTGAGTGACAGATATGTGGCCCAGTTTATGATTGGCACCGCACGTAAATCCTCTGGCCACCAGGACTTTGTGGCCCGCCTGCAGCAGACGGGCACAATCGACATTGACCAGAGTGTGATTGCCTTTGCGCAAGAGCTCTACGACAAGGTAAAGAATTGTATTGTGTAGTCACTAGTCACTATGCTTTTGAGATTTAAAGAGCTCTACGACAAGGTAAAGAATTGTATTGTGTAGTCACTCACTATGCTTTTGAGATTTAAAGGGATATTAGTCCTGGATATCAGTCCTTAACACTTCTTCTTTCTACTTTTGTATACCAGTCCTTTCAACTTGTATCGAGTATCGACATGATTTATGAACAGTGTAAAAACCTGATGTTTTCAGTGGCTGACTCTACAGTTGAGAAATGTAACTTTATGCCAATTGTGATTTTCCAATTAGAATTGTGATTGGTGATCATCAGATACACCTGCAGTAGGCTGTACCATCTACTGTAGTGGTTCTCAAACTTTTTCATGTCAAGACAAGGACCCTTAAACTTAGACACAAATTAGACCACAGACCCCCATTTGATCATGTTTTGTCCTAGGGTCCCCCATTTTTGCTTTTAGATGTTTACTACTGAAAGTGTATGAAACCCATGACTGAAATAGTCATACATTATGGCATTGGGTTACTTATGGATGGTGAAAATAAATGATTCTCCTTTTTGCTGGGGACCCCTGGAACCCCCTCAAGGACCCCTGGGGGTCCCCGGACCCCACTTCGATCTACTGTACCCTATATCAGTGTTCTCATTGATCATTTACCCAGACACACTGATGAAGGCCGATTGGCCGAAAACATTTTGTGTTGTTCATATGTTGCTCAAATGAACAATGAAATCAGTGAATTGTACATTCTCCCTGTGTGCGATCCTCCCTTCATTCTCCTGGTGAACACTTGTCATAAACTTGGTTAGTTGTATTGTATTGTAAATGCTGTACAATACAGGGAGTGCATACATCTCCAATATGGAAAGTTTCAGTGAAAATCAAACCTCTAACCATGCAAGTATTATAACATCAACCTCTTCTACTGTTGTGCATTAGATTCCTCGCAAGCAGGTGGTGGAGAAACCGGCCCGAGCAATGGAACGGGAAGCCATAGAGATGGATAGGAAGAATCGGACGTACACCTTACTGGAGGACAGCGACAGTGATGGTGACGCAGTGAAGGAGCAGGAGAGAGGGAAGAAGAGCAAGGACATGGACAGAGGAAACAGGAGGAAACACATCAGACGGAAAAAGGAGAGCGAGTCCTCAAGCGAAGAGGAACCGGCTAAACGGTAATACAGACCATTTTCTATTGTATTCCTAATGCTTGTTTAGTGTTTGGTTGCTTTTGTCTGTTTGTGTTTGCTAATCTTGACAGATACCTTTGAGTAGTGTTAACAGTCAGGTACGCTGTCTTTGTTGATATCAGTGAGTCCCCTATAGTACACTTATCCTGATGCTTGTTTGCTTTTGTTTCTTCCATATTTGTTTCCTAAGATAGACTAAAAATAATAATGAATAACAATACATTTTATTTGTCATGCACTTTTCATTTAAGATAAATCTCAAAGTACTACAGAGTAAAAAACCCAGAACCAAATAAAATGCATTAAAGGCAGATAGATAACATTTTAAAAAGTCACACAGGAGGACGGCCTGGATCAGAAAAGGCCTGATTAATAATCAATTAAAAGATAGTAGGCAATGCCTATAAGCCCTCGTTCACACCATACGCCAATCCCATGCTGAAGCTACGCGGCCCTATGACACTTTCATTTAGCTGAAGCTACGCAGCCCTATGACACTTTCATTTAGCTGAAGCTACGCAGCCCTATGACACTTTCATTTCGGCGTCCTTGTTAACAGGCGAGGCCGTTCACACCAGCCCCACGCCACGCTGAAGTTTCGGCTTCTGTTCTAATTTTCAAGCGTGCAGTGCGCTGCACCCAAGCTGCCAGGCATGAAGTCAATGCAAGTTGTGACTGAGTGGAGGGAGGACAGCCTGAACGAGCCGCTGAGGAAAAGACAGTAGTTCGAGTGTGACCGGTATAGCGTGGTACTCAGCTTCTGTTAAAGGGATAGTTCGGATTATTGGACATGAAGTTGGATGAACTCCATATTTGTAGAGTGTATGGGGAGCTGACTTGCCAATCCATGAGTCCCGTGGGCGGAGCTCTAGCTTGATCTTAGAGATGTCGACGGTTAACCGTTTAACCGCAGAGAACGTCTTTGGTCGGTTAAGCATGTCGGTTAAATGGTCAATTTGCATACAACAGTGTTGCCAATGTGGCGATTTCCCCCCCTCCTTCGTGGTCAGCAATGTAAAAACGATGGGGCAAGTGTTAATCAAGCTAGATTTGGAAATAAACACATGGTTAATGTTGATTTTATCTACCTGATGTCTGATCAAACGCATTCCGCAGCGAAGCACACACACAGCTGAACACCTGCTGCAGCCACAGTGTCACAGTGAAGTGAGCGCACTGACTGCCCCGCCCCTCTGCTGCTCCTGTCTGAGCACTAGGGGTGGGGGAAAAAATCGATACACCACAGTATCGCGATATTTTGCCTGACGATATTGTATCGATATTTGGACGCCAAGTATCGATATTGCAAAAAAAAAAAAAAAAAATTTTTGCAGGCCATGCCAGGCCACCGGGCTACTATAAACTTTAGTTCCAAGGCCAGCAGTAAACAAACGGTAGCATATTTTCATTTTGTTTTAACAGTAACAGTTTTGTCATAACAGTAATTTACAAATTCCCCAGTTACTGAATGGGCTGCACAAGATGTTTTGTGTAAGTGAAGTGAAGTTGCAAAAACTACATAAGTACAGTAGTCCACACACACATCCAGTTAAGGTGGACTGTAAGTAGACTGTAACAAACAGTTCAGTTTGTCAGGTGCATGCAACTATGACATGACTTTATGAAAGTTGTTGGTCTGTCTACTTGACAATGTTGCTGCAATAAAATTAGAGATGCTCCGATCAGCTTTTTTGAGGCCGATCACCGATCACCGATCACTGGAAGCAGTATCTGCCGATCCCGATATGGCCGATCACCGATCACCAAATCCATCAATTCAAGCCTTCTATTTATTGTGTCGCATTATTCATATATTTAATTATTCTTAACAACATCGACATTGTATATTAAGTATTAAAATTAGGAGATGAGAAAGTATCATGAATTGACAACCGTTTTATTGCAGGCTAAGGCAACATGCAACTCTCTAGAGACACTCTCTTAGACAACTTGGAGCTTACAGAGTAGACTGTATACTGTAGCTTTCCTGTGGAAAAATAAATACAGTCTAAAACAAAAAATATAATACTATGATGTACACAACATGTGCACCAACACAGCTTGGAACATGTCTGTGAAAGCTGCAGCGATAGCCTCCGCGGTGTGTGACCCAGAAAACTCTTGTGAGTGAAGTACAACTTTGTTCAGGTCGAACTTTTCATCAATAAACTGCGCAGTTAGGCTCAGCATGGACATAGGACAGACACTCGAACTCCAAATGTCAGTCGTGAAGCTGATTGACGTGGTGTTGTCTTTCATAAGGCTCTCGATGTGCTTGTACACAATTTGGTATAATTCCGGCAGGCAAACGTCAGTTAAATATTTACGTCCTGGCAGCGTGTAACGTGGATCCAAGCAGGACATGAGGCGTTTGAACCCGAGGTCTTCCGCAACAGACAGCGGCTGCTGATCAAGACATATGAATTCCATTAGCTTTGCATTTATTTCTTTTCGTTTCTTGCTGTCGTTGCTGTAGGGTTGCTGTCGTTTCAATGTCTCTGTTACAGTTAGCTGAGTGAGTGGCGTTTAGGTTGCTGCCGCTCTTTCGCTGCCTTAGCGCTCGCCAACTTTGTAAACTCCTCAAATTCCTTGACGTGGGAAACCTTCAAATGTCTTATGAGGTTCGTAGTGTTGAAACTCTTCTGCTGCGTTCCTCCACGCGGTATCTCCTTTGAGCACACAATGCAAACGGCAAATTTGTTGTCCTTCTCCAACAAGTTGTAAAATTGCCAGACAGGCGACGCCATGTTAGCTGCTGTCCTGTTTGTTCTCGCCCAAGCTGCTTTCGCTATAGAGAGAGTGCAACTTCCAAACACTTTTTCGCCACTACCACCACGCCCCCTAAGGAAACTTGGGAGCCAATGAAGCTTCATGACACGGAGAGACAGCCAATCACAAGCTGCCCTTTAGGAGACCGGAAGAATACTACTTGGCAGCCTGGGAGTGCACTATCTCTATATTGAAACGTCTCTGGTAGTAGTTCTTGCAGATTTGTGTCATTCTGATCGGCCTTGTTTGATCGGCACTTTTGATAACTCCGATCAAAGCCGAAAAAGGCCAAATCGGCCGATTCCGATCACGTGCCGATCGATCGGAGCAACTCTAAATAAAATGGTTGAAGTCGGATGTACAGACTGAAAAATTGTTCTTATATAAACCAGATGTTGACAAAGTTTTCCTTTGGGGACATCATTTGCAGTTGAAAAAGTAAGAAATCGCAATATATCGAAATATCGCAATATTCAATATATCGCTATATCGCAATATCAAAAATATCGCAGTATCGCAATACTATTGTATCGTGACTCAAGTATCGTCTCAGTATCGTATCGTGGGCATCTGGTGATTCCCACCCCTACTGAGCACACAGCTCAGATGTGCTCTGTGACTATTTCAGAATGATTAACACACCCAGCGAAACAATCAGCTCATACATGTTCTATAATTTTGTTAACTCCATGTGTGCTGTGTGGGACTGTGCTGCGGGTTGAATATAACGTTAGCGACTTAGCGTTAGCGACTTAGCGTTCCTCTGCCGAGGTTCCTACTTTCACTTTTACGTTCGCTCAGTGTTTAGAGAGAGAATCCATATGGAAGACGCTTGCGTGTAGGGCTGTCGGCTGAACGTTAATGTTATCTAAAATCTGCATTGAATTTCTCCGCCTGACACCCGCGCTGACAAACGTTGCTCTAGTCTGAGGTTTATAATCCCACAACGACCACGGCTTTCACACGCTGTGCGAAAGGTGCTTGTCTCTGTGTGTAGCTGCCTTGATCCCCCCGCTGTCCTCCCTTCTGCCTTCAGAAAGCAGCAGTCTCTGTGTGCCTGTGGAGATGGTGGAGCCCGAGTCAGGAGCGAAATTAAATATCACTATTGCAGACTACGTATGTCTATGACAAGATTAATGTCAAATTCAAGCAGATTTGGTAGGGTTAGGGTTAAGCGCAAATTATGCTCGAGCGAAATCGTCGGCGCTGACTGCGCCTAGGGGGTCGCCGCGGCTGGGCGTCCTATCGGCGCAGCTCGGCGTAGGGGGCGTGCAGCTCCTCGAAAATGTGACTGCGCCGTCTAGCGCCGTCAACTCCTTGTTTTGAGGAATGAGGAAATGCCATTTCCTCATTTAACGTGCTTGTCCCTCATCTAGCAAAGCCTTCTGCAGGCTCACCAGAATGAGTTTTGAAATGGAGGGACAATAAAATGTTCCCCCACCGACATGATTGCAAGTTCTTGGTAAACGACACGATAACGTTTTGGACGTGTTTTGAACGAGTTACGTTCGAGTATGCACAGTCTCGCTGTCGCCACTCGGCGGCGGCAAGGCTCCAAGTCGTGGCTGCGCAAAACCATGCCGGGCGTTTTAGGGTTAATGTAGGGAGCAATGCAGTACCGGACTCGCACACTAAAATAATGGTAGCAAAAATGCAGTCTGAAACCCTATGTTGCGCTGGAATGAAAGGCACACGCCACTGTCCTAATATTTCACGTCTTTAAATTTTTTTGACCGATGGTTAACCGATTAAGTGTGTTGGTTAGTCGAAAGTAAAGTTAACTGAAAATCCACATCCCCTAATCTGAGTGGAGAAAAACGAGTCCCGGCGGACATTCTATTGGTCATGGAGTTATCAAGTTTTACTCCTAAAGAAAGCATGCATGTGTTATGACATCTCATTTCAACAATAAAACCGTAGTCTTGCTGTTGATCAGACTGCGCTATTTATTGGCACTACTTTCTGGCTCCGCGCACTGCATCCGCGGCGGTCACTAACACTGTGTGTTTCAGACACAGCACGCTCTGTAAACAGGCTACTAAAACATACTAAACATGTCTGACTATGAAAGCGATGAAGATATGCCGTTTACACCAGATTTGAGGGGATGTCTTTATGAACCTGAATACACAGATGAGGAACTTCGTCAGATCGACCTAGAATGGGCAGAGAGAGAGAGAGGCGGAGCAAGAAGACACAGATCAACAGAGTTGGAGAGCTACTGCTGCCGAGTAGCCTATATAGGCTATGTATTTATTTTATTTTATTTATTTTTTAACTGACAACATTGTTAGATTTAGGTAGCTACTATAGTCTCTCGTACCATGGGTTTTGGCACAGCAGTGCTCTCTTCAGTACATGGGGCTTTCCTCTGCTCTGGACTTGGAGGTAAATAATCCTTTTATAGGTCAAATGAGCACTATACACCATGTTTTTCACCTACTGTGTGTAGGTGTTTCAGACACAGACTCTGTATGTCTGTAAACAGCGAGGCAAGTTGACAAAATGCTACGCACTTGTGATTTTCCAGGCTGTAGCAATCAAAACCTTAGTGATATTGTATTCCATCATTTCCCTGTCACGGATCATGCCCTTAGACAAATCTGGCTTGTTGCAATAGGGTTGAGCTTCGACACAAACCAGCGAGGATTAAAAAAAAAAGTGTAAAGTCTACGATGCTCATTTCACCTATAAAAGGATTATTTACCTCCACGTCCAGAGCAGAGGAAACCCCATGTACTGAAGAGCATTGCTGTGCCAAACCCCATGGTACGAGAGACTAGAGTAGCTACCTAGTCTCGCTGGCCAGCCTCCCCTCCACTCACGGGAGACTAGTAGCTATATGCCTGTATGTTGAGCTGAAGGGGATCAGCACTTATAGCCTTTTTGGAGTCTCCACAGACAGCCAAAAGTGCGCAAGTGACACTTGACTCATCTTTTGTTTCAAGTCCATATTAGAGTTCAGCTCGACTAGGGCTTCTTCCTCTGGCCACACGATACGATGCTTCTGTAGCCTTCATATTCACATTGCAGAATCTCTCAACTCCTTTCTTCTCTGAGAGCAATGCTTGTAACTTCCTATGGAAAAACTCCCGTGGCTTGGCCATCAAACTTGGGTGCTTGGTCTCAATATGACGTCGGAGTTTACGTATTCATACAGTCATTTGCTAGCACCTCTTTGCAGATCACACACTGGCAGGGGAGCATTGTCGGGACCAAACGATGTAAATCCAAACCATAAATAATCAGGGTCATACTTCCTCCATTTACTGCTCGCACCAGACGCTTTCTCCTCTCTCACTGTAGGTACTAAATAACGTTTCAGTGACATTTTGCTGGTTAGCTAATCAGAGTTTTTTCCCCTCCATTTTCTTCTCTGATCTTTTCCCATCGCGTCACGCCTCCCCTGAAGCTGCAATAAAAATCATTGAAGTGTGATGAACTGACTGGAAACTTTATCTCATTGGATAAAACAGATGTTGACAATGTTTTTTCTAGGGGTGGGAATCACCAGATGCCCACGATACGATACTAAAACGATACTTGAGTCACGATACGATAGTATTGCGATATCGCCGATATTGCGATATATTGAATATTGCGATATTTCGATATATTACGATTTCTTACTTTTTTAACTGCAAATGATGTCCCCAAAGGAAAACTTTGTCAACATCTGGTTTATATAAGAACAATTTTCCAATCTGTACATCTGACTTCACCATTTTATGGCAGCAACATTGTCAAGTAGACAAACCAACAACTTTCATAAAGTCATGTCATAGTTGCATGCACCTGACAAACTGAACTGTTTGTTACAGTCATGGTTACAGTCTACTTACAGTCCACCTTCTGGATGTGTGTGTGGACTACTGTACTTAGGTAGTTTTTGAACAATGCAACTTCACTTCACTTGCACAAAACATCTTGTGCAGCCCATTCAGTAACTGGGGAATTTGTAAATTACTGTTATGACAAAACTGTTACTGTTAAAACAAAATGAAAATATGCTACCGTTTGTTTACTGCTGGCCTTGGAACGAAAGTTTATAGCAGCCTGGTGGCCTGGCATGTCCTGCAAAAAAAAAAAATTGTTTGTTTTTTGCAATATCGATACAATATCGTCAGGCAAAATATCGCGATACTATGGTGTATCGATTTCCCCCCCACCCCTAGTTTTTTCCTTTGGGGACATTATTTGCAGTTGAAAAAAGGTAATAAATCACAATATATCGCAATATCGCAATACCCAATATATCGCAAATACTAGCATATAGCAAAACTATCGTATCGTGACTTAAGTATCGTGATAATATCGTATCGTGGGGCATCTGGTGATTCCCACCCCTAATTGTTTGTGTTGTTCCATGATTGATAGATTGACTGATTGACCAATTTTATGATATCCTTGTTTATGTTTACTGTGTATTTTACTGCCTTTTACTGTACCGGTACTTTGCTTTTAACAGGTGCTGCTTATAATTTAAAATTGTCAAGTAAAATTAATTAAAATGTTGCATACGTTATTTTGTCAGCTTTAAAACAAAAATTTGCTTGTTGTCATAAATTTAGACAGCACAATTATGTGTCACAAATTAATATCCCGAAATCACCATATCATCACAATATGATTCCACTGACTTAAACATGATAAATGATCATATTGATTGATACAGTTATGCTTGATTACTCGGCTGTCTTAAAACTGGGTCTGAGGCTGAGATTGAGATTGGCTCTGGAGAATAGCTGATTCCTATTTAGCAAACATAATAAATATTTATTAGCACTGTTCCAACAATCAGACGTTGAGAACCATGAGAAACAGTGGTATGATGCATCTTTCTTAACATCAGGAGTAATTCCAGCCAAGAGGACCAGAAGTCTGTCAACAAAGAGGAGGAGGAGGACGAGTGGGAGAAGGAAGAGAGAGAGCGACTACAGGATATTGAAGAGAGAGATGCGTTCGCCGAGCGAGTGAAACAGAAAGACAAAGACAAGACCCGCAACATAACGGAGAGGACGGACAAGAAGGTGGGGACGGCTCAATCACAACACGGCTCATGCATTTGTCAAAGATGACCCATTATGTGTTCCCTTAAATAAAATTCCTTTGTTTATTTGTCTCCAGGCTTATGAAGAAGCACAGAAGAGACTGAAGTTGGCTGAAGAAGATCAGAGGAAAATGGTGGGTGCTTGGACTCGCCATAATAATGGGAGCAGATTTCTATTTGAGCTAGAAATCCATTTTATTATGAATGAATACATCGTCTCACTATTCACACAAGTGGAGCATCAGACTTTGTTAGCGTATCCCTGTGTTCCTTTATACAAACAACTGAATCAAGCAGAACTGGATTATTTATGTGGACATACAACAATTACAAGAACATGTTAGAAATATATGATAGTTTGTAATCCTCGCTCTTCCTTAATCCTTCCCTAGCTGCCAGAGTTGAGGAAGCGTTCCCGCTGGGACTATCTGCAGAAGAGAGAGGAGGAGAAGCTGGAGGACCTGGAGGCAGAGATCGCTGATGACGAGTACCTCTTCTCCACAGACGAGCTGACCGAGAGGGAGAGAAAGGAGTTAGAATACAAACGCAACCTCCGAGACCTGGCCAAGGATTACAAGAAGGCTGGCGCCAAGGAGAAGGAGGAGAGGAAGAACAGATACTACATGCCGGAAGAAAAGAGGAGCAAGGTATGGACGATAATCCCTATCGACGATAATCCCTATCGGGCATTTCTAGCAAAAACACTATTCGAAATTCGCTGGCCAAATTCGAATTTAATTCGAAATTCGAAAATAAAAATAAAAATGCAATTTTTTTTTTTTTTTTTTTTTTGTGAGTGAAATGTTGCATTGTCTCCCCTGATTCTAAGTCTACGGCTTTATTAATTAATATAAAAAGCTTCTGTTGTGGATTTTTAGCTCAAACAAGCATTGCACCACTGAAGTAAAGAACATGTTACATGACATTGACATTTTCGAAAATAAAAAACAGTTTTGACAATCATGAGTGGTTCATTAAATATTTAGTAGGCTCAGGTCTGAGTGCCAAAGGGGTGCCAAAGTCACCCCCTCTCCCTCTTCATGGGATTTCATCCGCCATTCATTTTTCCATAAACCTTGCTTAAAATGCTTATAAAAATTGTTTTACTTGCTCAAACCAAGCGATTTGACTATACTTAGAATCAGGGGAGACAATGCAACATTTCACTCAAAAATTTTTTTTTTTATTTTTTATTTTTTTTATTTTTATTTCGAATTTCGAATTTCAATAATAAAAGTCGACCTTGATAATAACAACGATTATTCGAAAATTCGAAATTCGATGCCCATCCCTAATGGACGATGGGTGAAATTGTGATGCTGTGATTTGTTTCAGCCTTCATCTCTGTGCTGTTCTCTGCCTCTTTTTCGTTTTACACCTTCCCCCTTTCTCTTTTCTACCTTTCACTTTTTTTCCCTTGGGCCGGCAGTAGCTCACCAGGTAGAGCTGCCATCTGGGAATTGGAAGGTTTGAGGCTTGCTCCTCCGGGGCTGTGACACTGAACCCCTAACTGCTCCCGACGAGCAGTTGGCGCCTTGCATGGCTGCAGATGCCGTCGGTGTGTGAATGTGACCATGAATGAGTGAATGTAAACATTACTGTAAGCGCTTTGAGTGGTCGGACGACCGCTCAAAGCGCTTACAGTAATGTAAATCCAGTCCATTATTTCTCTTCCTCTCTTCCTGCTCTCCCCTCTCTCTCTCCCCCCTCCCTCCCCCCACCAGGAGATGCCCCAGAGGGACCTGGAGCTGGATGAAATGCCCATGGAGCTGGGAGGAGAGCAGGGCCGCTGGGAGGAGGAGAGGCTGAAGATAGCCTCTCTCAGCTTCGGGGCCAAGAAAGAGCGGGAGCGAGGGATGAAGGAGGAGAGGGACAAGTACCAGCTCATCCTGGAGGAGGAGGAGATGATCAACTTTGTCAGCAGTGCCGTCACCATGAAGGGAACCCTGTCGGAAAAGGTGGGTTTTATGTGTTACATTAGAATTTGTGGCCCAGGAACATGGATCGGAACAATGAATAACAACCCACCCAAATGCCGGCAGATGTTGACTTTTTTTTAGAGTTAGTTGACACTTTTGCAGCATGTGTTCAGATGGTTTATTCCAGTCTTTGACTACAAACGTAGTTCCAAGTCCTGCAGTGTTTGTTACAGTACTAATGTTGTGGACTAATAAGCAGCACTATGAATAAATGTAATTACAGTATTTAGTTTGTAATAAATTGTAACTGGGGCCGAGTACAGTTAAAGTAAGGCTTTGCCGATTTTCAACCTTCTTTGTATCATTATAAGTAAGTAAGTAATTCTTTATTTCTATAGCACCTTTCACAGCACGAGGCACGAAGTGCTTCACAGAGAAACAGAGTAGAAATTACAATAAAACAGTGAGGTAAAAAAAACACAAGAAACAACAAGAAACAAGATGCATACATGATCAAAAACACCGGGGAAAAACAATAATAACTGGCTATCCGAAAGCGTGCCGGTACAGAAAGGTCTTTAGCTGTTTCTTAAAAATATCCACGGAGGCAGAGGCTCTTAGGTCCAGGGGGAGAGCGTTCCAAAGCTTGGGGCTACCGTTTTAAAAGCACGGTCACCTTTTGTTTTGAGCCTGGTCCGGGGTACGACCAGGAGCCCCTGGTCAGAGGACCTTAGTGACCGGCTGGTAGCATAGGGCTGGAGGAGGTCGGTGATATAAGAGGGAGCTTCCCCATGCAAGGCCCTAAAAGTAGTCACCAAAACCTTAAAATGAAACCTGAAGGCCACAGAAAGCCAGTGCAGTGAGAACAGGATGGGAGTGATGTGGCAGGCTTTACGTGACCGGGTTAACAACAGCCTGGCAGCAGCGTTCTGTATCAGTTGTAGACGGTCCAGAGATGATTTATTGAGGCAGGTGAAAAGTGAGTTACAGTAGTCCAGTTGAGATGAAATAAAAGCATGAACAGCCAATTCCAGTTCTGAGTGGGAGACAATGGATCTGAGTTTGGCAATATTTCTGAGGTGGAAAAAGCAGGTGCGGGTCAGGGATTTTACATGACTGTCCATGGGAGCATGGTCTGATCGAAAATGACACAGAGGTTTCTTAGGCTGGAGTGAATGTTGGGGGTTAGAGATCCCATGTGTTTAACCACCTTTGAAACAATGGAGTCAGCAGCAACGATGAGGACCTCCGTCTTGTCTGCATTTAGTTGTAGAAAATTACTGGCCATCCAGTTCTTAATGGCAGACAGGCACTCATGAAGGATGTACATTTTTTAAATTGTATCTGGTTTAAACGACAGATACAGCTGGATATCGTCTGCATAACGGTGATAAGAGATGCCCTTAAAACTGTTGATGAGGAGGCCTAGAGGCAGCATATACAGAGCCAATAAAATCGGGGCTAAAACAGAACCCTGGGGCAGGCCAAATGGTAGGGGAGCTGGGTCAGATGTAAAAGGACTTTTACATCTCTGTAATATAAAGCAGATGGATAGTGCTTAGCTTGCATATATGTTTTCTGCATCAAGTAATCCACGTTTGACTGCCCAGTGCCTGCAGAAACTCCGCCCCCGCCAGCTGGTATGGGTCATTAACGCTTGCAAAGGCTCTCGATGTGATTCTCTGTGGATGTGCGCATACAGAAAAAATAAAAAGAAACAATAACAGCCGCCCTTGAAGCCGCCCTCGAGCAACATCTGTTCACTTCCTGTACAGAATGATTTGCATCATTCTGGACACAGAAGTGCTGGAATAAACTGCGGAGCTTTCGGTGCAGGAAAACATGAAGACACAGTAAAGGCTGCCCATCTGCATAATGACATTGTAAATGTAATGATACAAAGTTCGTTGAAAATCGGCAAAGCCTCCCTTTAAATGACAGTGACTGGTGTGTCCAACAGGTTTGGGCTCACTTTCAAGTTAGGCAATTCAGAATATTAACGTTACACTAACCTGAAATTATGACTGACACAGGGAATATCAAACCATATATAAATCATATATAAATATATAAATATAAATATAAATATATATAAATATAAATATATATATATATATATACCGTAAATTTCGGACTATAAGCCGTGGCTTTTTCCCCGTTTTTTGGCCCCTGCGGCTTATATAACGGTGCGGCTTATCTATGGATTTTTTCAGCAAACGGCCACTCGGTGACCTCCAAAATCGATGGATTTTACAGGTTACACAGCTTCATCTGCACATTTTATGTGCATTGCTTTGCTGCTTGTTTTTTCGATTATTTTTTTGTAAAGCACCTTGAATTGCCTTTGTGTATGAAAGGTGCTATATAAATAAAATTTGACTTGACTTGACTTGACATCATTTGGCGGAAATCAACCGGCATCACGGTGAACATGGCGCTCAGCTAGACAGCTGCTACACCAGACCAAACAATATGTTTTAGCGATCTGATCTAAAATGAATAAGGTGACCAGAACCAACTGAATAACTTTAAAGAGTGGGGCGAATGTCTGCTGGAAGAAGCACAAGACTGAAAACCAGTAAGCAGAAAGAAAAGAGACGAAGCAATCACCGCCATGAATGAGGAAATGACTCACCTGCTGGAGGCTGGAGATACACGGCTTGGGCTTAACTTTTACTCCGTGAAACACTATCGATTAAGTCCGACATCGCTCAGAGGTTTTGAGCAGCTTGAAAACAAGTTTGAAAACGTGCAGAAGTCCATCCACTCACTCACTAAAGAAAATAAGGCAACCGTGAACAGAGTTTCTAATGCGGAAAAGCGCATCAGCGCACTGGAGGACAAAAACAACACAGTGAGTCCGAAAATGGATAAAATGCAAAAACAAATCGAAACCCTGCACACGCAGGTTGATGACTTAATCAGCAGGAGTAAAAGAAATAACATTCGCCTGATCAATGTAAAAGAGGAGCTGAGATTGGTGACATGGACGCTTTCCTTGGCAAAATCCTGTGTTACATCCTGGACCTGAAGGAAGGCGAGAAACCACAGTGGACAGGGCACACCGGGCGCCTCGGCCACGTCCAGACCCCGGCCTGACACCGAGGGCCATCTTCATCCGCCTACTCCGCTGGCCCGACCGTCAACTCATCCTCCAGGCTGCGGGGAAGAAGCCTCTTCCCCGCAGAAGGGTACGCGCTTTTTCGTCCGGCAGGACCTCTCCGCGTTGGTGCAACAGAAACGCGCAACATACAACAGCATCATCGAAAAGGTTAAAGTCAATGGATATCGCTTTGGCGTACTGTACCCAGCGAGACTCGTCATAACCATTGATGGACAGCGGCGGAACAAGAGCTCAAAGTGAAACTGCCGAATATCTTTTGAGTTGGACTGGTCAATAGTACTGTGAGTAACTAAAAAAAACAAACATTAAAACACCTGCGGCTTATAGTCCGGTGCGGCTTATATATGTAACAAACAGGCAATTTTGCTGCTGCGGCTTATACTCCGGTGCGGCTTATAACCCGGAAATTACGGTATATATATACTGTAAATTCCGGACTATAAGGCGCACCGGTGTATAAGCCGCACCTGCAAAGTTGACTGTTTTTTATATATATATTCATATATAAATCATATAAACCTGGAAAATCATGGAAATTTGTTTAATAAATATTTTCATGATGTTCATTTACTCCGAGTTCAGAGCATAAAAATAGTATAGTGTAAATTGGCACGGCACGTAATGTTAACCGTTGCTGTGTTTCTGTTGTGTGTGAGAAGTGAATTCAGTGAGTTACAGGCACGCCCACTAGCCTACCACTGCCTGTGGCTGCAGCTGAGGTAACGTTAGCGCTTAGCAGTTAGCAAAGTCCTACTATGCCGCGGACACATGCCAGGGAAGTGCAGCTTCAACAATATGTGGCGTTTCAAACATAAATACCAATTATGGCTCGTGAAAGAGAGACAACGCGCTAAATGCAATCTGTGCTGTAAAATGCTGTGTGAAGCGGAAAAGCGCAAGAGCGCAGCTGCTGTTGCAAGCAGCCCAATTCATCAGTGAGCTTATTGACATCCAGCGACGCTAACATTAGCATCCCTTACCACAGCAAAGAAATAGACAAGTTTGGACGTTTCAACAAAAGACGAGGTAAAGGGATTTTGACACTACGGTAGCGTTAAATAAATCCACAGTGAACCAGAACGTCGGCTCCATAATAAATGCCAGTCAGTCAACACAGCAATCAGCAAGGTGCATGTGTGTGCACCCGTGTCTAAAACGAAGTAATTTATCGTCACCATACCATTTAAAGAAGCAGATTGATAATCAACTTTAATAAAGTTTTTTCTGCAAATTGTGTCTCAGCGTTTCTGCATGGCACTCAAGGTTAGGGCTGGCCAATATTGTGAATAGATGAGACCTAGATCTCGTCGTTATGGTAATATCGTGATATTGCATAGTCGTCTTTTCCTGGTTTTAAAGACTGCAGTAAAGTGAAGTCATTTTCTGAGTTTACCAGACTGTTCTAGCTGTTCTATTATTTGCCTTTACCCACTTAACGTTATTCATTATATCATTATTCACTGATGATTATTTATCAAAAATCACATTGTGTAAATATATTTTTTAAGAGTCCATATCGCCCAGCCCAATTTACAATTGAAAATCTAGCCCACTTTGTAGAAAATACCGAGATATATCATCGTTCGCCATTCAGCCTAAAAATACCGAGATATGATTTTTGGTCCATATCGCTCAAGATCTTTGTTGTCAGTGTTGGGGGTAGTAACGTGTTGTAGTACTAAATGACCATGTTAGTTTTTCAATTATTGTCATCTGTTACTAGTTACATTACATAGAATATTTTGACTCACTGACTTTTGTATGTATACACCGAGACTTTACAAAATGTTTGGTCATGGAAATTTCGTTTAAAGTCATGGAAAAGTCATGGAAATCCATTGGTCAAAATGTGTATGAACCTGCTCACAGAATAATAATGATACAGCCTTAATTCTTGATTTCTTTAGAGATTGGACAAGTACATTTTTATGGCAAATGATTTAACATTTTTGAGTTTCGGAGAACATTCTCTTTATGGATTGTTGAATTTGCTTTGGACAATGAACAGAAATATTCAGCTGCCAGTGTATCCATCAGCAGCCATATTTTGTCAAGGAGTCAGTCCTAGAGCAAGGCAGTAAAGTCGAACTGAACCTGTCCGTCACGTGCATAATGAGTCCATTGCAGACTGAAAACATAGTTTGTCTAAGATGACAGGTTGAGAGGCGGGTCATAGTATCATGTCGATGATTTTATTTGACAATTCTGGGGACTGGATTGGGTTTTGGCCAATCCTGGAGTGTTCCGCCTCCAAATCGAGTGGGATTCAGTCGTGTTGTGGCGCTCCCCTCGGGAAGAGCCTTTTGACGGGAGGAGTGGAGCTCAGCGAGCCACAGGCAGCCAGCTGCCTTCGTGTTGCCGAGCGGAGAGTGCAGCACGTCGGCCTGGAATCTCCGAGGTGCAACCCCTGACAACCAAGCTCTCGGATGCGCGCGCCATTATCGTTGCTGTAACGATACGATATCCCTGGAATGCGCGTTTTAACGAGCCAGTTACATTTCTTTGCATTCTTAGAGATTATAGTTTTTGTTTTTTGTTCATGTTTCTAACAATTGGCCAAGTTAGTAGTTAGTTTATGGGATAGGAGTTCTGCCAGATGAGAGGCACTAGGTGCCATTTTCGACTTCATTTGGAAGAGAAAATTATCCAGAAATGAAGATTTGATTGACAGCTGCATGTCGTGATGATTGGTTGAAATGGGGTAGAAATTTGATAGTACTAGGTGACGTCAGCAAACTACATTACTGTTATCAATGAAATCTTGAAAAACAAACTTTTGATGTGAAAAACTAAAGAAATTAGATTGTTGTGATTTGTTTTGCATACATTATTACCGGTAAATAGGTGCACTGCATACCCAGGTATTTGAACTAAAAGAAAAGAAAAGTCATTCTTGGGTTCAGCTCGACTTTAAACCCCTACCTCATTCACAGCATCTGCTACATGCTTAAAACAATGTAATGTAAATGAATAGAGTCACATCCTCCACCCGTTCAGGAGCAGGAGAGCCCAGCTCCATCACAGGCCGAGCTGAAGAAACAGTCCATCCAGGAGGTGCGATGCAGCCTGCCAGTCTTCCCCTACAAAGATGCCCTGCTGAAGGCCATCCGCGAACACCAGATCCTGGTCGTCGAGGGCGAGACAGGCTCTGGCAAGACCACCCAGATTCCACAGTACCTCATTGACGATGTAAGTGGAAAAGCTAATAAAGGAGGGAAGTCAAAAGTCAAAGTTTGAATCCCACTTGCCACACTCATACTAAAAATAGATTAACTCATAGAAATGTAAGGTACTTTGGATAAAACACTAGATTAGTTTTAGATTTCTTATGATGGTCGCATGTCCACGTGTGTCCATTCTTTATTTATTTTAGAATCGCTTATCAAGCTCTGGAAATGGACTTCATCCAAACCAATCATCTGTTTTCCTCAATTTGTTTTTTGATTTTCCAGTGATGTTGATATCTTTTAGGCCAGACCTGACACAGCACATCAAACTGCTTTATTCTAAAGTATAAATTATACTTAAAATGTTGGGTGTTAATAGAAATGTCAGCTTGTTTTACTTTATGTATTGTCTTTGTAATGTCTGTGACGTCATGTTATTGAAATATATGAAAATAAAATAAAAATTTTGGTCATAAAAAAAGAAATGTCAACTTGTTTGTTGTCCCTCTCTCTCTCAGCGCTACACTGAGGGAGGGATGAAGATCGGGTGCACCCAGCCTCGCAGAGTGGCAGCCATGTCTGTGTCGGCCAGAGTGGCAGAGGAAGTGGGTGTCAAGCTCGGTAATGAGGTGAGCATCACACACTTTTTTCAATTTGGTAATAAAAAATTTCTTGCCAGCTTTTTGCTTCTTCATTATGCCTCCGCCGGCGATAGCCAGGCCGGAGGCATAATGGATTCGGGTTGTCCGTCCGTACGTCCATCCGTCCGTCCAATGTTCGGTAACGCGATATCTGAGGAACTAGGGGTGGGGGAAAAAATCGATTCACTCAAGTATCGCGATTTTTAATGTCCCGATTTTTTTAATCAACCTTTTATTCCAGAATCGATAATCGCGTCATTTTTTTCTGTTTATGTATGAAATGTTACCACTTTCATCCAGCACATTATAGAGCGCTTCCCTCTGCTCCGTGGCTCATACATCCAATCATGTACCTTGTTAGTACAAGTGACACGGAAACAGCCAATCATTTAACAGACAAACTCCGAGTGCACCCGCCCCATGACCCGCCCCCACTCACACACAGCTAATCATATCCCTTGACAATGGTGGCATTGCTAGTGACTGTTTGATCCAGAGCAGAGCTGGATTAAGCAGCACTGTCGAGTTGCATCAAAATAGACAGTTTGTGTTGTACTCTGAAAGGGTTTCCCCCCCTTGAATCAAATTGTACATTATCAGCTTTATTTTAGCATGCAAAAGTACCGCGAGACCCATTCCTGGCTAATGAGTCTCGCATTTGGTCCTCCGCTGATGCCACTCATTTGATCTCACCCGGCGTTACAAAGAATTCGATGTGGGTGAGTTTCAATTCGTGTTAACGTAACGTGTTAACATGTGTTCTATTAATAAGCGCCTGGGAAATTAACGTTAATGTTAAGACACCAATTTCACAAATACGGACGTCTGCAACATAATGTTTCCTCTCCACAAAACGTTCCATTCAGTGAACGCCGATTTCTATGGCCCTTGTGTTGTTTTGGTGTGTCTTCTCCTGTGGCGTTCATGGCGTTCAAACAGCGTTTACTGTAGGTGCTTTACCACCACCTTTTGGATTCGACGTATTCATCGTGTCACTTCACGCACCGAACCGTGACGCCCATACCGTGAATTCATGGGACGAATACATGTACTGCGACACCCCTAACTGTATGTGGTTTTGTCTCTTTGAAAAATAATGTACTTAAAATGTGTTTTCGAATTAATTTTGTTTTGCTTCACCCAGGTGGGCTACTGTATCCGTTTTGAGGACTGCACCTCGGAGCGGACAGTGCTTAAGTACATGACAGACGGCATGCTGCTCCGAGAGTTTCTCACCGAGCCGGACCTGGCCAGCTACAGGTAACCACACTCACCAAGCCGGACCTGGCCAGCTACAGGTAACCACACTCACCAAGCCGGACCTGGCCAGCTACAGGTAACCACACTCACAGAGCCGGACCTGGCCAGCTACAGGTAACCACACTCACAGAGCCAGACGTGGCCAGCTACGGGTAACCACACTCACAGAGCCAGACCTGGCCAGCTACAGGTAACCACACTCACAGAGCCAGACGTGGCCAGCTACAGGTAACTACACTCACAGAGCTGGACCTGGCCAGCTACAGGTAACTACACTCACAGAGCCGGACCTGGCCAGCTACAGGTAACTACACTCACCGAGTCGGACCTGGCCAGCTACAGGTAACTACACTCACCGAGTCGGACCTGGCCAGCTACAGGTAACTACACTCACCAAGCCAGACCTGGCCAGCTACAGGTAACTACACTCACCGAGTCGGACCTGGCCAGCTACAGGTAACTACACTCACCGAGTCGGACCTGGCCAGCTACAGGTAACTACACTCACCAAGCCAGACCTGGCCAGCTACAGGTAACTACACTCACCGAGTCGGACCTGGCCAGCTACAGGTAACCACACTCACCGAGTCGGACCTGGCCAGCTACAGGTAACTACACTCACCGAGTCGGACCTGGCCAGCTACAGGTAACCACACTCACCGAGTCGGACCTGGCCAGCTACAGGTAACCACACTCACAGAGCCAGACCTGGCCAGCTACAGGTAACCACACTCACAGAGCCAGACCTGGCCAGCTACAGGTAACCACACTCACAGAGCCGGACCTGGCCAGCTACAGGTAACTACACTCACAGAGCCGGACCTGGCCAGCTACAGGTAACCACACTAACCAAGCCGGACCTGGCCAGCTACAGGTAACCACACTCACAGAGCCGGACCTGGCCAGCTACAGGTAACCACACTAACCAAGCCGGACCTGGCCAGCTACAGGTAACTACACTCACAGAGCCGGACCTGGCCAGCTACAGGTAACCACACTAACCAAGCCGGACCTGGCCAGCTACAGGTAACTACACTCACAGAGCCGGACCTGGCCAGCTACAGGTAACCACACTAACCAAGCCGGACCTGGCCAGCTACAGGTAACTACACTCACAGAGCCGGACCTGGCCAGCTACAGGTAACCACACATGGAACGACTAGCGGTGCTTAGTTGATGCCTTTTCATCATGCACTTTGCAGGAAAATAATAATCACACATTCAATACATTACACAGCTAGATGATTTCCCCCCCAGTGTTTCAGTTTTAATTTCAGTTTTCACAACATCAAATTAATTCATTTCTCCTAGATTTTTCATACTTTGTGTGCTGATAATCACATCCCTCATTGCACCATACTAGAGTTAATTATGCCTCCGCCGGCGATAGCCAGGCCGGAGGCATTATGGTTTCGGGTTGTCCGTACGTACATCCGATGTTCGTTAACGCAATATCTGAGGAACACCTTGATGGAATTTCATCAAATTTGACTCAAATTCCTTGACAGAATTGTGGCACATTTGGCCCAAAAGTCCACTTGGACTCAAGGATGAACTGATAACATTTTGCTGGTCAAAGGTCAAGGTCACTGTGCCATTTTCAAGCTCGGTAACGCCATATCTCAGTAACGCATTGACGGAATTTCTTCACATTTGGCTCAAATGTCAAAGACTGGACAGACATGGATGTCGACTACTCACTTGCTGACGGAGGCATATATCCGCGGTGCGGTCGTTATAGTTTTTTATCGTGTCTTTGAATAATGTTTTACTGTAATAATAATACTAATTATACATGACATTTAAAGGTTAACATTGTCAGCATATTGTGTTTACTACATCTCCTTATTCCCATTCACCTCCCGCTTTTCCCTCCGCAACTTGATAATCCTAGACGAGGATTTGGGGCCTGAGTTGGCGTATGAAAAGAAGATTCACCTCTCGGATCAGGAGTCTTACATTAACATAAAATGTTCCCCCATCTTCCTTTTCTCTCCAGTGTGATCATCATAGACGAGGCCCATGAGCGGACGCTCCACACGGACATCCTGTTTGGTCTGATCAAGGACATTGCCCGCTTCAGACCGGACCTGAAGGTGCTGGTGGCCAGCGCGACTCTGGACACCGAGCGCTTCTCCTGCTTCTTCGACGACGCGCCCGTCTTCAGGATCCCTGGCCGGAGATTCCCCGTCGACATTTACTACACCAAAGTAGGACTTTGCATGCTATGCAGATGCTTGACATGGTGGAATTGTTGCAAATAGCTCCAAAAATATGTTTGACCAAACAAGAGAGCATAGAGAGTGCTTCTATTGAGTTTTGGCATGTGGAAGCATTTCATGAGAATGGTTTGGGGTTGCTGCCTAATGAAAAAGGAAGGTGCACCAAGGCACTCTTAAAGCAAACTATTAACAAAGCCTTATTTCATGGTTACTTCAACAGAACACATAAAAAACAACTTTTAATATTTTTCAGACAGGCTCATCACAGACACAGAGTCACACAACACACTGCTTTTTACATTTTTGCTTGAAGAATGCTTTGGAACACCTTTCATAAGTTTGTGTGTGTGGGGGGGGGGTCACCTGTCTCACCTTTCCCCTCCTCCCAGAAATAAAACAGAATATTTTCTGTTGATGGAAGCGTCTGTCTCCTGTGTTGTATAGGCTCCGGAGGCGGACTACCTGGAGGCATGTGTGGTATCAGTGCTGCAGATCCACGTCACCCAGTCTCCTGGAGACATCCTGGTCTTCCTCACTGGACAGGTACCGTTTCTGTCAGGGATTCTCCAGGATTTGTATTCTATCAAGGGTTTGGACAGCTTGCTCATTTGTAATGGGAGATTACAGTTCCATTGATGAAAGGTTATACTATTCAGGTATAATTATAATTCACACAGTGCTTTTTTTTTGTATCACAGACAACATGTTTCTTAAACAATGTGCTTATGACCACAAAGGAGACCTAAGTGCTGATACCATTACATCATACTGTAACAGAATGGTACAAAATCCACTAATTCCCTTTTGTGGAATAATTGTAGCCTGGCTCCAGACCTTCGAAGCCACGCCCACTCCACAGTTGTGTATTGGCTCTTCTTGATCTGGAATCGGCATGAGCAAATGCCTTTTCTTCTTTTGAAAATCCAATCATGGGCGCTGATTGGCTAATGCTGTTGTCAGTCATGCACAACAGAAACGGCTGTGGCCAAAGCTAACGTGTCCTATAATATGGATTCTAGTCATAGGTTGATGTTGCTGCATGGACCGGTTTATGTGACGGACATGTAACTTCCTGGTCAGACGTAAAGTAAAGAGTAAAAGCACGTTACTGATATTCTGCTCTCCGTCTCGCCATTATGTAATCTTAGAGGCATAAAGATTACACAACATAAGGTAGCTAGCTAATGCTAGCCAGCCTCTCCATGTTAAGCAGCCAACTTTGGCCGACTTTGTACTTTAAATTTTAACGAACGTCTTATTAGTTACTGCAGTGTATGATAAGACTTATGTTAAAATGACAAGTACAAAGTCGGCCGACTTTAGCTGCTTAACGTGGAGAAGCTGGCTAACATTAGCTAGCTGCGTTAGCTTGTGCTTGTGACTAGCAATACTGCTGCGGCTTCCCTGCTGATTGGTTAGGGAAGACCGAAGCCCGCCCCCTCATAAAAATGCTCTGAAGTGAGCGCAATCTCAGACGAAGAGGCAATGAGTTTATGAATTGACGATGCAGATTGAGCTTTTAAATCTAATCTAATCTCTTCCCCTGTGTTTTTGCAGGAGGAGATTGAGGCCTGTTGCGAGCTGCTCCAGGAGAGATGCAGGCGGCTGGGATCTAAGATCTCAGAGCTGCTGGTGCTGCCCATCTATGCCAATCTACCATCTGACATGCAGGCTAAGATCTTCAACCCTACTCCGCCTGGAGCCCGAAAGGTGAGGCACTGTCATATCACTTGGTGGTCTTGGAATACAACAGTAGTACAGCGATTCCCAACCTGTGGGCTGCGTCCCTCTGGTGGTCCACGGAGGTATTGCAAGAGTGCCACCAAATCATTACACGTTTTTTGTTGTTTTTTGTTTTGTTTTTTTGAACATGAAACAATTATTTTTTTTAAACTTCCTGATGGACAGCTCCTTGAAAACTGTAACAGTGAAAATGCCAGATGTTTCAGATGCTGTGTTAGTGACTGTGGAAAATAAAAAAGTGCTCTGAGAACGCATTATTTGGCCTCCGTATTTTTTATGTGGTCAGTGGTGGTCCGCGAAAAGTTTTACTTAGTTTCGAACTCAGATTCTCACATTATGCTGAAGCCCGCCTAGCGGCATTGAACTGAATGCCTTTCTTTTTACCTCTGAAAAAGACCTTTAAAACCACCCAGGTGCCCCCATGGCATCCTGGCACACCTCAGCCGGTGATTGGCGCAGCCCCCGTGTCTCTGACATGACCTGCGCAAACCGGCTGAGGATCGTCACTTTGCGCGCATTCAGCCTCGCTGATCAGTCACACTTCTTCTCTGAGAGACCTAACATTAGCTTGCCGTAACGTTCCAAACGTTAGCTCCGTTAGCCAAAGTTTGTCTTACTACCCACTGTCGCAGGACCAGCGGACGGGAAACGTTGGCCGTCGAGTCATCTCCAGCCAGTAGACTACCTTCCCCGCTGGGGAAGAGATGCGTTCTGGAGGCAGCAGGGGCCCTGCACCAGGGGCGCACAGTCTCGGTGCATCAATGCTCAGTAATGCTGGGGCTCATGGTCGCAGCAGCCGCTGTGATCCCCCTCGGGCTGCTACACTTGCGCCCGTTCCAGATCTGGTTCCTCAGTCACCGCCTGGACCCGGCGAAGCATCGCCGTTGTGAGTTTGCGCTGACGGACCATGCCCGCCAGGCTTTAGCCACGTCGACGGACCCACATTGGCTCTCATCGGGCACTCGGTTGGGTCCGGTCCCGCTCAGACGTGTCATTCGGACGCCTCCCTGTGGGGATGGGGTGCGGTGTTTGAGGGACTCTTGGCAAACGGCCAGTGGGAAGCTTCACCACATAAACATGCTAGAGGTGGTTCGCCTGGCTCTACGCCACTTCCGGGATCAGATACATGGTCACCATGTACTGATACGCTCGGACAACACCGCCACAGTGTTGTCCGGTCTCGGGCCTTGAACCAGTTGGCGCCGGAAATACACCAGTGGGCGCAGGCCCATCGGCTCTCTGTCGGCGGCCCACATACTGGGCCAGTTGAACTCTGTTGTCGAGGGGCAACCTGCGCATTACAGAGTGGTGTCTCCACCCGCAGGTGGTGGAGCAGATCTGGGCCAGGTTCGGCCGGGCGCAAGTCGATCTCATCGCGGCGTGCGGCACATTGCCCCCTGTGGTTCTCCATCCACGGGGACAGCCCCCCTCTGGGGCACGACGCTCTGGCGCACAATTGGCCAAAAGAGGGCCTCTATGAATTCTCCCATCCCCCTGATCCCGCAGGTGCTGGACAGGGTGAGGGAGCCGGGCCTGCAACTCACACTGGTGGCGCCGCTGTGGCCGACACATATCTGGTTCGCGGACCTGATCTCCCTGGCGCAGGGGTCGCCGTGGGTGCTGCCGCGTAGGGGGAGGAGGGGGAGATACTCCTCCCTTCCCCCCACAGGTGGAAGCTGGCAGCTTGGTTCCTGAATCTGAACGGGACCGCTTGCTAGCTCAAGACCTGCCGTTGAATGTGGTGCAAAACTACCGAGCGCTAGAGCTACCTCTACTCGCTCTCAGTACGCATATAAGAGGCGGGCCTTCGCCCACTGGTGCGCGGAGCAGGAGGTGGACCCAGTGTATTGTGGCATTGAACCCATTCTCTGTTTCCTTCAGAGCCTGCACGATGCGGGCCTGTCCCCTCAGTCCAAGGTTTATGTGGCTGCGATATCCGCCTGTCACATGGAAATTGATGGCAGGTCGGTAGGGAGCCTTTTCCTGATCTCTCGGTTCATGAAGGTTGTTCGCAGGTTGTTACGCCCGCCGACGCGGAGCGTTTTTCCGAAATGGGACTTGGTCACGGTGTTGGAGGTACTCCCTGGTCCTCCCTTCGATCCTGTCGATACCATCTATTTGAAACACCTATCCCCGAAAACTGCGCTGCTCTTAGCCCTGTCTTCCGGTAAGAGGGTTGGTGACTTGATTGCCCTCTTGGTGCAACAGTCCTATATGGTGTTCTCTGATGACAGGCGCAGGGTCACGCTGCGGCCTAACCCTGCTTATCAGCCTAAGAATATCAATGCTAGTTTCAGGTCTATGCTCATAGACTTTGTAGCCTTTTGCCCTCCTCCTTCGGACCCGACGGAGGGGCAGCGGTTGCAGACGCTGTGCCCTGTGCGGGCGCTCCTAGCCTGTGTGGGCAGGACGCACGCCATGTGCACCTCAGACCAGCTCTTGGTATGCTTTGGGGCCCGTGCCCTGGGCAAGGCCCTGTCCAAACAGCGCTTGTCGCGCTGGATAGTGGAGGCCATTGCCTTGTCCTACTCTGCCGCGGGAAAAGTCCCCCCGGAGGGTATTAAGGCCCACTCTACAAGAGGTGTTGCGGCATCATGAGCGCTGTTGCGCGGTGTGTCGTGGAGGACGTGTGCTGCGGCATCATGGTCCACTCACCACACCTTTGTGAGGTATTATAGTCTGGATGTGACCAGCACGCGCTGTGCTGTCCGGGTTGCCATGATTTCTGGTCATGTGCCCCGCGTTGCCATCCGTGGGTCTCAGGCTCACATGAGGTGCTCCCTTGCAGCAAGGGTGGTTGTACATCAGCATATGTGAGAATCCGAGTTCTAAACGAAGTAAAACGTTAGGGTTGTCCTACAACCCAGGGTTTTACGAGTGAGAACGAGGATTCTCACAAATTCGGCCATGCTGCCCTTGCTCCGCTCCGGGGCGAGGATGAATGCTTGGAGTGACGATCCTCAGCCGGTTTGCGCAGCTCGTGTCAGAGACACGGGGGCGGTTGTGGGTGGCTGCGCCAATCACCGGCTGAGGTGTGCCAGGAAGCCATGGGGGCACCTGGGTGTTTTTTTTGTCTGACTCTTTTTTCCAATATTTTATTTTCATTTTTGTATAGAACACAAACAAAACAAAACAGACAGGCTGAGACACCTAGGTGGTTTTAAAGGTCTTTTTCAGAGGTAAAAAGAAAGGCATCCAGTTCAGCGCCGCTAGGCGGGCTTCAACATATGTGAGAATCCTCGTTCTCACTCGTAAAACCTGGGTTGTAGGACCACGCTAACGTTTTTAGATTTTCAAGTGGGCCCTGAGTTCAAAAAGGTTGGGAACCACTGCCAGTAGTAGATTTAATTGGTTCCATTTTACAGTTTCAGTTCTTGTAGAATACAGGTATTTAAAAATTAAACGGACTCAAAAACAGACCTCGGCAACTTCTGTTATAACATTTCAATCTGGAATATAGAATATCTTTCAATAATCTTTATGAATAAAAGGCTCAAAGTAATCTCATGTGTAAGAAATTACTGTTCTACATTGAAGTAAAAATGTAAATAATGAACTTGTTGGTTTTGGATTTATTTAGCTTCAAGAGTGCAGTTTTGTTCGTGTGACCCTCAACACAGGCTTTGAGAATCCCGGGCCACTTACTGATACTTATGCTTAAATTAACCCACTCATATTCTGGTTTATTTCAAGAAAATCATTTTGGCTAGTGGAAATTCTAATTGGCTGGTAACTTTAAAATCTAGCAGCCATATTGGCAGGTGGTCAAAAAAGTTAAGTTCAAGCCTTGCAGGGAGAGCAAGTGGTGACATAGAAGTGAGTGAGAAAAGGATCAAATATTGGTGTTTAAGACTGAATAATGACATCACAATTGTTAATTTAAAATGAGTTATTCCTCTAAACCTGACTTCAAATGCCCCAAATGTTTTTGTACCGGCGCCATTCAGCCCCCAACCCTCAGCAAAATCTGGCCCTCTGGTTAGCGAGGACATTTTTTTGTGGTCCTCTCATCAAAGTTCCTGGGTTACAGCATGACAATATTTGTTCGGCCCCCGGCAACAATCTGGGTTTCTCATGTGGCCCCCCATGAAAAATAATTGCCCACCCCTGCTCAAAATGGTCAGACTTTGTAAGCTCTTCCCCTTTTGTATTTGCTTCTGTTTCTAGAGACCCTTGCCTGATATAGACAATCACTCTATATTATCTGTTTACTTTGCAAGTAATTTGTAAGTAACAGGTGAGCAAGCGTATTCACTATTCCAGTTCAAGTGTATCTAAATGTCTATGCCATTATCCACCATTAGGGGGTACTGTAGTACAGTGAATGAGTCTCAGGTGAGTGGAGAGACATTATCATAGATCAAGGGTTTTCAAAGTGGGAGGCAGGCCTCCCCAGGGTGGTTCCAAGCAGTTTTAGGGGAGGCTTGTGAAAAAATATTAGTTATTACATAAGTTATCAAAAGGAGATCACATAGAATAGCCTAAATGTGTTTGATTTGGTTAAAGAGATACAGTAGTTTTATGGAATTTTATCCCACTTTCCCAGAGTCAAAAACGAATAAATGCCTTAATTATGTATTTACCGTAGTGTAGTCTGAAGTATCTTGGCACAATTATTGAGTGCCTATGGGATTAATTAACACAATCATGATCCCATAGGCATCCAGGAATTGTGCGAGGGGGGCGCCTTTTTCCAAGTTTGGTTGGGGGGGAGACCCAAAGTCTCAGAATTTGAAAACCCCTATCATAGATCAATGCTTTATTTTGTTGTTTATCAAACCATTGATCCTGTTGTTGTTCACTCCTGGATTTAATCCATCTTCTGCGTTACTAACACAGTGTTTGCTCATGTTATCTCTCGGCTCTGTGTGTTATCTCCCTGTCAAACCAAGGTGGTGGTGGCGACTAACATAGCAGAGACTTCACTGACCATAGATGGCATCATCTATGTCATCGACCCCGGCTTCTGCAAACAGAAGAGTTACAACGCCCGCACCGGCATGGAGTCACTCATCGTCACACCCTGTTCACGGGTAACTTCTGGCTTTCTCAGTGCTTTCTGCAATTTAGAAGTGATGATAAATTTAGTTTTATCCACCACCAGCATAGTGCACCCAAAGATTTTGAGGGTATCCAAATTCGCACAACACATCCTCAGTGCAAATCATGAACATGCATAAAAAAGTTATTGCCAGTTTGGAGATAACTGTATTTGAAACATGGGGATGGGGTATTAATGCAGTATGATATATTACACACATAATTATTATTATTATTAGTATGTTTTTACAAATAAACACAACCGCAAATTCATGTTTATTTTTATGCCTGAGAGATGTTGGATACCAAATCCCCCTCTGTTTGAATGGGCATATTGCCACTGATTTAAGATAACTCATTGAGTTTGACCATGCTTTGTAAAATACTGTAATAATAATATATATACGGTTGGCGCGTGTGTGTGTATACATACATACATATTTCCACATATATGCTGCGGTCCACCCCCCACCACAACAACAACTAAAAATCCTGTATATATATATATACTGTATATATACATATATAGTGTATCTATTTATTTTATGCATATTTGCCATTGTGCCAACTGGTGCCATGTGTTTTGTGCTGCTGTCAGGCCTCAGCCAACCAGAGAGCGGGCCGTGCAGGCAGAGTGGCTGCTGGGAAATGTTTCCGGCTTTACACGGCCTGGGCCTTTAAGCACGAGATGGAGGATTCCACTGTGCCCGAGATCCAGAGGACCAATTTGGGAAATGTAGTCCTACTGCTCAAGAGTCTGGGTAAGGAGAGGAAGTGCTTTATTTATTAGTTATAGTGAAGATAGTTTTCCTAAAAGAACAATTAAAATGTATCCTTTTAACAATTTAATATATAGTTTAAAACGCTAAACAAATGGTGCAACAGAAAAGGTAATATGATTTTATATGGAATCAATCATGTTACTAGTGTATAAGAAAAAGGACTAAGGTAAAAGTATAGCAGATTCAACTTGTTTACTCAAGTAAAAGTTAAAAAAACGTGCAGGCTCTGAAATGTTATAAAGCAAAAAAGCATTTCTATCGGCTGTTTCTGTGCAAAGCTAACTGAAACTCACGTCATATTAATAAATAAATAAAACTTAGAAGATCCCCATGTTTTAAGATGTATAAATGCTACACTTGTGTGATATGGTTTTTCCACTAAAAGGTGCATATAATGCTGGGAGAGAGACAGACAAACAAACGTTCCATCATTTGTGTCTGTCGTGCATTAAAACTAAAGGACTAGCCTGTTTTAGAAATGTAAGGAGTAGAAAGTACAGATATTTGTGTCAAATGTAGGGAGTAAAAGTAAAAAGTTGTCAGGAAAAATAACTACTGTACAGATACTTGAAAATCCTACAGTAACAAAGTATTTGTATTTGTACTTAGTTACTTCCCATCTCTGACATTTTATGAGTCTATGATGAGCATGATGAACATGTATTTGTCCCTGCAGGCATCAATGACCTCATTCACTTTGACTTCATGGACCCACCTCCTCATGAGACTCTGGTCCTGGCTCTGGAGCAGCTCTACGCTCTGGGGGCGCTCAACCACCTGGGAGAGCTCACCAAGGTACTGGGCAAATTTAGGACACAATGGACAAACAAAGGAATAATCTGTAACATTTTCATATAAATAAATACAATTTATGCTACTCTCCATTGCTGTTTTCCCACAAAAGCATTTGCCATTTGTCTTTCCTGGGAAAAATCCTCCAGGATACAGGACATTATTTGTTTTACATTTCTGGCAGCAGCAGTGGTTTGTTTGTTTGGAATAAATAGAAGAACTCTGTTGTTAGCATGAATTAGTAGGGGTGTCACAATATATCGTCCCACGAAATTTCGCGATAGTAAAACGTCACGATATGTATCGTTGAGATGAAATCTCATATCGCATTTTTTTTTTTTTTTAAATAGACTAAGAAACGTCTTTGTTTGTTGAAGTTCAATTTGTGGAAAGTAGTTCAGTTGAACAAGTCTCTGAAGAGACACATGAGAAGTTATACAGGAGAGAAACCATTCAATTGAGTTTCTGGCAAAACTGTTTACTTGACAGGAAAAACTGAAGATGCATAAAAAATAGACTAAGAAAAGTCTTGTTGTTTGAGTTTGAAGAAAAACTGAAGATGCATAATGAGAATTTATACTGCTGAGAAACCTTTTAATTCAAAGTAAATCTAAGTGACGGTGTAACTCATTCTATTTCAAGATAAGCCTTATCTCCAATCTCATGTTTTTTCTAGTTGTTATTGTAATAACAATTTCCCACAACAGCATGTTTTGTATTTGTGCATTTCAAATAAAATACTACTTTTCCAGTCATATATTGTCATTATTCAAGTTTAAAAAAATATTGTTAAAATCGTATCGTATCGTATCGTTATCGTGAACCCAGTATCGTGATATGTATCGTATCGTGAACTGAGTGTATCGTGACACCCCTATGAATTAGTGATAGCCACCATGGCTGAACAGACAGAGAAAATAGCGCCACCTACAGAAAGTGAAACTTAATCACCAGAAAACCCAAGAAAAAAGACAAGGCACTGTTTGATTGACCAGTGAATCTGGGAGGTGCAGTGCATAAACACCACTAATGATAATAATTCTAACAGTGAGAATGATGTTTTTCTTATAGCACTTTTCAAAACAGTGTTTCTAAACCAGTAACAAATGGAATCTAATAAGACTGCCAATAAACAGGCACACTCCAAAATCCACCACATTGTTTGCAGAGATGCAAGGTAAATATCTATTGCAGAGAAAATCCGTACAATTATCCTTGTTGAAAGACGACTTAAGAATATAAAAGAAATACGTTTACTATTCATTTGATGAGGTTCACTAGATTTGTTGGCCATAACATCAGAGAAATGTTTGTCGTTATGCAATTTGAAAAGCTTTCATAATCTCAAAGATACACGTGGCCTGCACACATTCCGAGACCTGAAGATCGTCATCTTCCACACACTTCCTTTTTGTTTTATTTACGATTACATTCTTCGGTGAAAGCCTATGGTTTTCCCTGGGATAAGAAACTTGTCTATCGAATCTCTTCTAGTTAAAAAACCCATACAGGACATATCTTTCAGCAATTTGCCTGTGAGACGGATTTATACAAATGTGAAACTGTTATCCAAAAATCCCCACCACCAAACTATCCACTTAAACTTTTTACAGATAACTTATCTTGCACCTAAAAAATTGCATGCAATGAATGCATACATTGTGCACTCAAAATATTATAGTAGGCTCTTACTTTCATATTTCTGACAAATAACTCATCTCTTGTGCAACTAAGAGCAACAAATAGACTTCCCTTATTGTGGGACCAAGTGCAATACATTCTTTCTATATATATTCTATATAATTATATTCTATCCATATTCTCGGACTAAGTAGAATACAGTATATTGGATGGAATTCTGCTGCTTGTGTTTTGTGTCGTTTGTCTGTATGTACCACTCAAGAGACACACTAATTTCGTTTTACAGCTGTATAGTGACAATACATATATTCTATTCTATGTTGCACTGTGATTCCATGTTCCAAAGTTAAATTATTATTCTGAATTAAATTTTACAGCTGCTGAAAGATCAGTAGGTCTAGCTGGACTTAAAGCTGGAAACCAGTTTATCTTTTGTCCATTGCACGCTGGATCAAAGCATTTTATGGTATTCTACATATTTAGCTTTGAGTCACCAGGATCCAGCAGTCTCTAAGAACCTTAGTCATGGACTGTAGACATTAAGAATAAAGAAACCTTCACATTACTTAGGTTTCTTCCATTTACTCCTTATCCACATTGGCTCTATTGCAAATTGGGGTGTGGTAAGAATGGTAGGGTGTCTGCAGTTATTGACATATTACTTGTTTGTTGCTGTAACTTTACAAACATAATTGTATATTCATTGAAATAAAACATTTCATCACAAAAAAGGGTTGCATAACATAAGAGGACATGCAGTGTTGATGGCCATCTTAACTCAAACTACAAACCTGCCACTGCTGATAGCGTGGCATGCCTCCAATACATTGTTTAGAGTCACTCCCTTCATTGAACAGCAAACCGGATAGATGTCAGAGATGACAGTGTTTCCTTACAGCTGTTATTACCAAGCCAGTCTTGTTAATCCAAAGCCGTTTTCCCACATGCGTACCGGAAAATTACCTGTAAGTCAATATCGGACATTTCCCTTCACACTTCGGCTCGCGCATATGGGAATCTAGCAGCGAATTTGCCTGTACATTGGGGGGCGGGGCGGCACTGCAGAGCGAGTGGGGAGTGACGTGTCGGCAAAACTCTTGATGGTGAAATAAGTTTGCTTGTTTATCCGTTCACCTGCATCGCGTTGAAGCACTTTTTACAGACTGGCTTCGTTTGATGTGTCCGGGCTTGCCTTCGCTGTCGGCAACCTAAGCAAAATACTTCCACATTTCGCTTCGTGCATTTGCTTCGTCTGTGTCCCTGTCGGGCTGTCACTGAAGGAGGAGGACGAGCAGGCAGCCGAGAGGAGAGAGGGGAAAATCAGCACACCCACACATGAAGCTGACATAGGCTACTGCTCTTATTATCACAAGATCATTTCGCCAGTTTGCTTTAATGTGCGCGAATGATTAGATTATGCCCGCTGGAACATTAAGCAACGTGTGTACACCTCGCCCATGAGAGTGTCGCGGGAAATGACTGGACCCGTTCTCTACTTGAGTCTGCTATAGCGCATACCGCTCTTCTGACTGGATCCAAACTGGTGAAATCTCCGCGATGACGGGGTCGCGCTTATACCGGCACGACGACTTTCTCACATGCAGGCATTAGACCACGTTCCGGTCATTTTGCGGTACAAAGCGCATGTGGGAAAAGGGCTCAAAGGAAGAAAAATCTGGTGAAAGGAGTAACAAGTAGGCAACCATGAAATCACACAAATCAAGATAAAAGTTTTTTTTTTTTTTTTCATATTACGCAACTTTAGATGTTGAATAACACGGTCAATAACAAACAACCATTTTAGGATCACTAAATACACAAAACTAAACTTGTTCAGTGCAAAGCAAAGCTTGTTCACCAATTTTCAGGGCAAAATTTTCTGACTGTTGCTTTTATGAGTATGAACATTTAAATAAGCATATCTTCTTAAACTAGCTCCCCAGTGCTTCAGACTCTTTAACCTGGTCACACACGCAGCCCTGCTGTGCTCCCCAGTGCTTCAGACTCTTTAACCTGGTCACACACGCAGCCCTGCTGTGCTCCCCAGTGCTTCAGACTCTTTAACCTGGTCACACACGCAGCCCTGCTCTGCTCCCCAGTGCTTCAGACTCTTTAACCTGGTCCCACATGCAGCTCTGCTCCCCAGTGCTTCAGACTCTTTAACCTGGTCACACACGCAGCCCTGCTGTGCTCCCCAGTGCTTCAGACTCTTTAACCTGGTCACACACGCAGCCCTGCTCTGCTCCCCAGTGCATCAGACTCTTTAACCTGGTCACACACGCAGCCCTGCTCCCCAGTGCTTCAGACTCCCTTGTCCAAGCAGCGGCGAGGTGTTTTTGAAGCAGAGCGACGGTACCATTGCTTCTCGCTGTGATGTGTGATTTTCCTGGCTGCGGACATTCCTGAGAGAGGCAGCTGCCTGCCCCACGTGCATCTCAATGAATCACGATGCATTTAATCGATCACATGTCTTGAAAATAACATCTAACCCGTTCTACTCTGCCTCTGATTGGCCCTGATATCGCTCAATCATCACTCCGCTGTCATGTGTGTTTGAGAGAGTGAGAGGGCCAATGTGGATCAAAATCCCGTTGTAGCAGTGTGCCACAAATCCATCAATGAGTGGGAAACACTGAACTGTGTTTTTTTGTTTTTGTTCTATTTTCTTCAGCTGGGTCGCAGGATGGCTGAGCTGCCGGTGGACCCCATGCTAAGCAAGATGATCCTGGCCTCCGAGCAGTAAGTCTCTCCTAAGCCTTCACTATACTGTTAGCTGGTCACTCATAAGCCTTCACTATACTGTCAGCTGGTCACTCATAAGCCTTCACTATACTGTCAGCTGGTTACTCATAAGCCTTCACTATACTGTCAGCTGGTTACTCATAAGCCTTCACTATACTGTCAGCTGGTTACTCATAAGCCTTCACTATACTGTCAGCTGGTCTCTCATAAGCCTTCACTATACTGTCAGCTGGTTACTCATAAGCCTTCACTATACTGTCAGCTGGTCTCTCATAAGCCTTCACTATACTGTCAGCTGGTTACTCATAAGCCTTCACTATACTGTCAGCTGGTTACTCATACGCCTTCACTATACTGTCAGCTGGTTACTCATAAGCCTTCACTATACTGTCAGCTGGTTACTCATAAGCCTTCACTATACTGTCAGCTGGTTACTCATAAGCCTTCACTATACTGTCAGCTGGTTACTCATAAGCCTTCACTATACTGTCAGCTGGTTACTCATAAGCCTTCACTATACTGTCAGCTGGTTACTCATAAGCCTTCACTATACTGCCAGCTGGTTACTCATAAGCCTTCACTATACTGTCAGCTGGTTACTCCTAAGCCTTCACTATACTGCCAGCTGGTTACTCATAAGCAGTGTTGGGAACGTTACTTTAAAAAAGTAATTAGTTATAGTTACTCACTACTTGTTCCAAAAAGTAACTGAGTTAGTAACTGAATTACTCTATAATAAAACTAACTAGTTACCAGGGAAAGTAACTATTTGCGTTATATCTCCACCTTGAAAATGCCAACTTTTCATCGGATTGCTCCGGACTCGCCATTTATGCTGCTTCCTCAAATCTGTTTGGTGTGTCTGTGTGTGTGTGTGTATGTCGCGCGTGTGACGTGTCCTGGCTCGTGTGTGAAAACACTGGCTCCGATTGGCTACCATGAAACACATGACTGCCTTAGACAATAATCGCTTATCTCGTTGTTAATGTCCTGGCTCATGTGTGAAAACACTGGCTCCGATTGGCTACCATGAAACACATGACTCTGCCTTAGCCAATCATAATCGTTTATCTCGTTATGTTAACCCACCCGGTCTCCTCACAGTCACTTGACAACATTAGTGTAGGCTACGGGTAGTTTACTCAATCATTTCATAGTAACGCACCGCATTTAGCGTTCAGTAACGATAACGGCGTTGTAATGACGGAAACAGTAATTAGTTAGATTACCCC
Organism: Poromitra crassiceps; assembly: GCF_964638095.1. Lineage (NCBI taxonomy): Eukaryota > Metazoa > Chordata > Actinopteri > Beryciformes > Melamphaidae > Poromitra > Poromitra crassiceps. Next base: position 99,593,308 of record NC_139623.1, on the reverse strand, counting down.
GTTACTGAAAAAATAACGGCGTTACCTAACGCCGTTCTTTTAAACGGCGTTATTCCAAACACTGCTCATAAGCCTTCACTATACTGCCAGCTGGTTACTCATAAGCCTTCACTATACTGTCAGCTGGTTACTCATAAGCCTTCACTATACTGTCAGCTGGTTACTCATAAGCCTTCACTATACTGTCAGCTGGTTACTCATAAGCCTTCACTATACTGTCAGCTGGTTACTCATACGCCTTCACTATACTGTCAGCTGGTCACTCATAAGCCTTCACTATACTGTCAGCTGGTCACTCATAAGCCTTCACTATACTGTCAGCTGGTTACTCCTAAGCCTTCACTATACTGCCAGCTGGTTACTCATAAGCCTTCACTATACTGGCAGCTGGTTACTCATAAGCCTTCACTATACTGTCAGCTGGTTACTCATAAGCCTTCACTATACTGGCAGCTGGTTACTCATAAGCCTTCACTATACTGTCAGCTGGTCGTCCACCTCGTTGACAGTATGCAAAAGAAGTGCATAGTTTTTGACATTGTGAAATGTCAAAGTTGGATAAGCGTTAGGGGTCGGGGAAAAAATCGATACACATGTTACAGGCCAAGTATCGCGATATTTTGCCTGACGATATTGTATCGATATTTGGACGCCAAGTATCAATATTGCAAAAAAAAAAAAAAAAATGTTTTGTTTTGTTTTTGCAGGCCACCGGGCTACTATAAACATTTTCATTTCAAATTTTTATTAGGATTAACCCCTTGAGATGTATCATCTCATTTTCGAGGGGGTCCCAACATAGTCAGACATTACAACCAGTACAATAAGGAGACATAGTAGACAACAAAAAGATAAATAAAAAAGACAAAAACAAAAACACAAACACACACAATTGCTGAGAACCAAAGAGAAGCAGAGCAATCACAAGATGGCCAGAGCGGCCAATACACAGTGGATCATAAGGTAACACAAGGTATACAGTACCACTGTAAAAACAAAACGAGACAATTCAATGGAAGCAAGTACAATCGGTATCAAGGAAATATTTCAGGGCTAGTTTAAACATAGGAAAAGATGAAAGAGATCGGATTTCAACAGGAAGATTACTCCAATCAGCCGGGGCTTTAAACTTAAATGCTCTTTTACCAATTGATTTACGGACATGAGGGACAGAAAAATAACACTGAGTGGAATGTCGAACAGAAGTAAAAGGTACGAGGTGCTGTTTTAGATAAGAGGGGTAATTGAAATTAAAACATTTGAAAATTATTTGCAGCCAATGGAAATGTCGTCTAGTGCTAAGAGGAAGAAAACTAAGTGCGTCATACATATTGCAGTGATGGGTAAGAAAAGGACAACCAAGTATAAACCTACAGATTCTATTGTATGCAGTGGTGAGTGGAGCAAGGTCGGAATTAGATGCATTTTGGTAAACAACATCACAGTAATCAAACATAGGAAATATGAGTTGAATAACAAGCTTCTTGCGGATAGTGCGAGTAAAACAGTTTTTTGATCTATAAAGAACATTAAGTCCAAAGTTGACTTTGCGTGAGAGGATATTTAGATATTTAATATTGTCAACTTTATGCAGAGGCGTGCCGCCATTACAGGTAATTACACAAGTGTCAGAAATAGAATTTAATTTATGTTTAGTCCCAAAGATCATCAGATATGACTTATTTTTATTGAGAAGTAATTTATTATGAGAGAGCCATTTCTGCAAGATATTGAAGTCGGCCTGAAGCGAAGATTGAATTTGTGTTAAATTGGATTTGGATGTGAAAATGACCGTATCGTCTGCATAAAGTTGAGCACAACAGTTATTGAAAATAAGAGGCAAACTGTTAACAAAAATTTAGAAACTTTAGCTCCAAGGCCAGCAGTAAACAAACGGTAGCATATTTTCATTTTGTTTTAACAGTAACAGTTTTGTCATAACAGTAATTTACAAATTCCCCAGTTACTGAATGGGCTGCACAAGATGTTTTGTGCAAGTGAAGTGAAGTTGCATTGTTCAAAAACTACCTAAGTACAGTAGTCCACACACACATCCAGTTAAGGTAGACTGTAAGTAGACTGTAACAAACATGACTTTATGAAAGTTGTTGGTCTGTCTACTTGACAATGTTGCTGCAATAAAATGGTTGAAGTCAGATGTACAGACTGGAAAATTGTTCTTATATAAACCAGATGTTGACAAAGTTTTCCTTTGGGGACATCATTTGCAGTTGAAAAAGTAAGAAATCGCAATATATAGAAATATTCAATATATCGCAATATATCACAATATCGCAATACTATCGTATCGTGACTCAAGTATCGTTTTAGTATCGTATCGTGGGCATCTGGTGATTCCCACCCCTAATAAGCATACGGTACAACGGTACATTGAGTTTTACTCGTACACATACACACACACACACACACACACACACACACACACACACACACACACACACACACACACACTGCATTCTCACAAAACATGTTGCCTTGTTAGGGCTGTGAGGATGAAACTTCTGCTTTTGTTCTTTCCAAAATGGGGCACTGTCTCCTTTCAGAAGGCAAGCGTTCACTTTCACCTTCACCTGCTGCTGCCTCTGTCTGTGTATTTCACTTTCACCTCTCCCTCTCTGCCTCTCTCTAGGTATAAGTGTTCAGAAGAGGTTCTGACCATAGCGGCCATGCTGTCAGTGAACAACTCTATTTTCTACCGGCCCAAAGACAAGGTGGTGCACGCCGACAACGCCAGGATGAACTTTGTAGTACCGGGGGGAGATCATCTGGTGCTGCTCAACGTCTACACACAGGTACAGCAGTGAAGCAGCAGTTAGAGCTGCAGATACAATACGTGTCCAAAATACACTAATTGAATTCAAATATTTTACAACCTATTCATCAAAAAGTAGACATTTAGTTTGATTGTGTTTAGATTATATCTGAATTCAGGGACTGGGTCCAGCTGGGTCAACTAGTTAACAGAAATAAAATAATACTAGTAGGTTCAACTGAATTGAAACTATATGCAGAGTTACCACAGCAAACCACTAAACTGAATACATAAAGGAGTTTTCGGTTATCTGTTCTTTGCATCTATATTTTTAGACCAGTTTTTAGACTTATTTATGATTTATTTGTTATTTGTTATTTATTTATTTGTTCCGATCATGGTATTACATACATGCAATTCAATATTTACATATTTATTTTTATGATTAATTGGCACTGGCAGTGAAATATTTACCTGATTTTTGCAACACATAAATAAGTAAAAACATTTAAAAGAATTGTAGACCTACAACATTAGGACTAAAATCATAATGTTGTGTATGTTACATTTATATTGTGAACATTAACTCATTGAGTGCCATGGACGTCTTTCGACGTCCAATTAAATAGTGACGTAGAGTGCCACGGACGTCTTTCGACGTCCAATGCGTTTTTTGACGGTGGGACGTCGATCAAAGCCTTCCGCATCTCCTGTACAACTATTATAGCTATTGGAGGTCTATAACCTATTTTACAGAACCCTTAGGTGGCGACAGTGCTCTCCAGGTTAACAGAAAGGCAGAGAAAAACAGAGAATAAGTCTTTGGGGAAACGGAAATCGCATCGCATCCGTATGCATCGATATGCATGAAGCGTTTTAACGTTAGATGTGCCTACAGCAGCAGCAGCCAATCTGCTCCCACAATTGAGCTCCTCCATGTCCGCTGCAACAGCCAATTCGCATGATCAGCCGTGGATTTGTTATTATTCTCAACTGGAAGCATAGGAGCCGGTGACAAACACACGCGGAAGCTGTAAAAAAGCTGGATGTCGCGCACATAGACGGTCGCGCACCCTTCACAGTGCAGAGCAAACTCAGCAGAGAGCCACCTCCCATAAGGAGGAGTGTGCAGTTGAGGAGTGGGAGGGGGGAGGGGGGGGGGGGCACGCAGAGCAGCACACAACACACAACACCCAGACAGACCCAGGCAGCAGGACATTAGCTTCAGAGTCAGTGATGTGTTTGAAATGTTTAATTTCACAAAAGGGCCAATATCTCAGCTTCTAGAAAAAAAAGGCTCTTTTTTGTTAAATCAAGCTATCTTCTCCGGCTGATAACTAAAGAACGGAAAATGATATCAATAAACCTGTTTTTGCTGATGATAGAAAAGAGTCTCATCGTTCTTTTTGCGTGTTCATTGTTTACATAGTAATATCACACAATATTCTGTGGGCCTCGAGAAATCACTGAAAAAAGCTCTGAAACTCTGGCACAGGGAGCGTCCGTTCTCCAAAAGTGGCTGGCACTCAATGAGTTAATCACAGTAATTAGTCTTGGTCATGATTTGAAGAACAAAATAAACTCATTAAGAACTGTTATACATGATTAATTGTGCAGCCTTTTGAAATGACCATGCTGCCTAAAAGCTAAGCGCTGTGCTGATGGAGATCATGGTGTTTGTATCCCTCAGTGGGTGGAGAGCGGTTACTCCACACAGTGGTGCTATGAGAACTTCATCCAGTTCCGCTCCATGAAGAGAGCGCGGGATGTCAGGGAGCAGCTGGAGGGCCTGATGGATCGCATTGAAGTGGAGGTGGTCAGCTCCCGAGAAGACAGCGTGCCCATCCGCAAGGTCAGTGCCACCGACAGGCATCCACAAATGTTGCCCTTTTTTTGTCGACTGCTATTCTAGAACGTGGGTGTGTTGTTGATGGGGGGCCAATCACCGCCTATCAACAACAAAGAAGCAGTTGATGGGGGATGATTGTCTGAAACTGTGAAACAATAGCTAATGAAACCAAAACTGCTAATGCTGCTATCACCACCCCCAAACACTCTTGAAAACAGACAAGTGCCCTCTTATCAAACAGTTTTGTTTTTTAAACTCTCAACCAATCAAATAAAATGTTGGCATTGTATGTTTCTACAATCCACATAAATCTAAAATAGGCGGCTATTATACAGGCGGCTGTGGCTCAGGAGGTAGAGGGCGTCATCCACTAATCAGAAGGTTGGTGGTTTGATCCCCGGCTCCTCCAGTCCGCATGTCGAAGTGTCCTTGGGCAAGACACTGAACCCCAAGTTGCTCCCGATGGCTGTGCAGCACCCTGCGTGGCAGCTGGCCGCCATTCGGTGTGTGAATGGGTGAATGTAGGCACATTGTGGACAATAAAGTACAACTTGACTTGATTGTAAAGCGCTTTGGATAAAAGCGCTATATAAATGCAGTCCATTTACCTTTTAAAATATGAACAAGGAATCCTCCACCATAGACACCGTCTCTTCCTGTTTACCGGGTGAATCCCACACTGGCGTGGCCACGATTCAGTGAGTTGCGGGAGCCTCGGCTACCTGGAGTCCCAGTAACGTGTCGCGGGAGCCACGGCTCGAATCACCGTTAAAGGAGAACTTGCCTCCAAAACACTTTTTTTCAGCTTTTAACCAATATATATGACTTTGGGGGTGATGTGTGAAGAATTCTGGTCAAAATTTCCACATTTGACACCAAACTGTTGCTATTTTACCATTTGTATCATTTTTCAGCAGCATACCTGGCATAAGCGCCCTCTAAGGGTGGAACACTGCTTTTTTTTTTCTCAAATGAATGGGATATTTGACACGTCGTGACGTCACGGTGAACCAAAGACTATGGGATTTCAAGATAGTTACTCCCCTACTCCCCCTGTACCCTTTCGGCTCCTCACAACTCCAAGCCTATTCCCATGATGTCACTTGACCTGTTAATTTATTACAATCGCCTGTTATTTTCCTACCAACTCCTATGTAACACAATACTATCAATAAACGCCACTATAATCATAAAAGGAAGGACATTGCATTGTGTTGCTGTAAAATCATTCCCAACCTTTTATAAATCTCCAAAACAGCAACTTTTCAGGAAGTTTGCTCTTAAAATACTGAACCAAACGTCGTCGAAGTTGGCACATGTCTTAATTATAGTTAGTTTCCCGCTGAATGTGTCATTACTTTATTAATATCTTACCTGGATAAGCTCGAATGATGATGTTTATATTATCAGTCCGAGTTGGAAGCACTGTCTCCAGCCCAGGCAGGCGGGAGAGAGTCGTACTGTAAACCTCATGCACGAGCCCCAAGCTCCGAGGGCGTGCGCAGCAGCAGCAGACTGTGCTCTCTCTGCCTCTGGCCGAGAGAGCACTGTCTGACATTTCCGCAAACAAATCTCATGGCAGTTTAGCGCACATGTAAAATATAACGCTATACTACGACGTGACAACGCTGCTCTAAACACATCGGCTAATATAATATATTTCCCTGCATCCCTCCTACTGAGATTATATCGGTATTGTGTTTGGACAGACTGATGGGCTGACTGAGGATGAGAAGAGCTCTGCCCTGCGTTGCCTGCTCCCTGAGAGGAAAAATCAGAGGTGCTGTAACTTTTAACAAGAATCACGTAATCAGAGCGTTAACGTTACTTTATTCTCGTCAGAAAACACTCCGATTGGCATGTTAAAACAAGTTTGCAGCCTAGGAATAACTGGAAAACATTTGATTGATCTATTTACGTCAGACGATGCCAGAATCTCACACACACCAGCAGCGCAAAGCACACATCAGCAGCGTGCCTGGTGACTTTTCCAGGGAAGAGGGAGCAGCCTACAGCGCTCTGCTGAGCTCTGCTGAGAGGAAAACTTTTGCACAACTTTTAACAAGAATCACAACAAAAAAAGCCCCCAAACTAAAATTAAAAAGGGACTTTCATGTCAAGTTGGACGAGGGAATGACATGGAGAAATATCGCATTGTGTTACCCCAGAGCGGGGGGTTTCTCCTATTGTGCGGTGTGCTGCGGTAAACGAGCCTCGCCTCACTTTGCTCTTATCGATAAGATGCCCACATACACATACATGGAAAAAAATAATTAAATTTCTAGTTCGCCACTGAATTACCAAATTGATATAACTTTCAACCATTTTGAGCAACACTCTTTCCATACATGCCACCAGCGTTGGCTAGTTGTTGATATTTATAAAGATATTGCCCCTCTCAAATAAATTATTTTTGAGGCGGTAGGCAAACTGTAATGGCGTCGATTTCCGAAAAAAAATCTTGACTTGAACACAGCCAAAGAGTTTAGTATAGACAAGAGCATATGTCATTTCTTCGTTTTTTCCATAGGTATTTTCAAATCACTGTTCTGATACATATCTAGGGGGTAAGTCCTCTTTAAGTTTAGGCAAGACAACTTGGTTGGGTTTACGCAAGTAAAACAACGGTTGGGTTTAGGCAACAAAAGCAACTTGGTTACGGTTAGGCAACTGAAACAACGGTTGGTTTAGGCAACAAAAGTACCTGGTTAGGGTTATTGTTTGGGTCAGGATTTGAACCAGCTCTCTCATGATGAGAAAGTTGCAAGTCGGGAACGCTACGGGCCTGCCACTCCCTCCCTACCACGACTTTGACATACTTAAAGGAGAATTCTTGTTTTTATGCCTCCGCCGGCGATAGCATTATGGTTTCGGGTTGTCCGTACGTCCGTTCGTCCGTCCGTCTGTCCAATGTTTGTTAACGAGATATCTCTGGGGCAGCTGTAGCTCAGGAGGTAGAGCGGGTCGTCCACTAATCGCTTTGGATAAAAGAGGTCGGTGGTTCGATTCCCACCTCCTCCAGTCTGCATGTCAAAGTGTCCTTGGGCAAGATACTGAAACCCAAATTGCTCCTGATGGTGTGCCAGCACCCTGCATGTTAGCCTGCCACCATCGGTGTATGAATGGGTGAATGTACCTACTGATTGTAAAGCGCTTTGGATAAAAGCGCTATATAAATGCAGGCCATTTACCATATATCTCAGGAACGCCTTGACGGAATTTTTTCCAATTTGGCTCAAACGTCGAGACTCAAGGATGAACTGATTCATAGGCGCCGATTTATGTTTCTGCCAGTGGGTGCGCACAGGCCCGTAGCCAGGGTTTTGGAAATACCGAGGTCATTTTAGTGCGGCGTGGGGGTCCAGGGGCTGTGCCCCCCCGGATAGAAAAATGTGTCCATTTTAAAGTAAAATGCTTCAATCTGGTGCACTTTGAGAGCAAAATGAAGAGGCTAGATCTATAAAAAACTACAGACATCATGTTAGATTAATATCCTCTTTACTGTGCTGTTGCTTTAAAATGATACAAAAAATAAATGTCTCCCCATATAATATAATTTATATTCTGCATACAGGTCACATGGCAGAATACTGCTCAATTAAATACAATGGCCCATCTACACAAACATCACTTACAGGGGATATCAATACAAAAGGAGTCTCTTGTGCGTCAGTCCCTCCACAAAAGGAGGTCGGTGCTCTCAGGACAGGACAGTATCACGACAAAAGTTCAATGGACAAACAAAAGAGCATCCTGGAGCACACGATTCACTGGAAAATTGCTTTATTCAAGGTGCAGTGACTAACTTCACTAACTATCACTTACAGGGGAGTTACTTACCCATTCACTTCAATAGAACTGTCCCCAAAGTCTAGCCCCAATCTAGCCTCAATGCAAAATCTGAATGTTGTGAGTTATCTCTCTTCCTTCTATAGCACACAGAGAGGAAGCAAATTGTTGCATTTCCGATCAGCCGCATTAAAACACCAATGACAGATGAATAGATCTGGGGACCAGGGCTATTTTTCACAAAAAAAAATCTTTTTTTTTTTCTTTTTTTTTTTGGTGTGGGAAATACCGAGGTCATGACCTCGGTGTCCTCAATGGTAGCTACGGGCCTGGGTGCGCATGCTTGCGCATGCCAACACAAGCCACAAGCCCCCCCCCCCCCCCCCCCCTTCCTTCCCCGGGGGCGACCCAACCGCGATAAAGCTGCAATGACTTGTCAAACGCACACAGCCATACATCCATGATTTCAGCACTGAAATACTATAAAATACTGTAGGAGATCTCACACACACACCAAGCATTGTAAGCACACACACTCATTTCAGCACCATATAGGACATGATGCAGCCACAGAGACATGAAATCAAAGATCAAACGTTTAACCAACATACACTACACCTCATAATCAGCAGCAGCGTTGCTCAATGCTCTTTCTCGAGCCCCTAACGCAGAGAAAACATTAATTTACATGCCTCAATTGACGCACGTCAATTTCTGCTCCTATAGCGCACTGGCAGGCATCAGATACCAAATAGCTATGTTGTTTATTGTTTACAAGAATCCCCGTTAGCTGCCGCCAAAGTGACAAGCTAGTCTTCCTGGGGTCCACACAGAAAGACAACACAAAATACAAAACATAGCAATACACGAGATACATATGAAAAACACAATTCACTTAACAATGATAATCTAAGAGCAGTAAAACATTATAGACATTATATACATCATCAGAAAATTTTCAGAAAAAGTGGTAGGGGTAGGTATTCATTATTACATTCATACATTAGGTATTTCCACTCCCAAACGTGAACAGTATTTGCTCACATATTTAAGTAGTGCGTTCTTAGATGGTACTTGAAAGATACCTTGCTATTTAAGTTACGTATATTCTGGGGGCAATTATTCCAGTGATTGATGGCACGATAAACAACTGTCCTCTTTAAAGCATTTGATTTTGGGTGTGGTAACATAATCTGTCCATCATCTGCTGACCTGGTGAAATGAGAATGAACCTGACTGCATCTGACAATTTGTCTGTATAAGAAAACAGGTTGAGAAGAAAAGACAGTGTTCCTGAAAAATTTAACCATGTTGAAAACCAGCCTATTCTCTACCGTTAACCATGAGAGATGACAGTGCATACTGATAATGTTTGTTCTTATGGAACAATGTAAGACTAACCTGGCAGCTCTGTTCTGGGCAGTTTGCAATTTCTTTAGTTGACCTTTGGATGCAGAGGCCCATACAGGTAATAATCCACAATAATCCAGGTGACATAAAATTAAAGATTTAGCCACCTGTCCCACCTGTCCCCCTATAGGCTACCAATAGCACAGAACATCAGTATTTTGGGGAAAAGGTCACTTTATATGTAGGCAGGCACAATGACTGATGAATAAAAAGTTGTTAGTAGTTTTGAGCCCCTGTCAGTCGAGGCTGTAATCGTCCTCCTGCTCCTTCCTGTCTGTCATGCAGAGTGGAGGGAAAAAAGCAGCACTGCGCGGAGGATGAGAAAATTAAGCAATCCCGTCTGTCCAAACTTTTGCTGATCTACTAATCTTATCATGACATGCAGGGAAATATATTTTGGTAGCCGATGTGTTTAAGAGCATTCTCACTTTGTTTTGCTATAGTGTAGCGTTATATTTGACATACTTGCTATTAAACTGCCGTGAGATTTGTTTGTGGAGCATAGAGAGACAGACACGGGGATGAAAAAAGTGGCTGCGCAGAGAGGGGATCATGGATGTATGGCTGAGAGCGTGTCTAGTGCCTCTATAGTGCGTGTTTGGCAGTTTAAAACAACAGGTGGACTTCAAAACGCTTGCATCAGATGCTTCCAATGCGTTTGGCAACTGCGCTGACATCTTGACAGGACCCCGCCACAGGCACATGCAGTAAGCATATAAATTATCTCTCTCTCGCTCCCCCCATTTCCCCGTGGGTGCTCGGCTCTTTCCGTGGGTGCCCCAGGGCCCGAGCACCCACAGTTTCGACACCTATGAACTGATTAGATTTTGGTGGTCAAAGGTCAAGGTCACTGTGCCCTTTCGAGCGCCATTTTCAAGCTCGTTAACGCGTTATCTCAGAAACGCGTTGATGGAATTTCTTCGAATTTGCCTCAAATGTCCACTGGGACTCGAGGATGAACTGATTAGATTTTGGTGGTCAAAGTTTAAGGTCACTGTGACCTCACGACCGCTCGTTAACGCGATATCTCAGAAACGCCTTGATGGAATTTCTTCCAATTTGGCTCAAATGTCGACTTGGACTCAAGGATAAAGTGATTAGATGTTGGTGGTCAAAGGACAAAGGTCAAGGTCACTGTCACCTCACAAATGCCATTTCCGAGCTCGTTATCGCGATATCTCAGGAACGCCTTGACGGAATTTGCCTCAAAATCCAGATTTTGGTGGTCAAAGTTCAATGTCACTGTGACCCCCTGTGATTTCGTGAAAAGGGTCTATTAGGTGATTGCTTTAATTGCCTAATGACATCAGTCATACCATCACTGATGATGTCATCAGTGATGTCATACATAGGCATTGTGACATCATTGTGACCTCACTGATGATGTCGTCAGTGACACACACACGAGAGAGACTGAGGGAGAGAGAGAGGGGCAGAGACTGAGTGAGAGAGAGAGGGAGACATTGCGAATAGGGCAGGCGAGGCCACGCAGCAGCTGAGCCTTGGAATCGAGCGCGCGAGATGCCTAGTTCACCAGAAATATAGGGTGTGCCATACCAACACGTTCTCACTCCGACCACGTAGCATATTGATGCTTTGTCCCGTCCCTTATGCGCCACTTGTTACTAACATGGTACCCTTGAGCGACCCATGAAACGACTTGGGCTTTCCGACTAAACTCAATGCAAACCCATAGAAGTCAACTTTGACGCTTATGGCAACTGCTCCCCCATCAGCCTAACTGCTCGCCCATTAGTCAACTGCTCACCATTAGCATCTGGGGGGAGGTTAGGTTTAGGCGTGGGAGGTGGGAGAGGTTAGGTTTAGGGTCTGGGGGAGGTTAGGTTTAGGCATGGGGTGGGAGAGGTTAGGGTTAGGGTTAGGGTCTGGGAGAGGTTAGGTTTAGGCATGGGGTGGGAGAGGTTAGGTTTAGGGTTAGGGTCTGGGAGAGGTTAGCTCCTCCAGACCCTAATGGGCGAGCAGTTGACTAATGGTGGAGCAGTTAGGCTAATAGGGGAGCAGTTGCCATAAGCGTCAAAGATGACTTCCATGGGTTTGCATTGAGTTTAGTCGGAAAGCCCAAGTCGTTTCATGTGTCGCTCAAGGGTACCATGTTAGTAACAAGCGACGCACAAGGGACAGGACAAAGCGTCAATATGCGACGCGCTCAGAGTGAGAACGGGTTGGCCATACAGCTATGCCATTCTACGTGCGATCGGGATGAAACTTTCAGGGAGTGTAAAAAGCACCCGTTAAATTAGGTAATTGCCCTAATTACCTAATGATGTGATGTAATCAGTGATGATGTCCTTCCTGACTGAGGCTATGCTCAGTGATGATGTCATCAGTTTATTGTTTATTGTTTATTAGGATCCCCATTAGTTACAGCAAAGCTGCAGCTATTCTTCCTGGGGTCCGTCAACATTAAAAATAACAGTACAAAACATAACACAACAAAACAAAACAAAACAAGAAACGAAACGAAACGAAAAGAAAATATTCTGCTAATCAAGCAGATACTTACTAATAAATAAAATAAACTCAAAAACAAATCAAAACAAGACAAAAGCATAAATTAAACAGTAGCACTATGACATTTTAAAATCTGTCTAAGGTCAACGTCAGACAGTGATGATGTCATCAGTGATGTCATCCTTCCTGGCCCCGAGCTGCGGGCGAGGCCGCATAGCGGCCAAGCTGCATTATGCGACGCGCAGTGGGCGAGCTGCAGTGCGGGCGAGGCTAGGAATCGAGCGCTTGCTAGTAATAATATAAGATAAGATAATAATAAGACTAATAATAATAATATAATGGACAGTGCTACATATAATATAAATTATGTAGCACTGTACATTATGTTTGTAGCATGTGCTATGAAAAAATCAGTCTCTGCTATGAATGAATTTACCGCAGTAGCTTGTTTTGAAACACATTTCTCTTAAAGATGCATTAAAATGTATAAAAATTAGTAGGCCTATATATTCTTTACTTATGCACTTACATTATCCCAAATGTTTTCAAAAGTGCTCAAAATCCATCATTGTATTATATTATATCAATCACACGGACCGTTTGAGCGACTCGCTTTTTGTCGATGATGTCATCATCACAGAGCGCCAGCGGTCACTTGGATTCTCTGGGCAATTCTAGACTATTTTCTTACTTTATCAAGTCACATCACTGTCAGTTTTTAGATATTGGTCGTTTTTAACTATATCTTTTGACTGGATGAATGATTATAGTCATTGGAGGTCTGGATCTATTAGTTACGTTAGAGAAAGAGAGTAAACAGCTCACCTTACGGACGTCCTGTATCCACTGAACTCCATTGGAAAGAAATTGTGAGTTTTAACAAATTGTTCATTTGGTGTTTTTTGCCTGTTTTAATTACCGAGTCTGTTTGTTTTGGAGAGCAGGGGACTCTAGTATAATCCGGCGTGTGGTAGAAGCCATGTGAACGATGAACACGGATGAATCCAAAGCTTTGAAACAAACTGAACACATAGAAACAAGCTGAGCTAATGTTAGCAACCAGCGCGGCTCGCAGCCCTCCAGCAAATTCCATTTGGGGAAACTGATTTTAACGTAAAGTTGCTTTCAGCGTTTTGACCTGTTGTAGAGAGAGAGAATAAGAGAGAGAGAATAAGAAAGAGAGAATAAGTTAGTTTTGGAAGAGGAGGAGACGTCTGCGGGTATCTGCTCCCGGTAAAAACCTTGTGAACAATGAACACTGAGGGAATCCTATTCTCGTAAAATGGCTCGCATAATTCCACACTACTGCACGACGCCATGACACGTCGTCTTCTGTTATTGTTTTAAGTTTGAGACCTCTAGCGGCAGAAAATTACATACTGCACGTTTAAGGTTTCGATTTTGGGTGCCCTGTATGCAACATTAATGTCCCTAAGTGATGAACTGCACTACTTGTGGTTGTTTTTAGAGATAATACTAGATACGATTGTATGGCCTGTAGGGATGGGCATCGAATTTCGAATTTTCGAATAATCGTTGTTATTATCAAGGTCGACTTTTATTATTGAAATTCGAAATTCGAAAAAAAAAAAAAAGATTTTTGAGTGAAATGTTGCATTGTCTCCCCTGATTCTAAGTACCGTATAGTCAAATCGCTTGGTTTGAGCAAGTAAAACAATTTTTATAAGCATTTTAAGCAAGGTTTATGGAAAAATGAATGGCGGATGAAATCCCATGAAGAGGGAGAGGGGGTGACTTTGGCACCCCTTTGGCACTCAGACCTGAGCCTACTAAATATTTAATGAACCACTCATGATTGTCAAAACTGTTTTTTATTTTCGAAAATGTCAATGTCATGTAACATGTTCTTTACTTCAGTGGTGCAATGCTTGTTTGAGCTAAAAATCCACAGCAGAAGCTTTTTATATTAATTAATAAAGCCGTAGACTTAGAATCAGGGGAGACAATGCAACATTTCACTCACAAAAAAAAAAAAACATTTTTTTTTTTTTTTCGAATTTCGAATTAAATTGGAATTTGGCCAGCGAATTTCGAATAGTGTTTTTGCTAGAAATGCCCATCCCTAATGGCCTGTGCTACAAAACTATCCATCTCAGAAATTCTGTTTGTTCACTTCAATTCATTTCTCAAATCTGTTCAGAGTAAACCCTTGTCCCAAACAAATCAATAAAGGATCTCTCCAAAAAGAAAATTAACCAAACATCTCTGAGTAGGTCAACTTTGTGCACATGGGATAGTTAGTTAGGTTAAGTTAGTTAGGTTCATTTAAGTTAGTTAAGTACATAAGTGATTGGGCAGCAAGCAAGCGGCAATATTTGACAATTTAGCAGGAGCTCAGTCAAACTTTATTTTTTAACGTTAGTTTTCATTGTGAATTAAAAAATGACCACTGCAACCCTATCGTGGGCCGCATCTGGCCCCCGGGCCACAAGTTGAGTATCACTGCTCTATGGATTCCTAAAGGAGAAATTAATCTTTTGGCTTGCTCCAGTCAGGTCAGAGTTTAGGGTCAGCTACAGAACAGCAGGGAGGGATTCAGTGTCTTGTTCAAGGACACTTAGGCAGGGTGGATGCTTTCTGTCACTGCAGGTTAAGGTTTAATCTGAACTAGAGGTTTTCACAGGTCCAAAATGACAGACTCAGATCCTAATGGACCGGGGGAAATTTGTCCCCGGATCCGATTGGACCCGTCTATTATTAGAAAGCTGAGACCCGGACCTGGAGTCACTTCTTTTGAATGGACCAGAGACCCAGCCGGGTCGGGGTTGGGTCCTCGGGGGTTCAGGCATACCCGAAGACCTCTAGTAGGTTCGTGCTCATTTTTCTGATGAGATCGTTTTTAATGAGTTATTTGACCATATAAAAAGGGCTGATTGACAGCTGTGATAGCCACTCACCGGGTCCACTCTGACTCTCATTTCTGGGTCTGGGTCGGGTCCTTGGGTATTTGGGGGTTCTGGCATACCCGAAGACCTCTAATCTGGATCTATGAGTTGAAGCATGTGTCCCTTAATGACTAGACCACACTGGTGAATTCCATGTTGAACACCAATACATCGGGGTCTGCAGAAAATGTGTAGGAATCCTTTAACCACCACGGATCAGAAGTGGTGAGCATGGCCTGTATCGACCTTTCAACCATCTCATCTCATATCAGGGTCTGTATGGTTTGTGAACGCACCCCTAAACCACTTGAGATAAGCGAGGGCATTTGTTTTTTCGATCGGGATACGCCTTACATGTCAGAAGCTGCCGCCTGTGCTCACAAACCTGCCACCACAGAATTGGATTAAAGGAATCCAATTTTGAATTGTCGTTATTTATACTAAATTAATAGTTAAAATAAGAAAACAAATCGGTAGTTAATTATACAATTATTTAATAAAAAAATCATTACAGGGTAACAGGAATATAGACAGAGTATCTACAATTTGAAAGCTGTTCTACTGTCGCGTTCATAAGTACTTCAGTCATGAAGCTTGGCATTATGTCCATGACATAAGTGCTGTCAATAAATCGATACAAATCTCACGCGGAACATTGTGTGGGGGACAAAGTTTCTGACATTACATTAGTCCTTCAGTTTTTCTATCATTTGCCTTTGATAGGATCGTTGGTGTTCCTAATTTAAAGCACTAATAGCTGGAAAGAAACATAAACTAGAGAAATATGAACAAAAGATAATAAAAGGAGTGCAGCAGCGTTCAATGCAGGTGAAGTCAAACTGAAAGAAGGTGCTTTTTGATCCAGACATTGGGTAACACATAATAACAATAAAAAGCTGATACTGCCCTGATGAAGGCCGTGTGAGGCCGAAACATGTTGCCTTTTTATTTGTTCAACAATAAACTAAGCCTTTAATTAAAGCTTTTTTAAATCTGGGAACAGTGCCAGATCAGCTTTTTTTTATTAGAGAAATATGAATTTAAAAATCTTTTTAACACAATCACTTTTCTTTAAACAACTTTAAAGTAAGGCTAACAAGGCTGGGGGAAACCTAGCATATGGCCAGCGCGGAAAAGCATTGTTGAACCTGTTGGCATTGTTAATGGGAAGGGCTGTCAGTAGCAAAAGTATGATGAGCTCTTTTTCTAATGTCTTCCGCGGGTGGGGCTTGAGCAGAGCACGCAGACGCACGCACGCACGCGCACACACACACACACACACACACACACACACACACACACACACACACGCACGCACACACACACACACGCACACACACACACACACACACACACACACACAGAGCCCAACTCAGCCCAGCTGACGACATGTTCCTTCTCCCGCCCTCCAACCCAGGTGCTGACACACATAAATTTGCATAATGTCCCAAGATGCATTGTGGCGTTCATAAGTTGACAAGGAAGCAACCTAATGAAGCTAAATAAGTTGTAGATAATAATGATATTTCTTTTTACCACACCGTGCAATTGTGGAATATTTCAATGTTGGCCAAAATAAAATTTGACTATATGAATTCATACCCTAAGTCTAAAGCACATTTTTAGAAGGGGGGGTATATATATATCTCACAACTAGAACGAATTGTAAGCATGACTGGGAACTTTGGAGACCATGTTGCGGCAAGCTTGTGCATATTATTTTAGATCCCTTGGATCCCACGCAGATCGGCACGCAGATCGACTGGACGACTACAGTCTACGGGCCTGCGCTGGCTCAGCACTTGTCCAAAAATGTATGACAAGAAAAATGTATAATATGAATCGCAATTGCAACAGTCTGTCAAATAATCACAATTGGGTTTCAGCCCGAGCCTCCTGTCCCATCAAATTACTCGACCGGAACTCGCTCTTGTTTCATGTATTTGTTTTTGTTTTTTGTTTTTTAATGCTGCTGTTGTCACCCTGATTCCTCTCCTGCATGGTGATGAATGGACTGTATTAACTACCCCCCCCCCCCCTCCCCCCCAGTCGGTGACGGCGGGTTATTTCTACCACACTGCACGATTGAGCAAAGGCGGCTACAAGACGGTGAAGCACCAGCAGACAGTGTACGTCCATCCCAACAGCTCTCTGTTCGAGGAGCAGCCGCGCTGGCTCATCTACCACGAGCTGGTCTTCACCACCAAGGAGTTCATGAGACAGGTCTGTCCGCTCAGCACTGCTACAGGATACAGTGTACCATACAGCTTAGGTCATATTAGTCCAAACTGGGGCGTCTTGTTAGTGTAGAGGTAAAAGCACTCGCCTACCATCATGGAGACCTGGGTTCAATTCCCGGCAGCTGTACTTCCGGCTTGGTCAGACGTTCCTACAGACACAATTGGCCGTGTCTGCGGGTGGGAAGCCGGTGGTGTGTGAGTCCTGGTCGCTGCACTAGCGCCTCCTCTGGTCAGGGAGGAGGGGAACTTGGGGAATAGCGTGATCCTCCCACACGCTACGTCCTGCCGGTGAAATTCCTCGCTGTCAGGTGAAAAAAAGTTGCTGGCGACGACTACACATGTATCGGAGGAAGCATGTGCTAGTCTACAACTCTGCAGATCGGTAGGGAGAGTGGAGCCACGACCGCAATGGGAATTGGCCAAGTACAATTGGGCAGAAAATGGGAGAACATCCGGATTTTTTTTAATAAAAAATGAATAAATAGTCAATACTATCATTCATCACCTTTCCGTGGAATCACATCATGATGATGATATGGTGATTTTGGGATTTCGTGATCCACAATTCTGCTGTCTAAATTGATTAAAACAAGCCAATTTGATTTAAAAATGGACAAAATGAGCTACCAAACATTTTAAGGAATATTATTGGGATATTTCAGTTTAGTTTGATATCACACATCACCAGTCGTTTTAATGGAATGAACATTAATTTGATTAAACATGCAATTTTGCATACGTGAGCCATATTGTCATATACAGTACTATATATTGGTCTAAAAAAATCCATATGATTAAACCCTGATTATTATCGTGATAGATTTCAACCATTATCACCCAGACCTAGTTCTCGCTCATTTGTAGTAGTAGACAGTAGTATTGGTTTGTCTTAAAGTCCCTGGAAACCGAAATCCACAAAAACCTTCTAACTATTAAATTTAGGGTCTTATGTGAGTGTGTGTCTCAGAAAGTGGTTTACATTACTTTCAACCCT
Source organism: Poromitra crassiceps (assembly GCF_964638095.1). NCBI lineage: Eukaryota > Metazoa > Chordata > Actinopteri > Beryciformes > Melamphaidae > Poromitra > Poromitra crassiceps. The sequence continues at coordinate 99,574,875 of NC_139623.1, read as the reverse complement.
AACCCCAAAAATCGACACTTTTCTACAAGGTCCTCATTGAAGAGAGCGGTGCGCGTGGTGCTAAAATGCATGATGTTATCACGTCATAAGATTTAATCGAATCGCATACACGCACGCGCGCACACACACACTGACACACACACACACACAGTAGCGCTGTGCACTCGCAGCGGCAGAGCAGAGATCTCTTCCTCTCTGTCAGTACGCTATGCGCGGAGCAACGCGCGAACACACACACACCCCATCTCTCTTTCCTTCTCTCCCTCTCTCCGTTAACGGAGAGAGGTCTCCTCCGAGAGAGAGAGAGGGAAATTTCCCTGCTGCAGACGGGACACGCCCACACAGTCCGCGGGAGAAAATACACTCTAAAATCTAATTGACTCATTACTTTTGCCATGACTGTCAAACCTAAATTTATATACTTTGCAACGTTCAGCATCGTTCAAATTTGGCTGGTGGCTTATTAACATAGGTTCCTGTGATGTGATGAACTCAAACTGCTAAATAATTAAAAAATATTTCTGGTTTCCAGGGACTTTAATTGATGTCTGTGTGTTTTAGAAGCGTGGCTGGTAATGCAGAAGGCAAATCATGCAACATGGGAAAAAGCAATAGTCATTGTTTAAACACAGTCACACCTTCCATTGACTCCAGTAGGAAAGCCTTCGCAGAGTCACTGCTATGGTGTAGCCTTATCTGTGTGAAAACGGGACTGCATGGCAATGAGGAAGTCTGATGAGTGTTCCTGTACAATATTAACAATATTCCGGTCAATATTGGTGTGGGATGAATCGATCTCTTCTCCTTGGCCTCTAGGTGATCGAGATAGAGAGCAGCTGGCTGCTTGAAGTGGCTCCTCACTACTACAAGAACAAAGAGCTGGAGGACAGCAGCAGCAAGAAGATGCCCCGCAAGCAGGGCAAAACAAAAGAGGAACTGGGTTGAGCGGACAACCGGGGCTCAGGGGATAGATATACCGAACAAGGGGGGGAAAAAACTCGGGGGCGCACTCCCTCCCACTCTCAGGGGTCCTGCACAGCTCTGGGAAAGTATGGAAAATACATTATAAAGTTTGGGAATGTCACAAAAAGTCGGGAAAAGTATGGAAAAGATTTTTTTAAAGTGGTGTTTAGTACCTGTAAATAAACAGCTAAGGATATCATACTTCCTAGTTCCTCCCGTTTTACATATTGTGGCATTATTTGTTTTCTTCTATAATACATTTCCTTTTTGACATCATCACATTGCCCAGCCACTATCAGCACTGAACGTATTGAATGTTAACCAAATTATACAAATCCATACAAGAAATTCATATTAGCAAAAAGTTGGGAGTTTTTGAAAACAGGGACATGCTGGGACAAGCCCGTCTGCACACAAGGAACTGAGAGATGGGTCCAGCAGGAAGTGGATCACAAACTGATGCAGGTGGGTTAAATGATAAACCGGCTATGAGAGCTGGGCCACAACAAGGAAATGTTTGCGGTGCACTTTGGATTTGAGTTTCCTGCATCAACATAGGCCGCCTGCCTGACAGCAACAAGCGGACTCGTCGGGTCGGTGTTTCAGCCCATTAGAGAATGTGAGACTGCTACTTTGTTTTTCTACGGCTCTTGAACAGCCATCAAATGCCTCGTTTACTTTGCCTAATGTTCAGTGGATGTGAAAGCAAGACATTGGAAATGTGTGATAAATTGGACATCACTGACAAGTCTCCATCAAGCAGAAAAGATTAATGTCGAAATAATTTGTTTCACCTGGGAGGCTCCCCTATCTCCTGTTTTGATTTTTCTACGGCAATAAACTTTTACAGCCACTTGTTTTTGTGTCCTGTAATGTGACACTGTTTTGGGGAATGCAGGCATGTTGCTTTGTTTGCAGCACAAGCAACATTCTTGAACTATGTTCAGTGTGTGCTCAAGATTCAACCTAGTTTTCTCTTTGCTTTTATTAACAGGAAGTTTACAAATATGCACCAGGGAGGATATATTTAGACTGCTTGATTTCAATGGCTTTCTATCATCCTATTGTCCAGCTGGTAAACTAGAACTCTAAGGGACGGTATGAGTCATTTTGGTAGATTTTGAGATTGCTTAAAAAAGGCTTCCATGGTCGTTATATCCATCCAGTATGCTCAAAAGATTAGACATTTTTACATGTTTTTCATCTGCTTGTCTAGATTGGGACAACACACATTTGTGTTACTGTTAAACCTATTATGCTTATAAAAATTACTTTGTCTCAAAAAGTAACTAGAAACACCCTTTATAAGAATGTTTCAAAAAAGTTCCATGTGTGTCTGACACACCACGTTTTTCTTGTATAAGTGTGATGCCTAACTTAATCCCATGTTTGCAAGTTTCTAACACTGATAATATTTGAGTTAAATGGCTCAGAAAATATTCAAATGCTAACACATGGCCCTGCTGTTAGTGTATCCGTATTGGTATCTCAGTTGCGTCTTGAATCAAGGTATACTCACCCTTATAAACCTTTAGAAAAGTGAGTAACCAGGACTACAGCGTTTGTTTGTTTTGTCAGATAGAAGCGAAGAAGCTATTCTCGTTTGGGTGGTGGAGCCACGAAGTGACAGAAAAGCAGTGGAGGTATGACCGGTATGTGTAGTCATGCACTGTATCTGTGCCGTACTGTTGACAGTGTCCTCGTCTCTGCTGCAGCAACAATGGAAATTTCCACAGAGCCACTACTGTCTTTCCTGATCTGTATCACACATGGGCACAACCACATGATAGAAGAAGAAAATATTCAGCTGTATTTTCCTGTGGTGCGATTGACCCCAAATGTTATGCAATGTTGTATAAAGTATAAGGCTGGTAAAAGTCAACTTGATTCTGTATTTAGAAAGCTGAGCTGCTCATTGGTGGCAAGACTCACATTGTAAATCATACTTTGATGACAGGTGGAACTAATGTAGGAATCCAAACACACACACAGATGCAACACACTCAACAAACAGGAGGCTCAAGTTGATTCCACACGCTGAAGCTCCGGCTTAAATGCCACATCGGCTGGTCCAACTGGTCAGACGAGAGAGGAGAGGGCGGGCGGGAAGCAGCAACTAAGGCACTAGAGGCAAGGAGGGGAGGGAGGAGGGACCTTCAGAGGAGGCAGGGCCATGACACAGGTAGGAAAAGATACAAAGTGACAAACATTACAAGAGAAGAGGGAATACAGGGAGAGATCAGAGGACCAGTGGCAGAAGAAGGGCTTCAAGGAATGACATTTGTTTGGGTGTGAGCAGAGATGTGCAAGCATTGAAGGCAGTGGGACTATTCTGCTGGATTGTCTGACAGGGATCCAACATTTATCTACCTCAGCAGGTCAGTGGGTCCAAATTCCTTCAAATAATTTGGTTTTCTTGTTCATTGTCGGTAAGAAAGGCACTTTTTCCACTGCTGGTCATGAATGCCAGAGTTTTAGGTCTACTGACTTAACATTTGTCACTTGATTTGTGTCTACCTCAGGAAGTCTGAAATGTTTTGGTTGAATGCAAATTAACTAGAGGTCTTTCAGTTGCATAAAATGCTAATTAAGGGCACTGGGGGTTAAAATTGTGAGGTTAATGATTTGAGTTGCTGTGTAAGGTGGACGGGTACGGTGGAATGTTTGCTATGGCGTTTCAAAAACAATGAAACTGTCGCCAACCAGAGACCGAGTCACCAGTTTTACAAGTTTCTGTATACTATGACTATAGGACCATAACGCCTCTTCAATGAGCTGAAATGTATATACGCTAATAGAATATAACTTTATTGTCCAGTCCACCAGGGTAGAAAGTTGTCTGGCTCACCAAACACAAGGAACAACAGCATAAAAAACAAAGTAATTTTTGAAGCACTTCTCTTCCAGGCAGCCCTCATACACTGCAGATGTGTTTGCTGATGACTCCTGTACAGGACAGCCTATTAAACAAATATAGCAACTTATTATCAAGGCAAAATTACCACATGCTTGTTGAGTAAATGAGAAAAAAATCAAAGCCAACAGATAGCATTAGAGCACAATAGAATGTGTTAGATTCCAATAGATTAGGCCTTATCGAGGCCTTATCGCTTCATTACAGCAATGAAACAGCAAAATTACTTCTTCTTTTCTTTTTTTCAAGATTCACAGTGGCAGCGCAGGTAAATTCCTCCGCTCTTTTTCCTGCTCTGCCGGTTTTCGGGAACCAATCATCTTATCTCATATTTCATTTTCACAGCAGCAGCCTTCCACCGACCAGCAAGAGTCACCAACATGAGCAATGACAGGGAGAGACAGGGAGACGGAGGCATCCGGGACCAGAACCGTGGCGCCAGACCGGCCTCCAACGCCAAACCCAAACCCAACTACAAAGAGAGTACCAGCAGCAAGCAGGACCAGGACAAGAAGGAGAAGCCTGCGAAAGTGAGGAGATCCAGGAGCATCGACTCGGAGAGAGACAGAGGGCGGAAGAGAGCACGAGAGAGACACTCGAGGGAGCGCGGGAGGAGCGAGGAGGCCCGCCGGCGAGACCGGAGGCCGGGAGAGAGCGAACGGAGCAGGTCCAAGCCCCCTGAAGACGACGTGGACGATACGGAGTGCGTGGTGTGCTTCTGCACCTACGACAATGTCTTTAAGACCCCCAAGCTGCTCTCCTGCGGACACACCTTCTGCCTGGAATGCCTGGCGCGCATCAACGTGACCTCCGCAGAGCTCAAGTCCCTGTCCTGCCCTGTGTGCCGTGAGCTGACCGACCTGCCCCACGGCCGGGACCTGCCCCAGCTGGGCAACAACCAGGACATCTTCCGCAAGCTGCCTCCAGACATGCAGAGGGCGCTGTCCATCCGCTTCAAGCGCAACAAGGGCAAACTGGTGCTGAAGAACCCACCTCCCAGCAGCCCAACTAAGACCAACACCCTCACCCTGCCCAAAAAGAAGCAGGACAGCCAGTTCGTAGCGGGCGGAGACCTCCACTTGGGCATCGTGGAGCAGGGCATGACCCCGGCCACTGTGGTAGATGTGGGCCGGCCTCCCAACAGGGTCAGGGGTCGCCTGCGCAGGCTGTTCCGCTCGGACCAGTGCTACTACGCCGTAGTGGGATCCATTATCACCATTACTGTGGCACTTATGCTGGTTGGGATTCTGGCCTTTGTGGTTATACCGAATGTGGTCCCTCATAAAAGGCCTTACCAGCCGAATAATAACCAAACACTGCCACATACGTCAGGAAACTATCCAGACCAAGGACCCTGAGGGGGCAAACGGGAGGGGTGTAGAGATGGGTTTTCCCCTGTAGTGTCCCCCTGCACTGGGACACACGTACAGGCTGGTTCAAAGGCAATGCAGTGAAGAAATGGAGGAAAGCAAGGACCATATCTTTACAAAGGACAAAAATTGCACATGAGGGAAATTAAACGTATATATTTTTTTATTTCCCTTTTTGTTCTTTTCTAAACTTTCCACTGTCTTAAAGGTTAAAGGAACATTTCACCCAAAAAATGTTGTCATCTACTCACCCTGATCCCAGTTGAAAGAAACACAGGTGAAGTGTGTCCATAACACACACCAAATTAAGGGAGAGTGTGTTATATGAGTTGTGCTGGCAACCTCTTTGTGTGTTATATGGACAATCTTCACCTGTGTTTCAACTGGCATGAGCGTGACTAGATGATGACAACATTTTAATTTCTGGCTGAACTGTTCCTTTGAGAGGAAATGTTTGTGATTACTGTGAATGTGACTGATGCTACAATGAATGTAGAGGAAGCCATGCATGTAAGTCTGTAAGTAAGAAACTGTCCATAATGATGAATAAGCTGTAAATATTCAAATGGACTCTGTTATGAAGAGTCTTGAGTACCTTATGATTGCAGTAGGCCAATCAATATATCCAGCTCAGGGTTTCTAATTCTTACAACCTTATATTCTCCAGCATTGTATATAGCCATATAGATTAATCATATATTTGTAAGAAAATAATTGTCACTTTTTAAAATGGACTTGAGGCTATTCCTCAGTCTTTATTAAAGCATTTTCGGGACATTGGAAGGATTTGTTCCAAAAAGTTGTATATCCACTTTGGAGAAAGTATTGCTTCCAAAATACAGATGACCTAATTCTCTAAAATCACCATTTTATAAGCAATGAAGAAGATTTGTGTAAGATTGGGTATCATATTTTTGTAATACAACTTTAAAAATAAATGTTTATCTTGACTGCTCTGAAAATTATTATTTCCATTAAGACATAATTAATAATATCATTCCTGGCTACAATGAGGGGAATCCCTGTTAGTTTCCATGACACGTGTCTTCAGAAGAAAAATACATTTAAGCCTACACTGTTAAGATCTTGTCTTTTGAAATCTTCCTTGCTGCTTTAGATACCTGCTGATCACCTCTAAACAGGCCAGCTGTCAGTGTGTGGCTTCATGGTGAATTTCACTTTAACAGTGTCTGCTATTTGTTTCTCTTCTGCTTTGTGTCATGGCTGACAAACCTGTTTGACAGGCAGGGTGTCTCTTCTTTCAGAGCATTTTTTCAGGCTTAGCCTACTAAGGAAAGCAACTAAAATGTGATTAAACGAGATGTGTGTTAATCTCCTTCCTTGGGCTGCGGCTCCTAAAGTTCACCTAAGCACAGGCCAATGGCAAACAGGGAGAATGACGGAGGAGAAAATAGCTGAGTCAAACTTTCATTTTTGTGAGCAATCCTCATGACCAAGGATTCTCTTTCTCCATTTCTCAACTCTTTAGTGAACTTTTTGAACGAGCTGAGTTAACCATGCTCTCTATTTAAAACATCAGTTATTCAGTTCATATGAACTGTAACCAGGATTGTTTTAAATAGGCATATGAATCAAAATGCAGTAGGCTATGCAAGAACATGAAATTAAGCCATCAGATGAAGAAGAAAACAAATCTATAGAAGTTTCCTACATTCTGGTTTCTGGACTAATCCCATTTGCTGCATAATTTCCAGGGCATTAAAGCCCCTGAAGTGAAGACACACCCACCTTGTCTTGTGTGACCCCCCTCCCCCGGACAAAGCAAATAGGTTGGGTGGACGAGACCAGAGTCAGACCAGACCGAGACCCCCCCCCCCCCCCCCCCCCCCCCCCCTTCCCTGCCCTGACGCAAGTTTGTACAGGCTTACGTAGTGTGACCGCCTGGTTAGAGGTTGAATATGGCGTAAACTTTACGCCATATTCAACCTCTAACCAGGCGGTAAACTATAGGCTAAATCCCAGCAGAAGCAGAAGTAGCAGCCCATAAATTGTCAACACAAACCCGACCATTGCGGATTTATTGACAGATGGCTTCCACTCCCTCCGCCTCCGCCGTGTCCGCTGTTCTCCGGTGTCGGGGGAATATTTTGACGAGGAACCCACCGACCAAGCGGCCTGCCACGGTGGCGTACACGAGACTGGCCGGCGGGGCGGTGCGTGATTCGACCACCCGGTCCAACCAGGCGTCAACATGGAAGTCTTTCCTCCAGGGAGAGCGTATTCTGGTGGGGAAAGGATTGACAGTGGTGTATAAATTATCTGACACGGACGACAAAGTGTTGACAAAGAAAGATGGCCGGGAAATAAATAATATAGGTTATCAAAAACTTTTGCAATCCAGAATGCGCGCCGCAGAGGACGTGCGCTCTCCTGTGGCGGCAGGTGCCCAAAACGCGCTGGTGCGCCCACCAATGCGCAAACTCACATCTAACCTGCCTGGGATGGAGACATTTTTCCAGTTAATTCGAATGAGTAAATACAAAGCATTTGCAGCACATATAATTTGTAAAGCAATATTTTTTCTGAATAGGCCTATCACTGGCGTTTTGAAAATGTCCACAACTTTACCAAGTGCGAAGGAAACCGGGGGACATATCTCTTCTTTCGTGCTAAGTGGCTGGTCGACACTGAAGAGCACCTGCTTATGTTTGACTTCTAAGGTGTCAGAAATAATACTTTTGAAACTGGGAGTGCTGTGCAGGTCCTCCAGCAGCAGCCACACTGATGCGCCACTAGAGCCTCTACTGGGGGAACAAGACGTTGGTGTAAAGAATGTAGGTGCCCTGCAGGTGAGCGGTTAATAGCCTATAGAAAGAAGAGGAAGTCCGCACACTGTTGACGCTCCAGCGACCACAATTTTATTTAAGGCTCACACAACGTTTCGACCCCTTCGGGTCTTCATCAGGTATGAAGAGTGGCAGGTTAAAGTAGGGAGCAAACAATCAAGTCCCAGCTGTGTCGGGGATAATGGATTGGACACACCCCCCCATCTTAAGGGGACAGGCTACAAACAGTATAATGAGTAGAAAAATAGAAATTCATTCATTTTAGTGACATAATGTAATGACATAATGCAGCACAATACAGTTTTAAGAGGCAAAAGAGCCAATGGACTAATTATAGGCAGTACATGGGTGTTTTTGGGATCCCAAAAAAGACACATTAGGAATAGAGCAATCATTTACAGGCTCCAAATAGACATCACTCAAGGCCTAGATGCACAGATCAAATAAGTGAACAAGTACACAAATATGGTACCATAGGGAAGGCATAGACAAAAAGACAGTATAATAAAAAGAGAAAAATTAAAAGTTAAAAGACAAAAAGCTATTACAGAAAAGGTTTAATGTCAAACTCCTCATTCAGCCCATGAGGGGCCATGGTATTTAGTGTATATATATAGAAGGATTCTCGTTGCAGTAATAATCGATTCTGATCGCCCCCTCGAGGGGGCCTATCTACCTTCTCTATACCCCAGTAGCGTAGAGAGGCAATACTGTGTCCCATTTTCTTGAAATGAGCTGCTACTGGGTTTCGTTCATCCCCACACCTAATGTTACTTCTGTGTTCACTTATGCGGGTACGTAGGGCTCTACTGGTTTTGCCCACATATGCAAGTCCACAAGGACATTTTATCAGGTAAACAACAAAAGTTGTGGAACATGTGATCACTCCTTTTATGGGCAGCTGCTTCCCACTGTGAGGGTGAGTAAAAGATTGACATTTAGAGGTATAGCTACATTGAGTACAATTTGAACACTTATAGTTACCAGCAGAGATGTTTGATAAAAAGGTAGAGGGGGTGGTGGAGGGGGTGTAAGAACGTATGAGTTGGTCCCTTAAGTTAGGGGAACGTTTGAAAACCAACTTCGGGGGTTCTTTAAAGACCACTCTTAATTTAGGATCAGTGTCAACAATGTGCCAATGTTTGTAGAGGATCTTTCTAAATTCAGCACCCATAGGAGAATATCTAGTAATACACAGAGGAGAAATGTTTTTTTGTTTAGAACGTTTAACTGTAATAGCCTACACACATATTTTAAACTGAAAAATGTCCGAATGAATAAATGATTTTTCACAATAAAAATGTTAACTTATTTTCCATCCACTTATAGGTAACTGAACCAATCTGCAGTCCAGCTGACCTTTGCCCCACTGAGCAAAACTCCAGCTCTGGACATAAGATCACAGAGGACAGACCGGACTGAGTCCAAGGCCTCAGCACCAAAAATACACACAATACACAGTACACAATTAGGCTATTGACTTTTCTTTTGGGGGCTTTCGCAACACACCACGGACTTCAACCTTCTATAGCATAGCCTACTATAGGCTACCTTAAACACTGACTTGTTGAATGTTTTTTAACTTTCATCCCAAATCTTATGGGCTGAAATCCATAACGTTTACAATAAAATAAAAACTATGATATTCATCACGGTATTCTGCTGTTAAGAAGAGGTCTATTTTATTTGCTGATTGTTTATTCTTCAATCATCTTCTTCTGGCATTATGTCAGACCTTCAGCTCCTCCGCGTTGAGGCAAGCCAGTCCAGTGTGTCATTGTCCAGGTCAGTCAGACCACGATCTCCATTCGGTAGCCGGTGTTTAGGGCAGCTGTCTATTAGGCAACTGTTCCACAGTTTGTAATGGATCCCCGCACTCTCAGTGTCACTGTCCACGAGGCCCAATTTTTTCATTGCTGCACCGAAACGTCCTACGCCTGTCCTCAGGCGGTTGAGATTGTCCATCTTCAATCATCATTTCATCAAAATTCACCATAGAACCATAAGATATTTTGTCTTGTCCCTTGATGTTAACTACCCTTCTCGGTAACACTTTACAATAAGGTAGCCTACACAAATAATGTAGGCTAATAATCATTAACTAATAGTTCGTAGCCTAGTTAAGTATAATTCGTCATTAGTCAATCACTAGGCTAGTTAAGTTAATGAGTAGGTAGGTAGTCATTAGTTATGAGTAGGCTATCTAAGTTCCTGAGTAGAGTAGTTACTACTAGTCATTAGCCTACTTAATGATTAAATGTCAGCTCGTGAATATAGGCTAGTATAATCATTAGTTAGCCTACTGATTAGTTGGTCAGTTCCATGAGTAGAGTAGGTAGTTAATAGTTTGTTAATGATTAATAAATGTCAGTTCGTGAACATATTAGTTAATCATTATAGTTAGCCTACTGATTAGTCGGTCAATTGATGCAGGCAAAGTGAGTACTGAATCATTACTTAGTTATTACCTGACCATTAGTGACTCTTTTTGTGTACCCTATTGTAAAGTGATGCAACAATCATTAACAAACGATTAACTGCTCCACTACTCATCGAACTGACCGACTAATCGGTAACCAGAGATGGACAGTATTTTAAATAGATGTATTTCAAATACGTATTTCAAATACATTTGTGTATTTTGTAATTTGTGTTTGGCTGGACCGAGAAAAATGAGATGTAATTTGTAGATACTTTCAGACCTTGTATTTTGTGTATTTTAAATACATAAAATACTTTTTTCTTTCATTTTATGTCATTTTATTCTCAAATTGACACATTCTTACCATTGACACAGGTTTAAACTGTGGAGAAAAAAAATGTGACATGTCACTTCTACTCTAGGCCTACCTCTGATTGGCTTACCCTCAGAACAAACTCAACCACAAATCAGAGGCAGAGTATGGGTGGGTCTTGAGTCAGACTTCACATCACTTCTTCGTCTAGTATGAAGCCTTGTATTGGTGGAAATTCCCCCAGAGATAAATTACTAATATAAATTGATGATTAGATATTGCATGCACTGGCCTATCTGCAAATGAAACGGTTTTACTGCATATTCAAACCAGTGCATCATATTAGAAAGACACAACTAATTATCTTCTTAATTAAAATTGGAAAAGTGCCACCCACTTTTCCAGTGGGTGGCAGTGTGTGTGGCAGCAGTGTGGGTCATGATTGTGATGTCATCAGTGATGTCACTCGATCAATTGTGATGTCATCAGTGATGTCACTCGAGCAACTGATTGCCAACTGTGATGTCACTCAGGCAGTTGTGATGTCATCAGTGATGTCACTTGAGCAACTCTGATGTAGTATGAGCCGATGGCGCACATTTGCAAGATGGCACCAAGGTGGGTGGGCGGTGTCTGTCTGTCTGTCAGTCAGTCATGATTTTGGGAGCCCGTGGAGCCGGCGATTTGGCACATCATCTCCAGGGATACTGTTATGATGTCAGATATCTAGGGCTAACATAGCCAAAGTTCCAAAACTTGAGGTTAACATGTAGAAATGCTGCCTGTAAGTCAAAAGCCCTCACAGAAGGTAATTAACAGCTGAAGTGAGGGAGAAATGTGCTGAAAAACAGCTAAAACTGAAATGAAAGAACTGTAATGTGTTAGAGGGTACACAAAGGAGAATACTGTCACAGAGGATAAGATATGATTTACCATCTAAGGAAACCAGAAAATTTCACATTTGAGAAGCTGGAATCAGAGAATTAGGACATTTTCCTTACAGAAATGGCTCAAAATGATGAATAGATGATCAAAATAGGCAATGAATGTAATATTTAGCAATGAATTGATGGATTGACTAATTGTTGCAGCTCTTTATCAGTTTTTATAAAATGTATTTTTATGTATTTTCAAAATACAAAATACATATTTGTATCTCAAATAGCCTACATTTTTCAGACCAGTATTTTGTATTTGTATTGTGATAATTTTTTTTGAGCAAGTATTTGTAATTTGTATCAAAATACTTTATGATGTATTTTCGCCCATCTCTGTCGGTAACTAATGATTAACTACTATATTCACGAGCTGACATTTAGTAATATTTAAGTAGGCTAATGATTAACTACTCTACTCAGGAACTTAGATAGGCCTACTAATCATTAACTAATGACTACCTACTCATTAACTACGATTAACTAGTGATTGACTAATAACGAATGATTAATGATTAGTTTACTAGTAACTACTACATTATTTGTGTGCCTTATTGTAAAGTGTTACCCACTTCTCTTCAGCATGTTCAGTAAAACAAATATTGTAACATTAAATACAATTTCAAATTTTCATAGGCTACCTGACTAATTGGCATCATGGTGCCTTTTTCATAGTCTCCCATGCTTTTCATTCGCATATTTCACATTCGGGGTAGGAGCCATAACGGTTTTAATGTGTACTATAAAGCTTCTCTGAGACGTCAAAGTGTGCATCTTGAATTTCAAGATGCACACTTTGACGTGTGCTCCGCAGTGAGCAGCAGCAGAGATATTTAATAAACGATCTCTGGCAGCAGACATCACAAGTTGTGTAATTTCTCAAGGTGACAGAAGGGGGCGGGACTTCCGGGGAATGTTTCCCAATCCCGGAAGACGGCTTACTTCTTGTCTTGCGAGGAGGAAAACTGAAAACTAACGAGAGTAAGTTGACTTCATTGCGGAGCAACTGGCAAAAGAATAAGTTTACAATGACTCTGTGCTTCCCCTTCGTTTGTCTCGTTGAGCTTTGCTGATTGTCATCGAAGAAACAGCGGAGAAATGGCCACAAGAGGAGGAAGACACGGTCACACCGTCTGTCAGCAGGGTAAGTGCTAATTCCAGTGAACACGCTGCTCCTCAGCAGCTACAGCACAAGCTACTTTACACAGCGAGCCTGGCTTTTCCCACAGTAGCCGGGGCAAACAGAAAGCTGCAAAACAGGGATTTGCAGCTGTTTTTTGGTTTGAGTAACTCGGGTGTCGCTGCTTCGTCGAGGTAGCTACAAGTGATAAGAAAATCGATTAGTGTCAAGAGGGTGAATTTGTCACATAATGTTCGTTAACCAGTGCACCGACCTCCAGCTGCCTAGTGCCTACTGCCATATGGCATACTAGCACAAACTATAAAATAATATTAGCTTGATTTTCTGGGGTCGTTTTCGATAGCTTCAAATACAGTAAATGATTTTGGCTTGTGCATTTTATAGCCTTTTCATTCAAAGCACAGTTGCTTGTTGTCTGTGTTTTGTTCATGTCCCTATAATTAACTATGTTGTTTTTATTATTTCAGGTGGAGGACAGTGAGAGTTAAGGCTCAAATTAAATCCAAGATGAATCCTGCCCTCATTCGGATTTCCCTAATCTTGGCCGCGATTGACCATGCACTATGTTTTGCCAACTTTAGCAATTACACAGAAACTTTCCACTAGCAAACAGAACAAAGTGCAACTCCAGATCATTCACCATGGCTCTGTGATGAGTCACAAACCACATCTCACATGCCCTTTTTGTATTGTTCCTCGTAAGGACATCTCCTATTCAAACCCTGTCCTCCTGACTCCCCCTCCCTCTTGAGTCTCAAGTTTTTGGGCCATGCTCCGCAAGAGAGGCTCTCTAATTCTCTGCGGTACGCTCGTGTTTGTCAGCTGGAATGCCATACTGGTGCTTCTGCTGTGGGGGAGAGCCCCATCCGGCCAGCCGAGCGAGCCCAGCGGGGAGCAGAGGGGGCTGGCTAAACAGCCAGCTGCTGATGTGCTGGCAGATGTACTTCGTATGGCAGACACCTTTGAGGCAGAGCTGGAAATGCAGAAAGAAATCCTACTGCAGATCCAGGACCATCGCTCACTGTGGGAACTGCCCAACCAAAAGGGGCAGAAGGTCGTCCCCCGTCAACCTGTCATTCCTATTTTGGTTATCGCCTGCAATAGGGTCACTGTGAAACGCTGCCTGGACAAACTTCTGGAGTACCGCCCTTCAGCAGAGCTCTACCCGATCATAGTGAGTCAGGACTGCGGACATGCAGAGACGGCTGAGGTGATCGGGTCGTATGGCAGTCAGGTTACTCACCTGAAGCAGCCGGACTTGTCAGATATCGCTGTGCGACCGGAACACAAGAAGTTTCAGGGTTACTACAAAATCTCCAGGCATTACCACTGGGCTCTCAACCAAGTGTTCAAGTCCCTGTCTCACTCCTCTGTTGTGATTGTAGAGGATGACCTGGAGGTAATGGTTTCATTCAATCAAATCAACCCACCTACATGCTTTTAATCTATACTGTAGGGCCAGGCGATAATTGCACATTATCATTTATCGTCTTTCAGTGGAATCATATCATGTGTGGAATCATCAGAGGAATCATATCATGATTTGTGGATATCGTGACACAATTTTGATGTCTAAATTGAGAATAATAGTAAATTTTACTTAAAAACTGACAAAGATGTGGCAGGGATATTATTTGAAAATTTCAGCTTTGTTTTACATCACAACTAACATTACCATTAGGTTCAATGGGATGAATATACATACATTTTATTATTTGGTGTGATTTTGCATACATGAACCATATCGTGTTTCGTTGTACATGTATCTATCGGGGATATCTATCACAGGGAAAGAAAATCCTTATTGTGATATTAATTTCAACCATATCGCCCAGCCTTAATCTATAGTATTACATATGATTAAATAGCCTGCCGACACACTTAAACATTCATTGTTGCATACAGGAATGAAAATACAAACAATGGATGGATTTCACATTTCACTGTTGACAAGTTATTGTAATGTCAACAAAACAGTTGAGTCCACTTGTTGGTCATGGGTCATGTAAATTGAAATGTTCAATCTCCCACTCTAGGTGGCGCCAGACTTCTTTGAGTACTTCAGAGCCTTGCACCCACTCTTGAAAGCCGACCCCAGCCTGTGGTGTGTGTCGGCCTGGAACGACAATGGCAGAGATGGCTATGTAGACCCCGGCAAGGCCGACCTGCTCTACCGGACAGACTTCTTCCCCGGCCTGGGCTGGATGCTCCTCGGGGAGCTGTGGGAGGAGTTGGAGCCCAAATGGCCTGCTTCTTTCTGGGACGACTGGATGCGTCAGCCGGAGCAGCGCCGTGGCCGCGCCTGCATTCGTCCGGAGATATCCAGAACTATAACCTTTGGCCGGAGAGGCGTGAGTCTGGGTCAGTTTTACGACAAGTACCTGCGTTACATTAAACTGAATTCTGAATATGTGCCTTTCACCAAGTCGGACCTGAGTTACTTGAAGGAAGAGACGTACAGAGAAAAGTTTGAGAAGGAGGTTTACAGCGCTCCTGTGGTGACGTACGAAGAGGTGAAGCAGGGTCAACTGAGTGGAGAGGGGCCCTTTCGTCTGCAGTACTCCAGTAAGGACAGTTTTAAAGTCATGGCTAAAAACCTGGGCATCATGGACGACCTGAAGTCCGGAGTGCCAAGGGCAGGGTACAGGGGCGTGGTCAGTTTCATATCAAGAGGACGGAGAGTCTACTTGGCTCCGCCCCCAGGCTGGACCCACTATGACCCCACCTGGAGTTGATGATGCAGAAGAAAGCCTTAGCCTGTTTGTAATCTCTGTATCAATGGGTGGGGTGGGGTAGGGTGAGGGGCATTCCAGACCAAAGAATGGGTTAGTTTCTATTTAAATTAATGCTAAGATATACTTAAGATCAGTATCCTTGATAATGAAGAATGGGTTGTCCTCTGTCCCCTTCTAGTGTAGGAGTTGTCGCCACTCGCCAGTACCACTCAGGTCTTTCTCATGATTCCAAATCATATTTTTTACAATGTAGCATATGCGACCTAAACATTTTGTTAGACACGATTGCTGTAAAACTCAAGAGATCTATTTTTATATTATGCTAATTGTGCACATGGCATTCATTAATGCATTCAATGCGATTACCTGTTTTGTCACTTTTGTTTAAATTATATGCAATATCTGGGAACTTATCTGTGCTATTGATTTTGATTTTGTCTGATACAAATGTATATTACTTAATCTGTGGTTTGATTACTTATGGTGGTGGTAACAGGTATTAACTGCAGTATAATCCATCATTTGAGATCCTATCGTCTGTGGCAATGTCTTGTTGCATTATAATCACATAACTTCATTTAACTGTTCTCAAATGAGTACCTCTTGCAGTCTTGTCACCTTGCAAAATTTAACATTTTGTGTGTTGGTATATATTTTTGCAATAAAATCAATACACCACTTACTTATTTCATTCATTTATCAATTCCATTACACAGAACATTATGTTCCAAACCCAGGTCAACTTGTTTGTGTTCAAAATAGTATCAACTAATCGTTTGTATTACAAGTTAGATGGCTGCCAATAATCGCGTCATGAGACCTAAATGCAAGGATACATTTTTCGCATGCTTTTTTTATATACATTTACATAGACCAACTGTACCTGGTTTTGTTTGGTCAGTATTGTGTTGTATTGTGGCTACGGTAGCCGTCAGGGTCCAAACGGTTGCTGTGCGTCTACTCTGCTGTTTACCTTTTTTCCCCGTGATGATGTGAGAGAGGCCAGACCGCTAGCTAGCTAGTCTAGCTAACGTAACGAGGAATCGGTTGGACATGGAGGAAAATATGCGGGCAAGGGAGGGACATAGTGATGGGCCTCCATTACTCACTTAAATTATGATGTTTCCCATTATCTCCTAACGTTAAGCAAACCCAAATCCACACTGACTGCATCACGCTGCAGGCAAGCTAGCTAGCAGCTCTGGTGAGTTATCAAGAAGTGCTTCATTGGGTTTGCACTGCGGTGTGATCTGATATGGCAGCTTGCACACTAAATGACTCTCACGGTCGCTGGACTTATATTTTATTTTCTTGTTGCCTAATCACACTTGACGGCTGTTAATAGGGGCTCGTTGTTAGCTAGCCCGAAAATCTGCTAGCAAGCTAAGTGCTGCTTAGAAGTGCCAACTCAGCCGGTGTCTGGCCTGGAATGGAGCCAGGCGATTTGCGAGAGAGCCCCGCCGGGTCCGGAGACTCAGAGGCGGGGGAGTGGGTGGAAGTGATCCCCGGTGTGGATGACGAGGTGAAGGCTGCCGAAACTAATGAAACCACATTAGAGACAGCGCACAAGGACACCTGCGATGACGACAATGGAGACAAACAGAAAGGCGAGGAGGAACAACCACACACTCCCTACGAGGAGGAGCTGGACCCCAGGATCCAGGTAGGAGAAATGACTGGTTTGTCCCAGGGATTGGCATTCTACTTCCCAGCAAAGCTATGGGAATAGCTAGCTAACCAACTACAGTTACAACAGTACCTGGGCAATGCTGGATTTCATAGGGCAAAACTGCGGGTGTGACTTTGGTGACTCAGTGTGTTACCCATGTTGATTTCATTTTGTGCTAATCCAGGTCTCTGAGATTAGAGGTGATTATCTTGTCAGTTGGCACTATCTGTGCAGCTTGTGCTACACAATCAAACCATCGTCTCAATTTCACATAACATACCTGGCTGTTAAGCATAGCCTGGATGGCCAAGAACACGGCGTTTATCAGGGCAGTAAACAGCTGAGTCCTTTTCATGCCCCACAGGAGGAGTTGGAGCACCTCAATGAAGCAAGTGTAGAAATCAACAAACTAGAGCTGCAGCTGGATGTAAGTAAAAACTAAATATTCCACCCATAGAAGTAAGCCTACATTTTTTCTCCCCCTATGGAGGACTATGCAACTCCCCAGTTTTGTGTGTGTGGCGAAACAAAGAATCATGAAAAATGTGGTAAAATATATTTACCAGAACCAGAGAATTACCACCACACAATTTGTTAATTGCTTGAACTTGAATGCACAGTATGTTTCTGCTACCCAATATTTCATTAGTCTAACTATAAAGTACTAATAACTTCAAATGAAGGTCTGGAAAAGCATGAACCCTTAAAATGGAAAATGTATTGGAGCTTAAAGTGTAACAGTGCCTGAATTGATTGCTCACTTCCAGTCATACTCCCTTGTGAAATCCTGGTGCTGATCAATCGTTCCATTACAGGGAAATCTAATCTCGGCATTTTCATACATTCCCCATCCAGGATGCCAGATCAGGGTATCGGAAGATCCTCACAGAGTCCGCCAGGAAGTTGAATGCCCACAGCTCCCAGCTTGGCAGCTGCATAGAGAAAGCCAGACCATACTATGAGTCTCGGCGCCTCGCCAAAGAGGTACACACAAACAATATGTGCATCTAATGAAATGTGTGCATGTGTGTGATATGTGTAACACATTGTGGTCTTAATCAAAACCACTGGTATGTAGCATTAATTAACCTGACGCTGCCGGATGGATGGTTTTGTTTTCACAAAATATCGCCGCGTGATCTGATCTCAAGATCAGATCACGCGAGAATCCAGCTGGCTTGCAAGGTTAATGTAGCCTACCCTCATAAATAAATCACATGACGAGGAAACACAGTTTAACAAATGAAGATGCCACAGATTTCAGTAATTATATATCAATAATATGGTACAGTGTCTGGTGTCTGAAGGCAAGAGAAAAGATAATTCCCTAATCAATAAATTATCACATCATTTATCTGACCTGGAACCCTCTAAGCCTTAGAGTCTAAGGCTACGTTCACACAGCCATCCTTAGTGCTTGAATCTAATCTTTTCCCCCCTAAGTGACTCAGGTCAGTCTTTTTCATGACTGAACAGTACAAGTCACATTGAAAGTGACTTTTTTAAAGACGACCTGGGCTACTTTCAAATGTGGTAAAACATCAGATTCAAATCTGATGTTTTTGAAAGTGACTCCTGGCCCATATCTGACTTAATGCTTCAATGTGACTTCTTCCTCTTCTTCTGTTGAGTTTTATGGCAGTTGGCATCCTTAAATGGTGCATTACCGCCACCTACTGTATTGCTAAAACTATAGTGCAACTGCAAATACAATATAAATAAAGTGTCCACCCAAAATCCATACTGTGGCCCAGACCAGTCGTCTAGGCCGACGCGAACTTCAGCGAAATTTCGAAGCGAAATTCAGCGTTTTTGTCAAATCATCTCCCGAAATGTCTTCAATATCCAAACATTTCCTGGCAGCGTCCACCACTTCAATGTGACTTTTACGTCATTCCAGAGCGACATTCGTCACTATTCTGCGCTGGCGGGAGGAGGGAGGGGGAGGACCAACACGCGGGCATTGAAATTAAACCGTGAACAACAGATGAAACAACATCATCAGCTACCGCCATGTTTACTGCTGTCTTCTTCCAGGTTTACGTAGAACAGCAGTGTGCTGCGTGTGACGTTATTGTTGTTCTTCTGCGCATGCGGGTCACTTCATGTCCGTGATCTGTTCACACTGGAGTCAGATACGGGCCACTTTTAAAAAGTCTGTGTGAACAGCCACACAAAAAAATCAGATGTGAGCATCAAGTCAGATTCAAGCACTAAGGATGGCTCTGTGAACGTAGCCTAATAATTTGTTTGGCCAGGTGAGAACAATGCCATGCAAACTCTGGTGGCACCAAAAAAGAAGGACACTGTCTGAGGCAACTAAAATGCAAGATGTATAAGTCCTCTTACAAGAGAAATGCTATTACTGTAGGAGTGACAAGAAATCCCAACCAACCACAGGAAATTACTCCAAAACACAAGGATTTATGGTATAAGGAGGAGACTGATGATGGCATCTGACAGCCAGCAGGTACTCATATGCGGAAGCCCGCAGCAGTTAACTACGGTAGTATGAGTTGTGCCAAACAAATGTTAATATCTCAAAAACGATACATGACATGGCTTATATTTTGACATTCTGAGTGAGAGCAGAAGTAGCTCAAGAGTTTGATGTATAATAAATGCATGTTGAAGTTGTGTGAACTGAACTGTTGCAGTTTTTAAAACATACACCACACAGCCAGAGCTAGAGTGAGCACTCAAGGCTGGCTCCATAGCCGTTTCCCCCCGGAAACGCGCTTTGTTTACCAAAATGCTGCTCGGCTGATCCCTCGTATTAAATTATTTCTTCATGTGTTTTTAACTGGCATGAACACTGCATAAATTAAAGAAAAGAGTGTAGACAGATCTATCACTCATATAAAATAGGCCCCAAAATCTCACTAACCTCACTGGATGACACACTGTTTTTAACACAGAACTTTACTCCACCCTGCCACTGGCGTGTGCAGTGCGCACAAACAAACGCACCTTGCTTTCGAACTCCCAGCAGCAGGCAGCAGCCCCAGAGCTGCAGACCTGAAAGAGCTCCTGTTGTAAGCATGAAACTAACACACTTCTTTCCTAATTTCAACCCAGTGTGAGTAATGTTCCAAGTGTTCAAGTGAATTCAATACAACTTGTTTGTTTATAACGTTATGAAGTAGCAGCAGTGAGTGACAGATACACAACTTTGCTTGGTGAGCTCAGAGAGCAGGGAGATGTTGAGCCCAACTGAATAAATTAACATTTTGTGGCAAATTGGACAAAACAATTGTATTTATTATCTGGAGGCTGTTTTCCTCCAGAACAGCCTGCACACATACACTTGTTTTATCTTTCTCACTAGATGGGTGAGATTTGCTACAAGACAAGGAGAGTTAGAAATGGTAGCTAATTCAGTATTTGACTATACTCCCAATTATTGTTTTCTGTGATTGACAACTGATGTGCTACTATGAATTGTCCTGATGCAGTTGGTTGCAGGGGATTGGCTGCTTGTCATATTCCACTTCCCTAGTCTGTGATTGGTTGTGTTGTGTGCTCTCTCCAGGCGCAGCAGGAGACCCAGAAGGCGGCTCTGAGCTATGAGAGAGCCGTCTCCATGCACACAGCTGCCAGGGAGATGGTGTATGTGGCAGAGCAGGGTCTGATGGCTGACGGCAAGAACACCCTGGATCCCACTTGGCAGGAGATGCTCAACCACGCCACCTCCAAGGTAAGAAGGAGGTCAATGTGTTCTAGGTACAGGATGGGTGGGGTTTGTCACATTGGACAACACAATGTCTGCTAGGAAAGTTAAGCATTCATAGGAAAGCATGGGAAAGTCAACTTTTGGGCGAGTAACATCTTACCTGACATTTGATTTGCTCTTGTGCAGTTCACCCATATGGTAGTCAATGAAAGTGAAAAAACATGATAGACAAATAATTTACCCAAGTCTGTATGAACACATACATGGAGAAAGTTTGAAGGAATAACTCAGCCCCAGAATAATTAAAAAAATCTGTCATTGTCTACTGTTACTCATGTCAGTCCAAACTTCATTGAAGTTCGTAGGCCCACCAAACACATAGTGAGTTCGCCCTCATAGTTAATTTCAGGCTTCTCCCAAACTTGAAGGTGCTATCTTTTTGCAGCTCCAAAAAAAGCATAAATTCAAAGTGTACATGAAATTTCTCCAAACAGGTTGTGAAGCAAAAGTGTTTTGTAGTAAGCTGAGTCTTCCACAAGATCACTGTAGGGAGCAGATGTGAATAATAGTGTAAATAGGTCTTTTTGGAAGGCTGCTATGAAGTTGTGCTGGCAACCTCTTTGTTTCAACTGGCATGAGGTGAGTAGATGATGACAGAATTTTCATTTTTTGGGTGAACTATTAATACTGTGAGAGTGTGTGTGTGTGTGTGTGTGTGTGTGTGTGTGTGTGTGTGTGTGTGTGTCTGTGTGTGTCTGTGTCTGTGTCTGTGTGTGTGTGTGTGTCTGTGTGTGTCTGTGTGTGTGTGTGTGTGTGTGTGTGTGTGTGTGTGTGTGTGTTCTCTCCAGGTGAATGAAGCAGAGGAGGAGCGTCTCCGCAGTGAGAGGGAGCACATGCGCGTCACCCACGCCTGCCAGGAGGCTGAGGCCCGGGTCCAGATGCTGCAGAAGTCCCTTAAGAGAGTCATTGTCAAGTCCAAGCCTTACTTTGAGCTCAAGGCCCAGTTCAACCACATCCTGGAGGTAAAGCAGACCTACACAACACACTGATGCTGCAGTGGTCAAGACCTCCCTGTCTGAATGCACGCGCACTCCTGCTGACTTACCATCCAATCCTGCCAGGTGCTGCTGATGTGACACAAAAATGCTGTGATTGATGTATAATGTGTCTTATGGATTTATTATAAGTTACTGGTAGGTTGTTTGGCTGGTGGCAGAAAATCAATGTTGAAATGAATGAGGAAAGTTGCTGGGGCGCCTGGGTAGTGCAGCAGTAGATTCCCTACTTACCAACACGAGGGTCACAGGTTCAGGCCCCCGTGTTGCCTCCGGCTTGGTCGGGCATCCATACAGGCACAATAGACCCTTTTCACGGGGCCCATTTTGTGTCGAAAAGGCAGAATAAACACAGGTGCAAGCAAAACACTAATGAGGGTTTCCAAATTCCAATCATGGAAGTTGGAAACCCTCATTAGTGTTTTGCTTGCACCTGTGTTTACCCTGGCTTTTCGACACAAAATGGCCCCCGTGAGAAGGGTCTATTGGCCATGTCTGTGGCTGGGAAACTGGAATAAAGATGTGTCCTGGTGGTTGCTACATTAGCGCCTCCTCTGGTCGGTCAGAGCGCCTATTCAGTGGGGAGGGGGTAACTGGGGGGAATAATGTGATACTCCCACGCGCTACGTCCTGCCAGTGAAACGCCTCGCTGTCAGGTGAAAAGAAGCGGCTGGCGACTCACATGTATCAGAGGAAGCATGGGCTAGTCTACAACTCTCCCTAGATCGGCAGAGTGGGTGGAGGAATGACCGGGATAGCTTGGCAGGGGTGATTGGTTAGCTACATTTGGGGAGAAAATGGGAGGAGGGTAAAAAAAATAATGAGGAAAGTTGCTTTTCCCTCTGTGTGACTCCAGGAGAGCAAGGCCAAAGTGCTGCAGCTGGAGCAGCACGTAGCCAAAGTTAAGACCCGCTACTCCATCGCCCTGCGCAACTTGGAACAAATCAGCGAGCAGATCCACGCCCAGAGGGACCAGGTTGAGGGAGGACCAACCACCATCTGTGGTGGGCGGAGCCCCCCCGTGGGAGCAGAGTCCGACAGCGGAATCCAGGAAGAAGGCGGGGCCTGTGGAGGCGGTGCGGCAGGGAAAGATAGAGGGGATGCAGCTACCGACCTGGTGGATAGATACCGGGAGAGGGAGAATGAAAAGGAGAGGGAACGGGCAGGGTCGGATTCCCTTTCCGTCTTCAGCCTGCAGACCATTGCTTCCGACCTGGAGAAATGCGACTCCATCGAACACCTCGGGGACTTCAGCGACGTGGGGAGCGTCACGGGGGATGATGGGGAGAAGGAGAGAGTGAGAGACAGGCCGATGGAAACCACCGCCAAAGAGCGCCAACAGCAGTTCTGCAAGCAGCACCACAGAAGCTTCAGTTTGTGAGGCTGTCACAGCTGTAATAGTGAATTTGCTGCAAAAGTGAAAGAACTGGCGTGAAACAATGTTACAGGTGTATGATACTCTGTAAAGAAGCACAGGTACGTTAACTGACAACACATTATTCTAAGGCTGACATTAAATGCCTTAATATTGCAACCTAGTTAGAACACAGCTGGAATTCTTAGACCCTGCATCCCTCCAAGATAAGTATATTCGGTAGGAAGGGTAGAACTCAGTAGAATCTTTTCTTTGAGCATGAAGGAACTGCGAGGAAGGATCAAAAGCCCAGTTTGAATGGACAGTGTTTAGAAAGGCATCATTTCTTCCTTTTCCTGGGGTCACCGCTGATCTAATTTGAATAGACCGTTCAAAACAAACTTAACACAGTCACGTCGAGTCAAGTCAAATCAGTGATTGCTTCATGGTAGAGGGTCGCGGAGTCCATCCATGCACACTGAGATCTCCACTTTATCAAACCATATCAAGTTAAGTCTGTAGGGAAGAATGACAAAAACAAATCTTTCTGTGCCAAGTGAAAGCATGTTCAAATTCACATTTCATATATTTATTTCCTGTGACATAAGGAGAGTTTTGTCAGCTTGGCACGAAAGAATGTGTTTTTTGACAATTCCTGGAACAAACTTTTAGTTTGTTAGAGCATTAAGGTCGCTTTCACATATACTGTAAGCTGTTTAGTCCGCTTTAACCGCGCCAGATTTCGTTTCCTCGGATAGTGCGTTTCGTTTGGGGTGGTGTGAAAGCGCAAACGAACTCTGGGGCGGAACAAACAAACAAACTCTGGTCCGCTTGAAAACATGGGTCTCAGTTCGCTTCCAAGTGAACCCTTGCGCGGTTCGTTTGTTGTGTGAAAGCAACCCGGACTAAACACAAGAGCGCCAGTGCATCTGATGCACTCATGCAGTGCATCATAAGTAGAAGACTGTAGAAGAGAGCAAAACAAACACTGCGGCGTGCACACGTGTACAGTACCTGCGCGCCGCGTCGTGACGTACGTCATCATAACAACAACACATTGTTTCTCAACAGCTGGCTTGGCTATCTCCTTCGGTACGTAGGCTACTCGTCTCATCTGCAGAATGAAATGTTCAACAGCTTTCTGCCTCATCTGCTGCTCATATTGGGCACATTCTTGTTAAATAATTATTTGATAGTAACACCAAAGTAAAACCAGAAATCCCAATATCGCAGGTGGTGTTGCTCCATGATTTGTGTTTTGCGGATTCACTTGTGTTGTTCAGTCAGCCCTCAGCCAGGCAAGAAGCCTGCTGAAGAGAGGAGAGGTTTCCCTTCTCTATTCTGTCCAATAGATGAGTGACTGTTTCGACCACGTGACATTGTTCATAAAGTTTGGTGCGCCTGTGACAAATTGCTGTGTGAAAGCGAACCAGACCAAATGAAAATCGCAACAATGTTGCAACTTCACCCCCCGAATTGCACCGAGTCCACCAGCTTATATGTGAAAGCGACCTAAGACAAAAGAGAGCCTCCGACTCCATTTGACTACCGCATTTCCGTAAAGCATGCACTCCCAATTAGCTGTTTACGTAGGCATTGATGATATTATATTGTATTTAGGCGTATAAGATGAACAAACACTGAGAATACAACAATATGCTAGCCTAAGATGATGACGAAGCTCAGTCATGTATTGTTTTTATCTGCTGTTATGCTGTAGTTTTATGATTCAAAAGTCTTTCCCAACTTTCCATTATTTTATTGTTTACATTTTAAGTGTATTTCATTGGCAGCAAATGCAAAAATGCATTTAATAATTTGTGAGCCTTTTTTAGTCTTTAGTTGAATTTTGAAGTGTGCCTTGAAACATAGTCTCTCAAGCCAGACTGTTCTTCTCCATTCTGCGAATGCAGCTTAAACAGTCTGTAATTCACCCCCGAACCGATACAGGTGATTGGAGAAATACGGGCAGGTGTCCCGCCTTGGGACATCCGCTCATATTTCTCAAATCACCTGCCTTTAGGCAGGACATCCGGGACATCCCCCTATCATCGCTCATTATTTTCCCTGAGCTTCCCTTTCCGTTTTGACCAAGTTTTCCGTGCTCGAATTACAGACGTTTCGGCGGAAGCATTTATAAATTGCGAGAGCCAACTGTCTGTTTTAAGAGACTACTTGACACAGAACATCTAACAAATTTAGCTTATACTATATTGTTATTAACCGGATAATATTAATAGCTCAGCTTAGAACCATTTGAAGAAAATGTTTGTGCCCTTTTATGTTTTTTTTTCTGAGTCACCCAAGCACTATTTCTGGTGAGACTTGAAGATATTTATTTTATTTTTCTTTAACCATAATGATATTTTACTTTGATCGTCAAAGTGTAAGATGTAAAATGATGTAGTCAAGAAATGACTTGTAAATGTGTAATTATTACAAAGCTGGAACGAACATAATGAAATGTATAGTTACACACACTGCTGATTTTAATATTAACAAATGTGTTGTACAGCTGTTGTGAATACTGACATTTTATTTGCCGCCTTCTCCACAGCCAACATCCTGTATTTAAATGAGGAACCTTGCAATTTATCCAAAACAATCCCACTTCCCCTCTGTCTCCTTCACTGCTGTGTCTTAATTTCTCTTCATCTCTTAACCGTTTGTGACTGTGCGTAATGTCACCCCACTGTACTGTCAAAATTCATTGACATGGCCATTTATGCAATGTCATACATATAATCAATAAAACACCATATGAGCTAATACTTCCTGGGCTTCTGTGGCATTATTTTCATGATTTTGCTTTTTCCTGTGTGTATATTCCTTCATATAGAATTGAAAGTCTGCCTGATAGGAAGTGGTGTGAATTAATGGCTTACAGAAATAGGAAGAGGGATGGTGAGAGACGGGAGGAGAGGTTATGCCTTCCCCAACAGGGCTTCAATTATTCAGTGGAGATATAAATATGAAGGAGAATGCTGATCTCAGAATAGATGGCAGGAGAGGAGAGGAGAGGAGCAGAGGATGGTGGAAAAGCCACAAAGGGACAGAGAAAGCAGTCCGTAAGCTTCTGCTTTAATGGATGACCAGTGTTGTAGAAACGACTGATTGCTGCTTCGTTGACTTAAGCTCAAAAGAGCTTTAGAAAAAGGCTTAACAATGTAGTCACTGTTAACACCACAGCGCCATATCTGCACCATGTCTAGTCTTCATGCTTTGATATAATTATTCACGGTGGGATAAGCTTATCATAAATCCAAAGCCTCCTCTCAAGATGTATTATGACAATGTGCTGTTGTGGGCCTACACCTTAGTGTGCTTCATCTCGGTGGGGAGGGGAAAAAGCAAATGCGTGAGAGAGGGACTGTTACGCACGGTGCGTCTCCATCATGACGTCGAGAATTAGCTCAAGATTGTAGGGGGAGAGAAAAAAGAGGAGGGGAATGTGGTGAATCGCTGTTCCGTCGTTTATGGGGATGCGTTTGTATATAGTGCATGTATATTTCTATGGATATTTGTCATTTCTTACCTTTGGCGTGCGTAACTGCAATACATGGCAACAAACCCGAATAAGATAGGCTACGTTTAGCTTTTGTAACATTCTGTTTGCACGGAGCTGGTTGCACATGATTATAGCCATATCAATTAGCCATACAATTCGTTGCAAAGATGCATGTTTTTACCAAATAATCCGACACTGGGCATTTCCTGACGGGTCCCACCCGGAGGACGTACTGTTATCTTGACTGAGCGCATCGAAACTAATAGTAAGTACACATGCTACAGCTTTGCTTCAGGGGGAAATACTATACTATGACTGTAGATCGCAGGATTAAACTGCATTTAGCCTATTTTAAAATGTGTTCTATTTCACAGATAATATAGACCGACCGATGGCTATTTCGTCCTTATTTCTGTGTAAAGGCCATATCGATGGTTAGAGAGGCCAGTTTGTTTTGAGTTGCTTCTTACAAGAAACATCGGCCATCCTATAAAGCATCTGCATTTATTTTGAATAATAAAGAGCGCATTGACAGTTGACATTTAACGCCTTTAAACGACAGCCAGCCCATTCAAGCAGATGGCATGCCAAATCTGAGATGCATCCACTTTGGAGACGGGGAGCGGGGAAACGTCTTGTAAATATGGTCGGCCTTTCCTCCCAGGCCAGCACGGATTCCCTCATCACTAGCCTAACTACCGGCAGCATACAGCTGGTGGCACCCTCACTGTGACCCTCACGTCGCAATAGTTCATGCTCACTCGTGCACAAAATACAGCATCTGAGGCAACCTGCATGTAGCCTATCAATATGGCTGTGGAGCTTGAAGATGTAGCCTACAATGCTACAGAGCCGGACGCTGTCTCTGGTGCTGAAACGGAGCAGACTCTTCCGGCATTAATTGGACACAGACAAGGAAGTAGGGAATGTCTATCCAGCAGCAACATTAGAGTTAGGGCTAATATGTCCATACTATATCGATATCGTGAGATGAGACTATTTATTGTCTTAAGATTTTGGTTATCGTGATATGGCATAAGTGTTGTCTTTTCCTGCTTTTAACGGCTGCATTATAGTAAAGTGATGTCATTTTCTGAAATTACCATACTATTCAAGCTGTTCTATTAGCCTATTTGCCTTTACCCACGTCATTATATCCACATAATGCTTATTTATCGAAAATCTCATTGTCTATTTATTTATTTATTTTTTGGTCACACTATACACTATTGTCACAATATCAATATCAAGGGATTTGGTCAAAAATATTGTGATAGTATTTGATTTTGTCCATATAACCCAGCCAGCCCTACCATCCAGCTGCAGCAGCAATTGGGGTGGAGGTGATTCTGGATATATACAGTCAATGGTTAGGAACCTATTAGCATCGACAGAAATGTTCCAGGCCGCCGTGGAGCTGTCCATGGTGCTGAAGTGTGCCTTGATTGCATGTAAAGCTTGCGGCTTGTTATGGTCCATTCCTTTCTCATGTCTGCTTTGTGCCATTACAGCCACAGTGCTGGGGGCAGTTTGCTGGCTTTGTGCTGGCTCGTCTCGGCCGCCTGATCCCATACTACAGTCAGTCACAGAGTTAGCTTTTATCCTGCTCAGTGTGTGACCGCCGATATTAATGTTTCCTGCTGGGATGTCCCCTTCTCTTCTGCCTGCCTCCCTCTTTCCAACACATATAACTGTATCATGCACACACACACACACACACACGTTTGTACAGCTATCTTAGTAAGGACATTCATTGACGTAATGCATTCTATAGCCCCTGACACTATCCTTGACCATCACAACTTAATGCCTAACCCTAACCCTAACCCTAACCCTAACCCTAACACTAACCCTTACCCTAACCTAAACCCAATTCTAACCTAACACTTAAAACCAAGTGTTAACCCTCAAACAGCCCTTTGAAGGTGTATGAGAATGTGGGGTGGCTGTGGCTCAGGAGGTAGAGGGCGTCGTCCACCAACCAGAAGGTCGGTGGTTCGATCCCCGGCTCCTCCAGTCTGCATGTTGAAGTGTCCTTGGGCAAGACACTGAACCCCAAGTGGCTCCCGATGGCTGTGCAGCACCTTGCGTGGCAGCTTGCTGCCTTCGGTGTGTGAATGGGTGAATGTAGGCACATTGTAAAGCACTTTGGATAAAAGCACTATATAAATGCAGTCCATTTACCATTTACCATGTAAAGACTGGCCAAAATATCATCACTTCCTTAAAATGTCCTCACTTCCCAGATATAAAACTCAAATTGGTCCTCAGTAAGATAGCTATACAAGCACCCCCCCCCCCCCCCCCCCACACACACACACACACACACACACACACACAATCTCTCTCCCCTCTCTTACACACACACACACACACACACACACACACACACACACACACACACACACACACACACACACACACACACACACACACACACACACACACAGAACAATACTCAGGTGGTGTCTACCCCCTGCATGCTTCTTGTCAGTGAACTCTAAAAATACTAATGCTAATGAAGTATCCAGCCGAGTTTGTCTGTCTTCCACGAGCCTTGCTGCCATCTGTCTCTACGTTGTGCTGCTGTGCTTTGTTACAACGCCACCCCCTGCTACCCCGTACCACCTCCTCGCTGTGAGTGTGTGTGCGAAGAGAGAGAGAGAGGGGGGATGGACAGAGAGAGAGAGAGGGAGAGAGTATATGGATGTGTTTATGTTTGCGTATGTACACAAGGGCACATTTATTATTCAAAGCTGCAAACAAGCAGCTATATATAGTGTGTTTATCGTGGATATAAACAATCCGGGTGGCTTGGAGTCTGTGTGTGTGTGTGTGTGTGTGTGTGTGTGTGTTTGGAGCACTCGAGGCACTGTAGGCCCACTGGAGTCAAGGGACTTTTGACTTATTGCAGGTTAATATAACAGTGGCAGAGCACTCATGACATCTTTGCAGCACACAGTCAGTTTGATGGCTACACTAAGTGGCCTGTTTCTTCCCCTCGTATGGCAGATGGACTCAATATCCATGTAATGAGAGCCCATACATCAGGCCCATCTTTTTCTTTTAGTTTTAAACACAACATGTTTTTATTTGATTTTTTCTCTCCCATTTGCTCCCCAATTGTACTTTGCCAATTCCCCCTTTTTCTGCCCCGGTCGCTGCTCCACCCCTGCCGATCTGGGGAGAGCCGTGGACTAGCAGCATGCTTCCCCCTATACAAGTGCAGTCGCTAGCTGATTCTTTTCACCTGACAGCGGGGAGCTTCACTGGCAGCACGTAGCACGTGGGAGGATCACATCATCATGCTATTCCCACCAGTTCCCCTCCACCCCGAACAGGTGCCCCCTCTGACCAGAGGAGGCGCTAGTGCAGTGACCAGGACACATACCCCTAATCCGGTTTCCCACCCGCAGACTATTGTGCCTGTATGGACGCCCGACCAAGCCGGAGGTAATCTGTCGAGACAGACTTTTGACTTGCATCGAAAATCTGTCGGCAGGCTCCGTCAAAAGGGGTGTAACAGCGCTCGCACGCATGCTGCGCTTTACCCGATCAAAATGAAGTGAACGTGACCGGTGTGTAGTCAAAACTTACCATTTTCAGCGTATAGCAAGTTGCTACTTGCTACTAGCAACAAGCTAGAGTTGTTATTGTTGTTTCATAGCGACGGACGGATTTGAGAGTGACACCCAGGGAGCGGAAAATAAATCCATTAATGGGCAGAGAGCCGGTCAGTTGGAGCCAATGGCAGAGCTTGCAGGGAGCGGAAAGGGATTTTCTTGCGCTGCCGACTGCGCCTCTTGAGTTCCTGTTGCAAAATTCTCCTGTTAGAGAATTTTTTGTTTTTTTGTTTAACCAGATTGAGCTGGAGGTAACGCGGGGGTGCGAACCTGCTTTGGTAGGCAGGGAATCTACCGCTGCACTACCCGGATGCCCTTAAACATCAGATGTTGACCGTTCGTGTCATGCACTGCTGATATGATGGAGGCTCCTCCCTGGCCACAGCTATAGAATCAGTGTGTGCATTTTGCTTGTTGATTGAATTGTTGATTTGTGTCTTTTAGTTACTTCTTCGGTTAAGGGTAGTATTGTATCTCACAGGTTTCCTTGCCAATGAATAGATCCTTTAAGAGCTCCAATGCACCTAAAATAATTAACTTGTCCCATAAGTCTAATGCTGTTGCAGACGCTTTTCCACCCTGCTGAGGATACATTTCTGCATGATTGTTTTTGGCATGAAAATGGGGGGGGGGATATATATTAAAAACAAAATTATATGTTGAATATCATCAGAAAATATGATCGATGGGTAGCTTCAGTGAGTGCTGTAGTCAAGTTACTATATCTTGAGTCCAAATCCAGTCGGGAGTCCCCAGTGTTCGAGTCCCAGTCCAAGTCACAGTCACCAGAGAAGAGTCGAGTCCAAAGTTACTGAACATGAGCGTGAATAAGTAGAACAGGTGTGCCTGCCCTTGCACGAAATTGAATAATGTGCCAAATGCCAAATTATTAGGGCCTATTACAAAAAAGTAACAAAAACAAAAAAACTGTCTTTATCAATTGACAAGTCCTCATCTCCAACTTCTGAGTCCGAATGCATAAATGCTCAAGTCCAGGTCCAAATCCAAGTCATCAGTGATCAAGTCCAAGTCAAGTCACGAGTCCTGAAAATAAGTCCAGGTCTCAGACTCGAGTCTGAGCCTCGAGTACTACAACACTGGCTTCAGTACAAAAATCACATCGGCCCAGGCCCTGTCCTAAACGTCCCAGCTTTTCCTGCCTCTCTTGACTTTGAGCTGTCTAGTAATAATTAATAAAATATTGTTATTGTTAAAACCCACATCGGTTCAACCCTAGGACACAGTGCATTTAAAATGATGTACAGCTGGCTGCTGTCTCCTGAACACAAGCTGTCTGCACTGTAAAAAGAAAAAAAAACGTCAAATCAATCTGAAAAATACTGAAGCACTGGACAATCCTCTCTGTGCACAACAGCAGGTTGAAGAGGGAACTTACTGCCAAAAACTCAATGCATTTCCTTTAGAGTGCCAGCAGTCAGTTGGCCCAAACCAGCTATCTGTATCTGAGGACTCTGTCAGGACAGCCTAGTCTTTCTATTGTAAGAATGTCTTCAAGTTCACAGTAACCCTTTTTATCTCTGTCTCTTCTTCCCTCTCCCTTTCCTTTTCTAAAGCTCTCAATCTCTGTCATACTTTGCTGCTTCCTAATACAACCCCCCCCCCCCTCTCTCTCTCTCTCTCTCTCTCTCTCTCTCTCTCTCTCACCTTTCAGATCCAGAGATGGCATGGCTATTGTTGCTGATAATTCTCTATGCTCTTCCATCTCTTGTTGTGCCCATACATAATTCATCTGCCGGAGGTAATTTTGTGTCAGTTTGTGGTATGTCTCTGTCTGTGTGGTTGTGTTTGTGACTGGGTATGTCTCTGTCTGTGTGGTTGTGTTTGTGACTGGGTATGTCTCTGTCTGTGTGGTTGTGTTTGGAGTGACTGGGTATGTCTCTGTCTGTGTGGTTGTGTTTGGAGTGACTGGGTATGTCTCTGTCTGTGTGGTTGTGTTTGGAGTGACTGGGTATGTCTCTGTCTGTGTGGTTGTGTTTGTGACTGGGTATGTCTCTGTCTGTGTGGTTGTGTTTGGAGTGACTGGGTATGTCTCTGTCTGTGTGGTTGTGTTTGGAGTGACTGGGTATGTCTCTGTCTGTGTGGTTGTGTTTGGAGTGACTGGTATGTCTCTGTCTGTGTGGTTGTGTTTGTGACTGGGTATGTCTCTGTCTGTGTGCTTGTGTTTGGAGTGACTGGGTATGTCCCTGTCTGTGTGGTTGTGTTTGTGACTGGGTATGTCTCTGTCTGTGTGGTTGTGTTTGTGACTGGGTATGTCTCTGTCTGTGTGGTTGTGTTTGTGACTGGGTATGTCTCTGTCTGTGTGGTTGTGTTTGGAGTGACTGGGTATGTCTCTGTCTGTGTGGTTGTGTTTGGAGTGACTGGGTATGTCTGTCTGTGTGCTTGTGTTTGGAGTGACTGGGTATGTCTCTGTCTGTGTGGTTGTGTTTGGAGTGACTGGTATGTCTCTGTCTGTGTGGTTGTGTTTGTGACTGGGTATGTCTCTGTCTGTGTGGTTGTGTTTGGAGTGACTGGGTATGTCTCTGTCTGTGTGCTTGTGTTTGGAGTGACTGGTATGTCTCTGTCTGTGTGGTTGTGTTTGTGACTGGGTATGTCTCTGTCTGTGTGCTTGTGTTTGGAGTGACTGGGTATGTCCCTGTCTGTGTGGTTGTGTTTGTGACTGGGTATGTCTCTGTCTGTGTGGTTGTGTTTGGAGTGACTGGGTATGTCTGTCTGTGTGGTTGTGTTTGGAGTGACTGGGTATGTCTCTGTCTGTGTGTTTGTGTTTGGAGTGACTGGGTATGTCTCTGTCTGTGTGTTTGTGTTTGGAGTGACTGGGGATGTCTCTGTCTGTGTGGTTGTGTTTGTGACTGGGTATGTCTCTGTCTGTGTGGTTGTGTTTGGAGTGACTGGGTATGTCTCTGTCTGTGTGGTTGTGTTTGTGACTGGGTATGTCTCTGTCTGTGTGGTTGTGTTTGTGACTGGGTATGTCTCTGTCTGTGTGGTTGTGTTTGGAGTGACTGGGTATGTCTCTGTCTGTGTGGTTGTGTTTGGAGTGACTGGGTATGTCTGTCTGTGTGCTTGTGTTTGGAGTGACTGGGTATGTCTCTGTCTGTGTGGTTGTGTTTGTGACTGGGTATGTCTCTGTCTGTGTGCTTGTGTTTGGAGTGACTGGTATGTCCCTGTCTGTGTGGTTGTGTTTGTGACTGGGTATGTCTCTGTCTGTGTGGTTGTGTTTGTGACTGGGTATGTCTCTGTCTGTGTGCTTGTGTTTGGAGTGACTGGGTATGTCCCTGTCTGTGTGGTTGTGTTTGTGACTGGGTATGTCTCTGTCTGTGTGTTTGTGTTTGGAGTGACTGGGTATGTCTCTGTCTGTGTGTTTGTGTTTGGAGTGACTGGGGATGTCTCTGTCTGTGTGGTTGTGTTTGTGACTGGGTATGTCTCTGTCTGTGTGGTTGTGTTTGGAGTGACTGGGGATGTCTCTGTCTGTGTGGTTGTGTTTGGAGTGACTGGGTATGTCTGTCTGTGTGGTTGTGTTTGGAGTGACTGGGTATGTCTCTGTCTGTGTGTTTGTGTTTGGAGTGAATGGGTATGTCTGTCTGTGTGCTTGTGTTTGGAGTGACTGGGTATGTCTCTGTCTGTGTGGTTGTGTTTGTGACTGGGTATGTCTCTGTCTGTGTGCTTGTGTTTGGAGTGACTGGTATGTCTCTGTCTGTGTGGTTGTGTTTGGAGTGACTGGGTATGTCTCTGTATGTGTGGTTGTGTTTGTGACTGGGTATGTCTCTGTATGTGTGGTTGTGTTTGGAGTGACTGGGTATGTCTCTGTATGTGTGGTTGTGTTTGTGACTGGGTATGTCTCTGTCTGTGTGCTTGTGTTTGGAGTGACTGGGTATGTCTCTGTATGTGTGGTTGCGTTTGTGACTGGGTATGTCTCTGTCTGTGTGGTTGTGTTTGTGACTGGGTATGTCTCTGTCTGTGTGGTTGTGTTTGTGACTGGGTATGTCTCTGTATGTGTGGTTGTGTTTGTGACTGGGTATGTCTCTGTGTGGTTGTGTTTGTGACTGGGTATGTCTCTGTATGTGTGGTTGTGTTTGTGACTGGGTATGTCTCTGTGTGGTTGTGTTTGTGACTGGGTATGTCTCTGTGTGGTTGTGTTTGGAGTGACTGGGTATGTCTCTGTGTGGTTGTGTTTGTGACTGGGTATGTCTCTGTATGTGTGGTTGTGTTTGTGACTGGGTATGTCTCTGTCTGTGTGGTTGTGTTTGTGACTGGGTATGTCTCTGTGTGGTTGTGTTTGTGACTGGGTATGTCTCTGTATGTGTGGTTGCGTTTGTGACTGGGTATGTCTCTGTCTGTGTGGTTGTGTTTGTGACTGGGTATGTCTCTGGCTGTGTGGTTGTGTTTGGAGTGACTGGGTATGTCTCTGTCTGTGTGGTTGTGTTTGTGACTGGGTATGTCTCTGTATGTGTGGTTGTGTTTGGAGTGACTGGGTATGTCTCTGTATGTGTGGTTGTGTTTGTGACTGGGTATGTCTCTGTCTGTGTGGTTGTGTTTGGAGTGACTGGGTATGTCTCTGTCTGTGTGGTTGTGTTTGTGACTGGGTATGTCTCTGTATGTGTGGTTGTGTTTGTGACTGGGTATGTCTCTGTCTGTGTGGTTGTGTTTGTGACTGGGTATGTCTCTGTCTGTGTGGTTGTGTTTGGAGTGACTGGGTATGTCTCTGTATGTGTGGTTGTGTTTGTGACTGGGTATGTCTGTCTGTGTGGTTGTGTTTGGCGTGACTGGGTATGTCTCTGTCTGTGTGGTTGTGTTTGGAGTGACTGGGTATGTCTGTCTGTGTGGTTGTGTTTGGAGTGACTGGGTATGTCTCTGTCTGTGTGGTTGTGTTTGTGACTGGGTATGTCTCTGTATGTGTGGTTGTGTTTGTGACTGGGTATGTCTCTGTCTGTGTGGTTGTGTTTGGAGTGACTCCACGGAGATTGCTAAGTGACCTAAATGGAGCGCTGTGATTTGTGCATGGAGGAAGTGGTGAAACGCCCGATATCATGTTACCGTAATATAAATCTGCGTGATGTGGAGATGATGCTTCCTCTCTCGTCTCTGCTCATCGTTCCTCCTTCACTCTTCTTGCCCTTCTCTTCTTTCAGGCTGTGCCATCATCCGGCCTCCCAGGGATGGAGGGATCCGCTACAGAGGCCTGACACAGGAACAGGTAGAGAGGCTGCTGTTACTGGGCTGGCTTCTAATCACAGCACATAACCTGCCATACCAGACACATCAAAGCACAACTGATTGATTGAAAGATTTTCACAATGATCACAGGATTCACAGGAGTATGGCAGCTGGCAATGTAATAATAACTTGTCAACATGTTATAAAATGCTACTCTAAATGGCTTGAAAAATATCGTAAAACACGTCTATAAGGAAATTCATGTTATAAATCAAGTTTTTTTCTGACCCCATGATATTGACTAATAATGTAACAATAAGGAAGTGATACTTTGAGTTATCACATTATATATATTACGCCATCATTCACACTAAATCAGTTACACCCCTTAAGAAGTAACAATCGGCTTAATGTAATAATATTGTAATGTTATTATCTGGGGATTTTCTTACATTGACATGTTTTAGTACTTTTTCATTCCATTTAGAAGGACATTGTATTATTACATTATATGACTACAGTATCAGTTGCTAGTGGCTCAGCTGGCTAAGGAGCTTACCATGATACAGTGACATCCTGTGTTTGTATCCGGCCTCAGAACTCTGTCATATGTCAATCCTCTCTCACTCCAGTCTTACCATCTGATTCCACTGGTAATTATCCAATAATCCAATAAAAAAAAAATATATATATATACCGGTATATATATATATGTCATCATCAGTGATATCATAATGGGGCACACACACACACACACACACACACATACACACACACACACCCACACGCCCCAATAGGTCAGGTGAGGCCACGCAGCAGCCGAGCTACGGGCGAGGCCACGCAGCGATGCCTAGTATAAATCACCTGCATATGTCACTTGCTATGTGTAACATACATATACACACCTCATCTCATTCTCAACACAGGAGCACCCCAGTGGTCTTCCCCCTCGTCCAATCCAGAGTCAATGAGCTATTCAAAAGCATGAAAGCTCATCAATTCATATACTGTATTGGCGTGAAATGTCCTTTCTAGCACGACAGAATGAAAAGAGTCGCCAAGTGAATGAGAAAAAATTGTATGAGAGCATCAATCACGCTGTAATTACTCTCTCCCCAACCTCTCTCTCTCTCTGTGTGTGTCTCTCTCTCTGTCTCTGACAGATCCGCAGTGTTCAGATCCTGCCGGTGGATTATGAGATCGAGTACATCTGCAGAGGAAACAGAGTGATTGTGGGGCCGAAGGTCAGGAAGTGCTTACCCAACGGCACATGGACGGACATAACGCAGCACAGCAGATGCTGTAAGTCTGGTCTGATCCCATTCACTTCCCCCGCCGTTTGCTACATTTCACACTTTTCCCCTTGCCTTTCCTTTATTCTGTCCCAAATTTCCTTTTTCCAGACTGTCTTTGTGAATATTACGGTCATTTGTTCTTACACATCCTGTCTGGTTAAATTAATATTAAATTAAAGTTATGAGAAAAAATACAATATAATCTCAATTTTTAGGTGATGTCATACCTACATCTCCTCATGAATACAAACTGTTAGATGATGTCATGATACATCACTATCTGACTACATCACTGGACTCTGTTAGGATGTCATCATTGAGATGTCGACAGTGATGATGTGATAATTTATGATCATGTCATCTTTGATGGTCCCACTGATGATGTCATATCTCACTGCAGTGATGATGTCATATCTCGGACGGTGCCTCGGTGATGATGCCTACAGTGATGACATCATATTTCTGATGATGTCATTTTGTAGAGTTCATGTCCTCGTTAACTATAAATACAATCACCGCGGGTTTTCCGCTGATGTTCATAGATTCATCTCACGGCAACCTGCAACAGTTCCCAGCTTCGAACCTCGCAGATTCAGCTTATCAAGTGCCACAGCGTTTCCACTTACAGTATCAAGACCCCAGTTTACCAAATGTTTCTTGGCCATCAAGTGCCTGCACGTAAACTCTCCAGTCTCACAGCCTAACACCTTTCTAAGGGTTCAGTACAATTTACTCGTGTGCCTGTTTGGACTACACTGAAGAGGACATACAGTGTGTAAATGGAGTTTAGATTACGGTATATTAAGGCAGAATATTGTATTGTGGGTTCCTACGTCCCCCAGTGACTGTCATTTCATCCACTGGGGACATTTCAATGCTTAACACAATTCTTACAATACAACTGCTGGAATGAAAGTAAAACTCACTACTGAAAAAGTATCTAGCAATCTTGAGCCCTTTACTTACAAAATATTAATTCAAAGCATATAATCATCTTGTAATTACAGAGAAATGAACATCAATTAACTTTTTGTTGTTAAAGGTGCCATATTTTACTATTTTTCGCAGTTTATTTCTCGTGGTTATATGTAATTTTGGGGTGAAATCCTTCATTTGCTGTACAGGAGGTAAAAGACAATACCGGCCAGACAGGTTTAAAACTCGCTCATCAGCTCTGTTCTCAGCACTCACTGAACTATTGAGCTGATGTTTGAAGCCTCTACTGACTCTCTATGGTACTATGCATGCAGTATGTTGAGACCATTTGTGCACTTTGTTGTGTTTTTATTATGTTTTACTATGTCTATGCACTTTGATCATGTGCTTTATTGTGGTGATTGTTATGTTTTTATGATGTGT
Source organism: Poromitra crassiceps (assembly GCF_964638095.1). NCBI lineage: Eukaryota > Metazoa > Chordata > Actinopteri > Beryciformes > Melamphaidae > Poromitra > Poromitra crassiceps. Next base: position 99,536,570 of record NC_139623.1, on the reverse strand, counting down.
TACTATGCGCTTTGATCATGTGCGTTCACTGTAAGCCTTATCTGCAAACCAATTCCCCTTATCGCACAACAAAGCTGAATTTAATTTCCCCTTATAATACGTTTGACTTTACGGCCATCACAGCAATAAAAAGGGGAAAGGCATAAGTGAAAGTAAAAGTAGCCTATACGATCCATGACTGCAACAGCGCCATGGAGGAATGCACCGTGCCACACGTGTTTATTTTAGTGTGCGTCTGCATTGGTGAGTCGTGGTCTGAGGATTTCCTCTCTGTCAGTCTCTCCTCAAAACAATCCACAATCCAGCAGGTAGGCTTTTTTGTGTGTGTCTGATAAATCCCTCTGTAAGTCGGAGGATATCCCCTCTGATCAGCGCGAGTTCACATCTTCATGGCAACGATAGAACGTCATGCCAGAATGCCTGTGTAAAAACATGTCTGTGTAAAAGGCAACACTGCACTCGTTGCGGGACTCATTGCCGGCCTTTGTAACAACAATATTGCAGGATCTATGTGTAAAATTGGCTTCTGTCTCCCTCCTTCCCCCCTCTCTGCATCTCTGTCTCCCTCCCTCCCCCTCTCTGTGTCTCTGTCTCTCCCCCTCCCTCTCTCTGTCTCCAGTGTTGCTGTGCCCGCGGGTGTGGACGTCCCTGGAGAACGGCCGGGTGGCGGTGAGGCCCCCCGGGCCGCCGGTGGAGGGTACAGTGCTGCATTACAGCTGCCATGCCGGCTTCATCCTGGAGGGCAGGAACATCACCCACTGCACCAAGCTGGGCAAGTGGGACTCGCCCAAACCCACCTGCCTCTGTGAGTGTCTGTCTGTGCCCACATGAGGCTTCACATTAAGCTTCTAATAGAGTACCGCAGGAAAGATGTCTTTTTACAGGCCAACTCAGCTAGTCATGCACTTCCGGTTCTTTCGTCTAAAAGTAAATGTGGGTTGTTTCCCCCCTGATTTTCCCCCTGCTGCCCCGGTCGCTGCTCCACCCTCTGCCGATCTGGGGAGAGCCGTAGACTACCATGCTTCCTCCGACACATGCGCAGTTGCCAGCCACGTCTTTTCACCTCACAGCGGGGAGATTCACCGGCAGGATGTAGCACGTGGGAGGATCACACTATTCCCACCAGTTCCCTTCGCTAGGAGGCGCTAGTGAAGCGACCATGACACATACCCCTAATACGGCTTCCCATCTGCAGACACAGCCAATCAAGCCTTTATGGATGCCCGACCAAGCTGGAGGTAACACGAGGGCGCGAACCTGCGACCCTCGTGTTGGTAGGCAGAGAATCTACCGCTACACTATCCGGAAGCCACAAAAGTCAGTGGGATTTTTATATGGGGATTTTGGTTAAATGCATGAAATAAGGTCTGTGGTTAACCAACGTTTATGAAATGGAGAAGTTTGTGTTTAACAAGATAATCTTCACAAATGAGGACCACTTTTATGACTGTTGAAGCATTTTCTGAAAATCGCGATTAAAAAAAATCACATTTACGCTTTGAAAATCATATCACATCAAGTGGAAGATGATCTTGCTGAACACAAGGTTCACGTTTCATAAACTTTTGTGAACACCAACCTTATTTCAATTCAAGCATTTCACCAAAATCCCCATACAAAAATCCCATTGACTTTGAGACGAGGGAACCGGAAGTGCGAACATCCAGGTCTTCCGGACTATACAGCAGTATACAGGAAATGTATGCTGGATGATGCAATAGCACTTAGCAGGCCAATTCAGTAGGCAAGGCCAGCACAGAAAACATAGTGCAGAGATCATACATCACATCATATCAATGCACACATAGTGCACATCATACATCACATCATACCAATGCACAGCAGGTCTGTCAGTGACTAGTTAATGATATTTCTATTTCCATTACCAGTCCTGTCAGTCTAGTAGCCCAATGGAGAGGCTAGCAAGAACATTAAGCGCACAATGAACTGCCAACATTCATACTGTAAGCAATGATTGAGTGCAGGGGAAATCCACATAGACTCAGTTTGACCACATTTCTGCACTTACATAAATCTTAATGATCTAAGTTCAGAGTATACGTCATAGGGAGTAGTATAAAACTGATGTTGATTCTATGAAGATACGTGTTGTTTCAAGGAGACAAAAGCAAAAATGAAGACGTTTGTGGGAGGGAAAACTGATTTGCGTTTCTACTGGTGGTGGTCATTTGCCTTGAAAATCACCTGTATGTCATAATTTACTCACATATTTATTTACCACTACATGATTGTTCATAAATAAATTTAACAATAGCAACAATATAATATAAGATTAATATCTATACTGTATCAGTGGTTCCCAGCGTGGGGTCCGGGGGGGGCCACCAGGGGTCTAATGTGGACTAAATCAGGGGTCCGGCTCCTCGATATGAAAAAGGTTGAGAATCACTGCTCTGTATCTTTTTTTTTAATTGACCCACCACTGTGGGATTTGGGGGGGGCGGCAAATTAAATGCAATCCCAGTCTTTGGACAATTCTTTCTAGCAGGAGTGTACACTGTAATCAAATCAACATCATTCAGCCCAGGCCACCACAAGTAGATGTGCAACACTTGTCTTATGCGAAGGTTGTAATTGACTCATGTGACAGTTAAATTACAAACACCTTGTTCTCCCAACATTGGAGCAGCGTTGCTAGGCAATAAATGATCCAACCAATCAGAATGTAATCCATAGAGACTGGTCTGTAAGATTTGCGCCAACACGTAAACTGGAGTAAAAACCTGATGTTCCATACACTTAACTATGCATTCAATAAATAGTGCAACATAATATAGAACATAAGTGGCTTGTGATAGCGATTATGTAAGAGCTCTCAGGGAGAACAGTTGCCAAGTTGCCAGATGACTGTCTGAAAAGATTTCTTCAAAGTAGTGCACATAAATGAGACTTAAAAGAAATTATAAAAAAAGAAAAAAGCAGGAAACAATAAAGATTGCCAACTGGCTTCCTGGTTACCCCAAGAGTTGGCATAGCAACCACCAGTAAAGTTGCTATCATCCCTTGTTAATACTATCATGCCCATAGGCTATGGGCATGATAGTATTAACAAAGGATGATGGTGGGAATTATCAGCACAGTTGGAATGGGTATCCGAATGTACTCATTGAATAATCCTTTTAAAAATATCTACAATCTGTAGGCCTATTAATAATGAGTTTATAGTGACGGTATCGTATTCTTTGCTTTTATTTTATTATCTCCAGTTGTTCCCAAACTGTGGTACGCATAGCACTAGGGCAGTGGTTCCCAACCTTAGGGTCGCGACCCTAAGTGGGGTCACCTGACATTCAAATAGGGTCGCCTGAAATTTATTTAAAAAAAAAAAAAAATAATTACACCACACCAGGGTAGGAAATTAACTTTTTTAAACTAGGGCTATTTTTGCCCATGTGAAATATATTTCGGGGGCATTTGAGATAATTTCCAGGGCAATTTTATAAAAAATTGGGAAATGCCTTAGTTGCACCTATGTAGCATGACAGACCAATCAATGACTCTTATCCAAGCATATGTTATTTCTAAAAGTTCATAAACAATCACAGTTAAAGATCCCCATTTCCTATCTCAACAACACTGTTGATTGTCTGGCATGTTATTAATGTACTTGGCAAAAACATGAGTGAACTAGCTGGCCAGCTAGCTTGTGCTGCCTGTTACTGAGGTCAATAACGCTATTTCAATCATGAGAGACTAGAAGGAAAGTACGATAAACTTTAATGATAAAACAACACTTAGATTTGGCGAATGACTCCATGGAATGATGACGCTCCTCTGAGACAAGAGGAGGACGTCAGTGATTTATAGGATAGAGAACCCCCATAGGGAGTTCTACTGGAGTCATGACATTGGTGGTGTTCAGGGGAGGAGGAGGGGCGAAGCAGCAGCAACGCAGGAACAGCAGCTATATGGGTGAACATGAACAAACAGGGTGAGTTACAACTTGCAAGAGTCTTAAATAGAACTTCATTTAGGTGATTGGCAACAGCCGAAGAGAGGGAAAGCGTGGGAGACATTGATTGGACAGGGATAAAGAGGGCGTGCATATTTATGAATGGCTGATGTAACCTGAGGGCGTTGCTGCAGGGGAGAGAGAGATGAATGGAAAGGAACCATGGATTAGTGAATGGGATGGATAAACAATCATTGACTAGTGAAGTAGTCTTCATTATTGAAAACAGTCTAAGACATTATTAGGAGGAGGGGCGGGGGTTGTACAGATGCTGGCCATTTTCAGTCAGGCTTTGCAAATACAGAATAATGTTAAAATACAGAAAATATTAAACTCTTTATTTTATGGGGGCATTTAAAAGCCCCCGTCACCCCAATTCCAAGGGCAATTCTAGATTTTTTTAGGGGTATTTTGCCCCGAGCCCTCGCTAATTTCCTACCCTGCACCACACACAATTTAAAACTAGCGAAGATGATTATGGTCACTTGCGTTTTGTTTGTTTGAGTTCTGAGTTTAAAGTGAAAGTGATAATCTCTAAGATTTCTGTTTTGTTCTCTTGGGTGACACCTATGGCGATGAGTGGTAATTGCAGGTGAGATGCAAACCCTGTCAATGGGCTCACTATCAGATCGTGACTTTTTTATGAAAATGTTTGAGATTATAACTTTAAATCAGGATTCTGAGAATAAAGGCGGGATTCTGAAAATAAAGTGCAAATTTTTAGATTAAAGTCAGAATTCTCAGATTAAAGTCAGAATTTTGAGGGGGAAAAGAAGCATACATGTGATATCACTGATGATGTCACTGATGATATTATCGACGGTGTACCGGAATTTGAATGTCTAGGGTCCGTATATTTTTGTGACGTCAAAATCGGGTCACGAGCCAAAAAAGGTCGGGAACCCCTGCCCTAGGGGTATGTAACCTCGCGTCACCAGGGTCTTCTCGGCGAGAAAGAGCCTGGCTTCCGCTCACAATTGATTTTGTCACCCTACCTGGTTCCGGCCTAGAGCCCGCCCTAGACCGGATGGGCAGCGTTTCTAGCTCGTCAACTTTTACGTTAACTTGACAATTTGACCCAAGTATCAGAACGGCAAACAACAAAACAAAAGATGGACGTACCGAACAAAGTTTTTGAAGAAGTTATTTTAGAAACATTGCGGATTCACAATCTCACATCTTTTAAGCCAATACAGAAGCTTTGAATCAGACAATTAATCGAAGAAATTGACGTCAAGCTAACGGCAACAAAGACGTTTTTTGGCGCACTGCCTTCCGGTGTTCATTCTGGTTCCGTGGTTTACGCCCCATGACAAAAAGCGGGGTGAAAGGTGCCCAGACTAAGGGGTATGTGGAGGTACTACAGGGCGTACTTGAGGGAAAGGGGGAAATATAAGAATAAATCATGAAAATAAATGAAATGTTGAAATACATCTGCTCAGGAGGTACTAACTACAAATCTTTCACTCCAATTCTTATTTTGTAATGTTATATTCTTCAAAAGGTGTTTTATCATTCATTCATTGCATAATGTTATATTCTTCAAAAGGTGTCTTATCATTCATTCATTGCATCATTATGCTATAGTTTTCTCTTGCAGTTTTCTAAGCAAAATGTTATAGTCGGATAAAGGGGGTACTTGGATTCAGAAATCAGGGAAAAGGAGGTAGCCAAAAAAGTTTGAGAACCACTGTCCTATGACCTATGGTATTACTATAGGATTTCCTATGGTATTGTTTTTGACCCATAGAAATTGCAGGAGATTTTAAAGTTTTGCTGTGATATTTGTAGGCCTCCTTCTAAAATGTATTATAGGATTACCTAATCCCTTGTCGATCACCCATAACTTATTACCCATAATCACAGCTGAGACCCCCCCCCAGGCATTATTACTCTAGTTGTTAAAACCCATTTACAGCACATTACACAGGACAGCTGGAGTGTTGTATTAGCCTACTGCCATCTGGTGGAGTGAAATAACATGAATTATGAGCATGATGGTGCATACAATTGTGGCAAAATTGCACATTACAGCAATATGCCATTGGACATTGCCATTTTAACATGTGTCATCAAAGACAGCTGTCTTTTCAAATGCTATAACATTAACATTAATCTATGTGGTTCTAGAGTTTTCTGTTTTTACCCTAATCCTCTTTGGTAATCAACTTGTTCTTTTTTTCTATTTGCTTGCCAAAGATGACAGAAACTACACAGGTAGGAATTCTTTCTGTCTTATTGTATCATCTTGTCTTTGCTATTATGTACAGGTACCACAGGTACCAACACCTACAATTACTCATTCACTACAATAAAGTACTGTAGAGAAGCTACAATGCATACTGTTGCCACAAGAGGGCAGCAGCGATCTATGAAAATAAGACCAAAAGGGTGTGTCTGCATTTGGGGCAGCAGCAGCCTGAGGTTGGAGAAGGTTGCCTTGCTGTGACAGAAAGTTGCTAGTTTGGGGGGACCAGTTGGGGGGAAAAACCTCACTGGGGGGACAAGAAACATCCTCACTGTATTAACAACTAATGGAGTTGAACCCCAAATTCATGAGATGGCAGCTTTTATCTGGTGTGAGAAATACTGAATAATAACGTATAAACTCTGGGATTTTGGGGAGACACAAGTTAAATTAATTAGTATTCACACCTGGCATCAATTCATGTTGTCAGACCTTCAAAAACCTGCTGACAGCCAGCTTTCCCCCCTGGTTCACCGCACCTTGCATGAAAAACAGGATTTTGAGCCCAGTGTTGAGCTTCTCCTATGAAGTGAGTCATTGAGAGAGAAGGTTAAGTCTATTTTCACTCGCTTATAAGCATCATCAGCCAGGTAGCATGTTGAAACCAAACTCATTTCAATCCTGCCTCCATGCTTAAAATTAATTTGAGTTCACTGCCTCTAAATGTTTAATTGAAAGTATGTATCACTATACAGTACCTGTCCAGCTTATTCACAGTCATTTTTGCAATGCACCTGCCCACAATGACGATTGGCTGTGATTGGAGCCATAGCAAAATATCTGAGTTTATGTCAGTTGAGTTCATAGTCATGCAGGGATGGGTGTGACTGTAAATGGATGAGTTGGAATTGGAAGTTAAAAAACCTACAGCCAAAGGAAACTGAATTAGAATTGAATTGGAATTTCAGGAAGTTGAATTTAATTAAATGAAATTCCACCTTTGTTAGTCTTTTGTTACCACATTTATTTCTTTTTTCTTCACCCATTTCCCCCCCAGATTTTTCTCCCCAATACATTCAGGCGGTGTCTCGTCATAGACGCGTGGTCAATGGGTGAGCATGGGGGAAATCCTCCTGTTCTCCCCATTCAGCATAGTTAGCATTTAGCTGCTAGCCCTGCCCAGGCTGACAGGATCGGGGATTCAACCCCCGCAGTAAACGCACATCTGAACACAGGTCTATGTACCTGCTCTTGAATCACCAATCGTGTAGAGCCGCAGCACCTTCCGCTGGTGAGTCAGCCCATTGAGATATATGGGGGGTTTTCCCCCACCTCCTAACATTCGTCCTGCTGACACAACGATACCGGAAGTAACATTTTGTGGGCGTTCCCACACATACCGACTGTATCTATTGTACTTGGCCAATTCCCCCTGCTGTCCTGGTCGTTGCTCCACCCCCTCTGCTGATCTAGGAAGAGTTGTAAACTAGCACATGCTTCCTCCGATACATGTGCAGTTGCCAGCCGCTTCTTTTCACCTGACAGCGATAGGGCCGCTCAAAGTCATTTTAAGCAGGGGGTGCTGCAAGGAAGGGACTTTTGGTGAAAAAAATGTGCATGTTAATTGGACGTTTGGATGTTTTTTAGCCATGTTTTTTTCCGCTGTATTTGCGCGAGGCATGCAATATGCTGTAATTCTCTCCATGCGTAATAGAGTGGACTCACTCCTGCCGAGGACAGAGAGAGATGGAGAGAGCTTGTTGACAGATCGTCTGTGGTGCCAACGAACCTCCGGGTTATGGGATAGGTGATGGTGAATAGCCTAATGCAAGTAGGCTACAATGTCCATTCTCCAACAAGTTTTCTCAATTAATTTCCCTCTTTGCGATGTGATAAAAGTTTCTCAGTGAGTTATAGTTGATTGCCTCACTGAATTATCTGCTAATACCCAATTTTAGCAGGAGGATTTGATGTCCTGGCGTGGCATGTCCGTGCGTAATGACATATTCAAAAGGAATTTTACTCTGCGCTGCGCTGCGCAGCACGGAGATTATGGTGCGCTCAAGTGCAGCGGGGTATCTAGCGCATAAGAGGTGCTTTTCAAAGCTCATAGAGCAAAGTAATTGCGTGCATGCTGACGATAGGAGAATGCCATCTATCCCCACATTTTTGCGCCGAAACGCCTGGTTTGGCATGTGGCACGCCTATGTTCAGGACAACTATAACAGGCATGCGCTTGTGCACGCCCCCCAATTTGCATTGCGCGTGGCGTTAAACCAGCGCAAAACCAGCGCAAACGCTAAATTACCGCTTTTGCGACGATAGGGCCCAACCTCTCTTAGACGTCATTACTGACGCCATTCAAGCAACTGACGTCACCTTGTAATGGTGACATAATTTAGAGATGGTGACATCATTAGTGATGGTGACGTCACTTGGGCAGGGAGTTTACAACCCTAAATGACGATGGGCATGAACAGCATGGGGTGCTCTAAACTCTGCTGTAGCCTAGAGGTTAGTCTTCCATGAGACCACACTTCAATCATGAGAGACTCGTAGGAAGTTTTAACAAGCTTTATTGAATCAAAATAAACAGTTTAAGCGTGGCGTATGACTCCTCTTGGAGTCTCCTCTTAGAGGATATGACGCTCCTCTTGATATGAGAGAGGGGGGGCATCAGTGCTGTATGAGATAGATAATCCCCCAAAAGAAATAAAAGTTTTAAAACTGGGAGAAATGAATACCAGGGGTGTCATGGAGCTCGCCGGGGTATGCACTGGTCAGGTCATGGGCTGACTGGGAATGCTATGAATGCCGGGATAATGAGGGGCTGACTGGGTTTTTTTAGGCAATGGCAGGGATGCATAGGAGTTGGATGTGAATTGCCCGGGCACGGGCGCCTTTATGGGAAATGGGAGAGTTTGATCACCACCAACTAAGTGTTTGCTTCCTATCAGTCATGGAAGGAGGGATCTTTGGGCTGATAATATAGCGTTTTGCTCTGGTCGGATGTAGGATGCATAGGCTGATGAAGACCAGCGGCCCAGTTGTTGAAGGGAGGCAGAGGACAGCCCCTGCACAGCCGCAGATGTGGCCCGATCCTGAACGAGCGACTGGAATAGTTCTCTGCTGGGAGGTTGCATTTCTGGAGAGTTGTCTTGAAGTGATGAATGAACCAGGATCTAGTCATGTGATGACGGGGAGAAATGAGGAAAAGGGGGGCCAAGGGACTAGTTGGGGGTCTGATTTTAACGTATGGGATCATGGCTGAGAAGGGGCAGAAAGGAGATTGAATACGAGCAATGATTATAGAGCAGGCTCCGCCTACTTTGGTATGTTTCAGGGAGAGACTATAGTAATCGGGATAAAACTTAAATCAGAGAGAGTTACGTCACGTGAGGGGTCGAAAGTGGAAGGGGACGTGAATTCGCTAATTCTGAGGAACCCATAAAAAGCCAGGGAAAAAACGCACTCTAAGAGAGAGTCTAGAAAGGCGGAGTAAATGCCATGTCTGAGGTGGGTTAACAAGTGCTGCAACATGGGGAGAGTAATGGGACGCCTGGAATCGGGGGCGGACGGAAAAGCTTTTGAGTTAGAACGGGGTGAACGGGCAGGTTGATGGAGAGGCAGAACATGGAAAACATTCGCCAAGCCGTGTCATAAGCTTTGGTAGTGGAATTGGCCAATCCTTTCCTAATATAGGACTGAGCTGAGTTGAGTAAATGGGTGAGACGGGGATCGTGATTTAGGAGAGGTGAGGCCTGAAAATGGGGATTTTGCTCTATGAGAGAGTGAGCGCAGAAAAGGAGGGGTGTGGCGTTGGAGTCGAGTCGGCTTCGGGGTAGAGTCTGTGGAACGCCTGGAAATTGAAACGAGAGAGGTGATCAGCGATTATGTTAATATGCCCGGGGATGTGCCTGGCGACTATGATGAAATTATGGGTGACGGAAAGCCAGGTTAGGCGCCTAACGAAAGGCATGATGGCCGGGGATGATGATCGTCCTTTATTGATGATGGCGACTACCGCAGCATTATCGCATTTGACTGCTATCCTTTTACGCGCCCAGAAGCGCCCCCACATGTGACAAGCGGCCACTATTGGGTACATTTCATATAACGCGGAGGACTGATCCATGCCGGCAAACTGCTGCAGCCAAGCGCCAGCAAACCAGTGGCCTTGATAGACATACAGCACTGACGCCCCCCCTCTCTCATATCAAGAGGAGCGTCATATCATGGAGTCATACGCCACGCTTAAACTGTTTATTTTGATTCAATAAAGCTTTACGAGTCTCTCATGATTGAAGTGTGGTCTTTGACTGTATTTTCAATCATGGAAGACTAACCTCTACAGCATAGTTTAGAGCACCCCATGCTGTTCATGCCCCTCGTCATTTAGGGTTGTAAACTCCCTGCCCAAGTGACATCACTAAATGACGTCACCATCACTAATGACGTCACCATCTCTAAATGACGTCACCATTACAAGGTGACGTCAGTTGCTTGAATGGCGTCAGTAATCTCCTGGTACTATATAAAGCCCACATCACCACAGCTTTAATCACACCTGTGCAGTCATCACTCATATCGTGCCAGCATCCCACACCTGGAACCTGGGGCGGGGCTGGCTGGGCTGCTGCTGTGGGAAGAGCGGGGCTTCCGAGTGCCTTCAGGCGGGCATCGACGAGGGACCCGACTAGTGATTGTATGGTTGCAATCAGTGGATCCTGCTGGCTTGGAGGGGCTGGAAGCCTTGTTGCGCTAGATGAGGTGCTGGAGGTTTTGCTGCGCTTTGCTGGGGCTTTCCTGGTGACGGATTTCTTGGCTCTTTTTCCGCGTCCATGGCCTCCGGAGTGCTGAGTGGACTTTGATCCGGGCGTGACGTCTCGGGCCTCCGCGGGGACGGATTGTCTCTTGCGGCTGCGACCCCTGGTGTGAGGAGCGTCCTCCATGATGCCCGAACCTGATGCCTGGGGATCGGAGTCTTGCCTTGGGTTGGCCGGGATGCTGATCGCCGCGCTCTGGATGAAGGCGTCTATGGCGGCATTGATTCTTTCGCCTTGCAGCTGCATCTGCTCGTCTTCGGACTCTGACATGATGAACGGACCACACAAAACTTTTGCTCCGGTGATGATGAATGGCTTGCTGGGATGCTGGCACAATGTGAGTGATGACTGCACAGTTGTGATTAAAGCTGTGGTGATGTGGGCTTTATATAGTACCAGGAGAAGGGCATTTATGACGTCATTACTGATGCCATTCAAGCAACTGACATTTAGAGATGGTGACGTCATTAGTGATGGTGACATCATTTAGTGACGTCACTTGGGCAGGGAGTTTACAATCCTAAATGACGAGGGGCATGAACATCATGGAGTGCTCTAAACTATGCTGTAGACGTTAGTCTTCCATGATTGAAATACAGTCAAAACCACACTTTATCTGAATGAAAATTGGTCCAATTGGTACCACAAGTCTCCCCATTACAGGTAAGGTAGGATTTTTCACAGCCTAATAGCTTGTGGATTGATTTCTTCTGTTGTTGATTATCACATTTTGTCTCAACAAATGTGTTATGCATACAAATTGATGAGTAAGGGGGGAGAAAATGTTGGCAATGTGCTTTTGGGTATTTTGCCTAAATGTTTTTGTATGTTGACGGATTATTAATTTCCCTTATGCCCAAATTCACATGCTCTGTTAATGAAATAAAACATATACAATATAAAAAACATATAGGGAAATGCATCATCTTGTGTGTTGATCAGAGTTGTGATTAAGAGTTGGGTGGGCCCCGGAAGACTTTCAGATTTCAAAGTGGGCCGTGGCATCCTTAGTTTGGGAACCCCTGCATTAAAAGCTTCCTGTGAATTTGGTTGTATTTAGTTAACCTTCCGTGGATTTTGAAAGCACAAAAAAGAAGAGGTGAATACATAGTGAATACAGTACGTGTTGCTGTTGGATGGTCAATCCTGTTGCAGTTAATCTAATGAATTAGCGATGGACCTGTGTAGGCTTGTTAACTACTCCACACAGAACATGGAACAGGAGGCCTGGGAGTTGTGGGTGAAAACTCACATAATACAATGGCCAGACTTGACAAAAGCATAATTAACAAAGCAGCAGAGAATGCCATTTCCTCAAATAGAATTCTCCATCCACTGTCTCAATACCGACCTCTTTCTGGCTCTCCTGTGTGTGTGTGTGTGTGTGTGTGTGTGTGTCTCTCCTGTCCACTCAATGTGCCATTGCAACCCACTGCCTCCTCAGCAGGAGAAAGGTTAATACCCTGCTCCTGTCTCTGTCTGCCTGTGTGTGTGTGTGTGTGTGTGTGTGTGTGTGTGTGTGTGTGTGTGTGTGTGTGCGCACGCACGCACGCATGAGAGTGCATGTTTACCTCCATAGCTGCAGAGCCCAGCAGGGATTGCCTTCTCTCTAGCTTTTCTTCTCTGTTTTCTCCAAGTTCTCTTGAACAGCAAAGCTACAGGTAGCCTACACTAGAGCGAGAAGAAACAAAAACAACAGACAGCCAGGGTTTGACATGCTGGAAGGATAGAAACTCCTGAGGTTCTTGTCCAAACCAAATGTAAACATCTAGTCTGCCATCATGTTAGTTGTGTCCATGACTGAATCACTAACAAGTTGGCCTATGTGTATCTACACAAAATGTGTAGAGTATACTACATACCAGACAAACTCTTAGCACTGCAGCATCAGTAAACATGATGTCCATAAAGAAATACTTCACAATAATATCAGAGTAGTATAATACTGTATGTGCCAATAGTTTTCATAGTTTTATCCTACGTAACTGTTGTATGGGTGTGGTTTGAGTGCAAAAGAATGTAGAAAATCACAGTTGAGAATGAGAAAATAAATGTAATTTACTTTTCTGTGATTTAGACCAGTGTTTTTCAACCACTGGGCCGTGCCCCAGTGGTGGGCCTCAGAGCGCCATCTAGTGGGCCACAGATGAACTCTCACATCAAGATATCAGAATGATAGCCTATAATTTATTTGGGAAGGTGGTCCTCGCAAATATTCTAACAATCAGAAGTGGGCCTTGAATTACAAAAGGTTGAGCTCCCCTGATTTAGACCTCACGTGACACTATCCGAGTGTTTAAAGTCCACACATCTGCTACAAGAAGAAGCAGATTGCATAATGGTTTGCATTGTCAACATTGTAGGAAAACCTTACAGTATGTCTACAAAACATCAGCTTCTTTGGAATCGAGAAAGGTGGATTGATTTCAGTCATTTCACCACTGATGCTTGTGCACCATTGATATTGTGTGTCAATGTATTTTCATCCAAGGAGATATTTGCATATCAAACTATCATATCTGATGAATGAAAACATCAGCCTTGCAGCTGACTTAAGTCATTCAAAGCTGTGCAATCATATGAAATACTTGTTATCTTGAGTGCGCCATGAATAGGTCTGTTTGATCCCAGAGCTCCTTAGAGCATGACATGCCATGACATCTCATTGTTCAATAATTTGTGGGATAAACTTTGCAAATGAAATATTATCCAGTATACTTCTCTTGTAATAAGAATTCCATCATGTTACCAGCTCTCTCTGGCAGAGTCACCTTTTCAATGCCCTGGAACCTGAACGATGAGATGTCATGTAACATGTTTGAAGTCATTGAAATGTAGCCTACTGCTATCGGGTAATCTCATTTCTCCTTATGGAGCTCTTGTGTCCACTTATTCTCTGTTTTAAAGAACATGATGTACCGACATAGGCTAACCCACAAGGACATTAGATCATATAAATTACATAAGAAGTGGAATGTGATGACATCACTGAGAAAATGCTTTTCCCCCAGTATGAGGATGGGAAAAGTAGTTACCTTGGGTTTGACAATACATGGAGCACATCCTCTGCATTTGTAGCATCTATTTGGAAGAGGTTTCAACAAGGCCTGCGTATCCTTTTTTTCATGGATTTTACATTAGCATAATTATATAAGGCTATCTCTGAGACGATGTACTCTTCGATAGACTATTAGTGGTGGTTCTTTCAAATCCATGGACATTGCTGGGTCTGATGATAATATGTGCCAATGTTTTTACCTCCACCCAGGAGGTTATGTTTTCAGCGCCATTTGTTAGTCTGTCTGTCTGATTGTTAGCAGGATTACAGGAAAACGACTGGCCCGAAGGATGGGGCAAGGAAGAAGCCCTTAAATTCTGGAGTGGATCTGGATCCGACTCATGCAATAATAGTGAATATGCTTTAGTGGAGGTCTGCGCTCTCTAGAAGTGCCCTTCTATTTGAATAATAGAGCCGGTGCAGTTGGGGGTATATAGGTTGTAACAACACGTAAGGTTAGTATTTATTTTTCTGTGAGGGATTCTTTTGTAACAATTCATTTGATTGATTCACTGATTTCAAAGCCATAGGCTTCCTCCAACAATGCAATCTCACAATGGTTCAGGTCTGTCCTGTATCATGACAAATGCTCTGCATGCGGAGGACAATGTAAGTTTATGGCAATTATGTTAAAAATGGGACATGCAAAAACACAACATTTACCCACCAACGCATGTGGTAACAGGAAAACAGGCCATTATCCTGAAGGATGCCTAGTGTAGCCTACATGCTGCAGACACACTTATCTAAGAGGCTCTCATTAAAGCGACTCAGAAACACGTTACAGCAGTCACGTCTCCATTGTGTCTTGCAGTCTGTGCCACAGCTAATGCCTCAGCTGAATATGGCAATTTGCCTTCACGGGGGCTGTTAGCACTGCACTCTCTCCGGTGCTGTGTGTTGTCTGCTGTGTCGGCTGGCTGCCTGCCGGGGGTGTGGATTGAAACGCCATATAAAGTTCATGGCTAAATAATTGATGCTCTGCCTGGATGGGTCATGCGGTGGGAGTGTGGATAAGGAGGAGGAAGCGCAGGGCAAATGCCAGCAGAAGATCACTAGACTCACCTCACTCTCTGGGGGCTTGTTAGCAGCTGGATCGCAATAGCCTTCCCCGACATGGGGATATGCTGATAATGAGATTTGGGTAATGAACCAGGCTTATATAATAGTCATATTCCGCCGCCTGACTATAGAGGTTTTTAATTTGGATGGGAGAAATAATCGTCTGTTTCTAAATTGCTGCAATCAGTCATTTCAAAAAGTGAATTGTAACGCTAACACAAGAGTGTGATTAGAATGCTTACAGAGGAATTGCAAAACACAAGAAAATAATAATTGAAAAAAGTATAGTTAATAAAATATAAATAGGCTGTACTGAAAATGCCACAAAGTGCTCGATTAGGGCAAAAATCATAATCACGACTATTTTGACTGTTAGAGATCACGATTATTTAATGCGAGTACTCGTTGCCTTTGGCAACATCATGCATTTATTGAACTTGAAAAATTTTACTTTTTAATACTGTATTTCTTTGAACTTTAAATATAATTGAACTGAAAAACAAAGAAATAAATTAAAAAGGTAAAAAAAAACACATGTTAACTGTGTGTGTGTGTGTGTGTGTGTGTGTGTGTGTGTGTGTGTGTGTGTGTGTGTGTGTGTGTGTGTGTGTGTCAAGTCAAGTTTATTTGTATAGCCCTCATCCACAAGCATTTCTCAGAGGGCTTTACAGAGAACATGTCTAGCTAAATCTAGCTAAGCACTAACAATAAACATGATTGAACAATCTTATGTTAGAGAGAGACGGGGGAGGGAGAAGAGAGAGAGCAGAACAAACAGGGTATACTGGGGCTAGGCAAACATATCGCTTTATCTCGATTATCTTGTTTTCATAATTGTGGGAAGCCAAAATTATAATTGAGATTAAAATGTGTTTAATTGCACATTCCTAATACAAACTATTCTTCTACACCGTGAAGACTGCCCACTTTTTCTTTGATAATAAGCCATTAACTCTTAGTTATAACATGATTTAATGGCTTCATGGATATGTTGGCATGAGGCAGATGGAAGAATCTCCAATGACGTGGACCCTCACTTTGGAGAAGGACACAAATCATCATAACCAGATATATAATTTCATTCTAACTCTAATTCTATTATGCCCATTGCCCTACCAGGGGATTTAAGTCATGTTGTGAGTTGGCAGGAGGAACCTGCTGCATTGGCGGCTGCTGTGTGTGTGTGTGTGTGTGTGTGTGTGTGTGTGTGTGTGTGTAGGTGTGAGTGTGCGTTCGATGTGAACAGAAGGTTCAAACAGCAGGTAGGCAGAGAGTGCAGTCCCTCATAGCCACACATCACCGTCTCCACTCTGCTTAGACCAAAGATGAAGGCAAGAAAATCTGTGATGCCTGCCAGCTTTTCGCTGATTTCTCAAAGCAGCTTCCAGCATTTTAGAGACTTGGCCGTGGATGCGGGGGGAAGAAATCTATGGTTTAACAGAGGTTGTTACAAAGAAGAGTATATAGGCCTCCACAGACGACTAGTGGTCAATAATATGGGTATTCAATAGTTTATCTAACACCTTTATTTAGTGAGAAGCATCAATGCATCGATCAGATATTGATTATGATTGCATCAGTCTAACCTTGTAGGCGGCAAGTCATGGTGAGCAGGCAAATTGTGAAGGCTGGGATAAAATAAGGTTGTGTGGGACTCTCTTGTGGGATGAATACTGTCAAAATGGATCTATGTGTAACTCATTAAACAATCTTTCAAGAGATATTGCCCAAAGCCCCCTCCAAACCATGCCTGCAGCAGCTCTCTCTCTCTCTCTCTCTCTCTCTCTCTCTCTGCAGAATTATTCAACTGAATGTTAACATAATATTAATGCATAATATTGCATTCGTTTACGATAATTGAAAAGGCAGAAAAGTCCTATCTCTCTTTCTTGCGCTCTCCATCCCTCTCTTTAACTGTCTACATCTCTCTTCCCTTTCTCTCTGTATCTCCCTCCCCCCTCCCTCTCCCTCTCCCTCTCCCTCCTCCTCTGTCCTTCCTCCCACCCTCTCTCTCTCTCTCTCTCTCTCTCTCTCTCTCTCCCTCTCCCTCTCTCAGAGCATACATTTCAGCCTGTCCCCCAGGTTCCCTCCGCTCTCTCTCAGCCAGCCGCCCGTTGCTGCAGTGGATGAGACGCAGAGCTGGCTTGCTCTCCGCGGCAAATCGTTTCATCTGTTGGGATACGGAGACAGATACAGCCCGCTGTTTCCACACAGCCGCGTTATTTCATTTCAACCCACACTCATTCAGTCCTGATAGGCTACATTCGCGGACTCGTTAATCAATGCGCGGCTCTGTTGCATGTGTGAAAGTCGTGAGTAACGTTAGTTATTTGATGTGACGTGTGATTGAAAGTAGACAGCGATGCTTTCGTTTAGTTGTTTAGTCACTCAAAAATGTGCGAAATTGCATGGGAACGAGACTCGTTGGATTGCAGGATCGCCATGCATTTAAGCTCCAAATTTGACTGATGAACGCGCAGCACCTTACCTTACATACCCCTACAAGCGGATTATGGACTACAAAAATATATTTTGAATTTGTCCACAACCAAAATATTCCATGTAGTGAAGGCTACATTATTAGCCAGCGGCTATATTAGGCCTATATGCAAAATTATACTTTGACTAAAAGTGATTATTATTGAACATGAACTAACTTATTCACGTGCACAGCATCAGCGAGGCTAAACATAACATCAAAAGACCCAAAGCCGAGCAGAGCAGGAAGCGGACACGTGTTGAGTGTATCGCGGGCAACCAGTTGCAAACTTCAATTAAAAAGCGGCACAGAGCAACGAGTCTCCTAACTAAAGTAAAATAAAGCAACGAGCACCTTTCGCTGGGCTCAATCCGCTGCAGCACAGGGGCCAGGCTGCCCGCTCCCTCGGTTCCGGCTCACCTTGACCATGTCACCGCCAGTAATTGGGCGCAGTGCGCCCCGGGTCGCTTGCGGGCACCTGCGGCTCCTCCGGGCTTCTCTCACCCTGCTTCTCGTCCTCTGGCCCCGGCCATCCGCAGGCAAGAAGAAGCTGTACATCGGAGCTCTGTTCCCCATGAGCGGCGGCTGGCCGGGCGGACAGGCCTGCCTGCCCTCCGCCCACATGGCCCTGGACCTGGTCAACAACAGGACCGACATCCTGCCCGACTACGAGCTGGAGCTCATCCACTACGACAGCATGGTGAGTGAGTGTGATGTGGAGAGAGGCAGAGCAGAGTGTGTGTGCACAAACACAGCTAATGAGTAATGACCTGTCTGTCACACTGCTATGGGCCTAATTGGCTTTCACTTATTTGTGTCATTTCAAATGCCTTTGCTGTGCTGAATTTCATTTGTCATGAATGTTGTGCTTATTTTGATTCATATAAAACAGTGCTAGGCTGTGGTTCTCAATATGGGGTCCGTGGCGTGGACCATCAATGGTCCTGCTTGAGGGGGTTCCAGGGGGTCCCCCAAGGCAAATTGAGGAATTGTTCAACTTCAGTTAACAAGGCAATTAGATAATTGAGAAGAATGACTGTTTTGATCATCATTTCTCTGTTACCTCTCCCTACAGAGAGTCTTGTAATTCTGGACAAAATCAAATCTAACAATAGAAATATTCTCAGATTTGGGTCCAAGAGACAAAATCTCAATGGGGAACTGTAGTATAATGAGGTTCCGTGGCTCTAGTGGTAGGGGTCCTTGACATGAAAAGGGTTGTGAAGAATCATCATGGCTATAAAACAATAACAAATCCATGCAGACTTGTGCCCTTGGTTAACAATGTTTCCTCTTGCTTTTCTGGAGATGATTTTATTTTCTCTTAAACATCATAGCTGAGGTGATTTAACTGACATGTCAAATCTCAGAGGGGAGATTTCATCACTCGAC
Source organism: Poromitra crassiceps (assembly GCF_964638095.1). Taxonomy (NCBI): domain Eukaryota; kingdom Metazoa; phylum Chordata; class Actinopteri; order Beryciformes; family Melamphaidae; genus Poromitra; species Poromitra crassiceps. The sequence goes on along the minus strand of NC_139623.1, from coordinate 99,517,592 downwards.
CACACTGACCACACTGACAACCAGCTCCACTCACCGCTAACAAGCCTCAGTCCATGTGACAGGGTGCTGCCATGCCATGCATTATGTTTGTGTTTGTGTCAGTAAACAAAACACCTCCTGCTTGTTGCTCGTCAATCATTAATCATGGTACTTTAAAATGTCAGCAATTCAACCACTATACTTCCTGTATCTGCTCCCCCCCACGCAATATTTTTTTCCCCATAATGGCGAAGGCTAGGCGAAGGCATGACCCGCCCCTCTCTGCCTCTAATTGGCTGACTGCACTCGGCTGCTCTCGCCTGCTTCCCAGGCGAGCCAGAAGTCATCTCAAACGAGCCTAATACTTTCATTCAATGTCACGATGCTGCGGGGGGAGGGGGGGGGGGAGTAGGCTACTCCCAAGCATTATTACTATAACTAGATAGGCTATTAGTGGTGTGTTTGCTGGACAGCTAACATTCATACTTTATTAAAATGACTATGCAGTCAGTTAGTTTCTGCTGAGGATATAAGGGTCATCTAAGCATTAATTTGTTCATAACGTGAGCAGCAGGTGCAAAACAATCATTAAATCAACAAGCATGAGATGGCAGAGGGCAGCATATAGAATCAAAAGGTTATGTGTGAGATCTTACTTTATTATATTAAATGTTACAATTGCAAACCGTATAACAGTTATTTCCTCTGATTAATATTTAAATTCAAATACATGTCATTCTTGTGTTACAATGAGCTGAATTAGTTCCCTGTAAATAACCCTGTTTTATATCACCCTTGATAAATTCTCTGTCTATAGGCTACATACGTGCACTGCCAAGAGTAGCGGCAGCGTTCTAAACCATAGATATATGACTATATTAAAAACATAAACACACTGGCGTCTTTCATGCAGGCTAGCAAGCGTAACTGCTGTCTGTCTGAGTCTGACCCACTGAGTCTGACGGTCTGACCACAGACTGTAGAAAGAGATGTAATGCAGGATAGCCAAGCGAATGTGTTTGGATGGAAGTTTGACGCTAGGCCAGTCAGAGGCAGAGAGGGGCATAGCCTTCGCCATCATCCGGAAAAAAATATCGCCACCCCCAATGGTTTCTGTCCCAGTTTACCACCCCCTACTTTGCCATTCACTTTAGAAGGCAAATCCCAATTAAAAGGGGAAAAAAATCTCCTCAGTCAACCTTTCTGTTACTGTCCTAATTGTTATTCAGAAACTTACTTCATGAAAGAACCAATTTTTCTCAACAGTCTCCACTATTTCAAAAATGAACTGAAGGGTTTATAGGGTTAGAGAATAATTAATGGATTTCCCCTTTAATCCTCTGGCTCCTCCGTTGAGGGTCTTTATCAATCAAACCGCAGGACAGATGCCTAGAGAGCGGCCCAGGCACCAAACAGTTAACTGTGCTGTGACTGGTTAGAAATTGCTATGAGCTTTGTTCTGATTGGTGTATGAGGCTCTGCATTGGAATCCTGTTAAAAAGAATAGGAGAGAGAGAGATGGAGATGGAGAGGAGAGAGAGTGAGACAGCGAGAGAGAGAGAGAGAGAGAGAGAGAGAGAGAGAGAGAGAGAGAGAGAGTTGGCATGGCAACACAGTTACTCTTCAAGCAAACCACAGAAACAAACAGGTTTCAGGGCTGTGAAAATATGTGCAAATTCAATCATACCGTAGATGTATGTGCAGCATATGGCGCAATGCATACTTGTTGTTCACATTCTATTATGTGTATACCTTGTTGTATGCAATCGTAATGTTGAAGAGATCAAACGTGTGTGTTTGTGTTCGAAAGAGAGCGTGTCTGTGTGAGCACCCTCCGATTACCAGTTGACTGAGGTGAGCAAGCAGCTGTGGATGTAGCAGTCATAATCAAAAGATAAAGCATTTCTATGAGCAGATTTCATAGGGATTGGAAAACCTGACTCCTGGCGCTTCAGGAATCGTTGCCGCCTCTGGCTCGAGAAATAGATGCAGATCCTTTGAATAGAAAAGCTCAAAGAGGCTGGTAGGCTACTGACAGTGTTGGAGTGACACAGCGCTTAATTCCTCAAATTAAGTCAAGCGGAGATCCCCCCCCCCCCCCCTCCTTCCTGTAGTTTGTTTGGAATGAGGTCTTTAGTTTTCTGATTGGAAATGTTTTTCCACCTGGCTGAAATATGAATGTGAAGCTTGAACCGTATCAGACACACAAAAGCAATTAAGGAGAAAAGGGATTAATTGGGCGTGATATTTACTTCCAGTTATTACTGCTCAAACCTTTGTTTGGTCAAGGAGCAAATCTCCACCTGGTGAGCAGAACTCACATCTCCTTGTTTAATGGTCAGATGAAGACGAGAGCGTAAGCGGTCCTCTTGTTTGTCTAATTACACGTGTCTCAAGATCAAGGCTGGAGATTATGCAGATTATGCAGCCGACTGTCTTGACCTGAATTTCCGATCATGAGGATGTACTTTGATTGCGTGTTTAAAGTCTAACAACAACGATATCTGAGATCTGAGAGCGAGGTAGTAAAGTTGGAGCTCACTTTGCCTTTGAATGGGCAAACAGGGAGCTTGAACACACAGCGCTATGTGATGTGATGTGATGTGATGTGATGTGATGTGATGTGATGTGATGTGATGTGATGTGATGTGATGTGATGTGATGTGATGTGACCCTTAGGATTTGGGGTATAAAGTGATGTCCTCAGCTTGTTCAACATTATACAATATTTATGATGCCGAACACTTAATATGCCTTAATAGGCTGTTCTTTTAACAGATGGAGATGGCCTGTGGTGGCTAAGCGGCTCGCTTCTGCCACTGCTCTGGTGATAGCATAGAGTCAGCACACACACCGACTCGGTCTGCACACACACACGGACAGACACGTACACAAGCGCACCCACACACACACACACACACACACACACACACACACACACACACACACACACACACACACACACACACACACACACACACACCCTACGCACAGACCGTTGCCATGGATATGTATATCAAAGCAGAGACTGCAAACTTTGATCAATTATTAACAGTGACGGAGAGAGACAGTGGAGGTACAGAGAAGACTTTGTGAGACGAGGTGCTTTCCTCACGTCCATCCTTCATTTTAATTGGCAGCTGGGACACCATTTCCCATCCGATGTGGCTTCTACAGTATTCATCATTCAGCGGCCGTCATGCATGTCCACCGGCAGCATGGAGTGGTGCGCCGGCTGTAATTATGAGGACATTAGGAGATGTAGCAACACCGGCTTTGAGATTCAATACATAGGCCAGCCCCTCAGGCCCTTCTCTCTTCACACTCCCTTTATATTATTCAATCTGGAGTGTAATTAGAGAATGCATTAAGACGAGCCACTGTCTTCTCTCTTTCTTCCCATGGAATCTTCATTTCCCTTCAAAGATCCCTCGCAGGCAGTGGCTCGACTGATTGGCAAGGCTTTCATATGCTAACATAGACCAAGATATTGGTTTGGGGAATTTCAGCACCAAGGACAGAGACAGCAGTGCAGTGGTGTTTTTTTTATGTCACACACGTCTGTGTGTGTGTGCGTGTGTGTGTGTGCGTGCGTGTGTGCGTGCGTGCGTGCGTGCGTGCGTGCGTCGGCATGTGTGTATGTGCGCGATGTGGGGCTGATAGCTGTACCACTGCAATTTTATGGTTGCGTACACATATTTGCACTAAAGTGTGTGTGTGTGTGTGTGTGTGTGTGTGTGTGTGTGTGTGTGTTTGGAATCACGGCCGTCAATCCAGGCGCTCCCATGAGTTCAGTGCGATGGGGGGGTCGAGATGAGAGTGGAAATAGTGATGACCCCAGGGGGTTGTACAAGACAGACCTCCAAGAATAGAAAGAGATACCTCAGCTTTTATTGCATACCTGCCAACACCTCTATTTTTTCCTGTTTCTTTTTGCTCATAAGGGAGACCTGGGTCCTTTTTCTTTTTGTACCTCTCCCCACACCATGTTCCCATTCTCTTATTGCTCAGGTTTTGCTTTCATTTCTTAAGATGCACTGTAACAATTATTAATTGACTTGAAAAATTCAAAGACAATATACGCAATGTACTAGCACTCACCAGAGTATAGCTGCAAACCATCACGGATAAGATAACAGGAGAAAGCTAACAAGCTTCTTCTCAGCATGCGGCCGACCCACACAGCTGCATCAGTGACAGAACACAAACAACCTTTGGGTAAGACAGTATGTAGATCTCTCTGTGCGTCAGTCTGTGTCTCTCTGACATGTAGATGTCTCTGTGCGTCAGTCTGTGTCTCTCTAGTAGATGTCTCTGTGCGTCAGTCTGTGTCTCTCTGACATGTAGACGGTTAGATGTTTTCACAGCAATTAGATTCAGCGGGGGCAGGGCAGGGACAGGGCAGGGACAGGGCAGGGACAGGGCAGGGACAGGGCAGGGACAGGGCAGGGACAGGGCAGGGACAGGGCAGGGCAGGGACAGATGCAAGAACTAGCTTTCCCAGTACTTCCTCTCTTCCTGTTATGTCTTTAGTGACTTTTTGATGATATGCACCCTTAATATGAGAAGAAGAAGAAGAAGAAGAAGAAGAAGAAGAAGAAGAAGAAGAAGAAGAAGAAGAAGAAGAAGAAGAAGAAGAAGAAGAAGAAAAAGAAGAAAAAATAATAAATAATAAGAAACTTGACTATGGTGTTCACATACCACAAAAGACAGAACAGAAGTTGAGCTGTGTTAACTGGGTTATGCTCACTCTAATTATGACCTAGCGTGCCGTTAAGCCCAATTGAGATAATAAAACATAATGGCAGAGTATTGCATTAATTGAGTTAGAATCAAATTATTAGAGTACAATGTAAACGTAGGTCCTACTCACTTTTTCCACGATGAGATGACACCACTATAATCCCCCTAATCTAGAGTTAAGGTAAAAAATGTCAGTCACTAAGAAGCTAGCTAGTGCACGTCATATTCTCCAGTCTCCATGGCCAATTCAGAAAAATCACAGTGCCACCTCAAAGAGACAGGTCTCCTGTTGAGACACAAAACATCCCAATTAGGAGCCATATTGGTTGTGTGATTGTTTGTGACACTCATCTGGAGTGTATCTTTCATATGTGAAAGTGAGTGTGTGTTGTGTGTGTGTGTGTGAGTGTGCGTGCATGTGTGTGTGCGCGCGCGCGCGTGTGTGCGCGAGTGTGTGTGTGTGTGCGTTCTGTGTGTGTTTGTGTGTGTGTGTGTGCGTGTGTGTGTGTGCATGCGCGTGCATGCACATGCCTGGCGTGCGTGTGTGTGTGTGTGTTTTGGAGAGCCGTATCTCCTCCTCCACTCTGAATCATCATTAGACTCATGTCAGGATGTGTTAGCGGCGACTCTGGTGAGCGCTGCAACGCGAGCGCTCATCTGGCTGACAGAGCGGTGATTGGCTGACAGGGCAGTGATGTGATGGATCGCCACCCAGACACGCCGTGAAGGCCTTTAATGCAGGCCTTTAATGCAGGCCTGTAATGACTTGTGGCTGCTGTTGTGTTTGTTGGGCTCTCATGGTTTAGTTTCTGTCTGTCTGTCATTTGATATATCTGAATCTGTTTTTAATACGGTAACGGTCCACAAGAATTGTGGTAGTTACTAAGGAGCCAGGATCAACTCGATAATTAATGAGTCGTTAATGAGTAGTTCGTGAATTACTCTGAATCGAGGACTATAATGAGTTAGTAGAGAACAGACTGGTTGATACTATATCAATGAATCTTTAGGTAATTATTAGTTCATATAAATATCTGTAAGTGAGCACTTTCTTTACGAGTATACGGTAGTTCTTGAATCTTGATTAACTATGAATCAGTCACTGAGTGGAAATACTAGTATAACGGCCCATAATTACTTATTAGTTACTCTTTTTGTACACCCCTAGGTAAAGTGGTACATCTGAGTAGTTACTAAGATGTTACAAAGTTGGTCCAGTCATATATTCTATCGCTCGTATTTTACCATGTCTAGGGGCTGACTGGCGTTTGTGACCCGCAACATGAAAACGACATGGCTGTCATTATGGACTGGGAGTGTAGCTCACCTGGGGTAACTGGCACGTTTGGACCCATGTGCTGCGTTGGCCTTCTCCGGACAGCCCAGTCGGTGGAGTGGATGGTGTTCAGTGTCGGGACACCGTCCCGTTCATGCAACACAGTCTCACAGAAAATTGTAAAATAGCAACGTTTTGGACCACGTTGTAAAATGGTAACGTTCTGAGATCTTAGGGTTAGGGTTAGGGTAGGCGGAGGGGTTAGAAACAGAAAATCTCCGTAACCCACGCCCAAACCACGCCCACCCCTGTAGAAACGTACGTTACCATTTTACAATTTCTGAGCCGAAATTGTAACATAGCAACGTTGGTCCACAAACGTTGCTATTTTACAATTTTTTGGGAGACGCTTAACACAACAACTAACTAACAATGTTATACAAAGAAAACGAAAACGGGGAACCCACGCTAGATGCCGTCTCTCCTCTTCTGTGTAAACACGTAATGGCCAAGGTTATATCTGCTCCCGTCACATCACTTCCTGAGCCAAACCCCCTTTCCAATAATGACAGCCAGCCACAAACAGAAAATAATCTGTACGACGTATAACAATGAATATGACTATAACTACCTGAGAGGGGGACGACTGTAACACTAAGTAATCCCTCATTACATCATGAATTCTTCTACTCCCTTACTTCATTCCACATTACTTACTCAGTATAATGTCTATTCACACATTTTTATGAACGAATCATTACCTAATGATTCATCAATAGTATCTCACTATCTCCCAGTCTGTTCTCTAGTAATTACTCATTGAGTGCGTTTACATGCAGACAATAAACGGATAACTGAGAATAATCAGTTTATGGCAATAATCTGATTTCTGCGTTTACATGCACTTTAATAATCCGACAATAGGAAAAATCCGGGTTTACATGATTCAGTCAATTAGTCGGATTTTTCTCCAGAAGGCAGCGGTAATTCCGCAATAAAACAACAAAAGAAGTTGCAAAATGCAAAATCACATTTTCATTAGGCTACTTCTTGTCCGGCTCGGAGGATGGTTTAGGTGAAAATGATTCAAGATTCAAGATTCAAGATTCAAGATTTTTATTGTCACTCCATGGTACAAGTATCACGTGTGAAATTCTTGTGCTGTGGACTCCGTTTACGACATAGTACAAATAGGCAACAAGCAATGAGCAATAGGCAATAAGAAATAGGCATCAATAGCAATACTAAGCAGCAATAGGCAATAAGGCAGAATAGCGATAAGACAAGTCAGTGGCATATTCATTGCACATAGGTGCACATGTCATGTGCATACGTTAGACGTGTTCAGACATTTTAAATTCGACGTATTTGACATACAGTGCAAATAGCATGTACCTTGTTAAACATACAATTAAACATTAGGCATACATAATGGTAGCAGCTGCAGTACGGTACGGTACGACTACTACACTATTTGTGTATGTTAAGGAGTCTCGTGGCCTGCGGGAAGAAACTGTTCCTCAAGCGATTTGTGCGTGCTTTTGGAACCCTGTATCTCCTCCCTGAGGGTAGCAGGGAGAACAGGCTGTTGTGGGGATGGTTTGTGTCTTTGATGATCTTCAGGGACCTCCTGAGGCACCGCTGGTTATACAGTTCATGCAGTTCTGGCAACTCGTCTCCTGTTACGTGCTGGGCCGCGCGCCTCACCCTCCGTAGCGCCCTGCGGTCCATGGTGGTACAGTTCCCGTACCAGGCGGTGAAGCAGCCAGTCAGCAGGCTTTCAATGGTGCCTCTGTAGAAGTCCCTGAGGATTTCTTTCCTTAGCCCAAATTTCTTCAGGCGCCTGAGTCCGTGTATTCGCTGTTGGGCCTTTTTGACCACAGTGGCGGTGTGGCCGGCCCAGGTCAGGTCCTGGTTGAGTACAAATGAGTTTGTATCTCGTTGTCGGGAGGCGTCGCTTTGGAAGTGTGAATCTGTATTTCCAACTTTACCAAGCATAGCGCACAGAGACAGGCAGGCGACTGAAGCACGTCAAATAACATGAACGATACAGATCTTGACCCAACTGAATTTAAATAGCTGCCAGAAAACTGAGATAATTAAGGTCTTTAGTGGCGGATAACTTGTGTTTTGAACAGCTGAGTAGGCTACGTTTTGTTCGTATAAATCTTTTTAATCCGTCATCTGAAAAAACCCGTCACACACAGATCACGGCTTGCACACTTGAGTCCAATGCGTTTTATTAATGCGTCGTTCTATTCGCAATTCGAGACAAATATTCGTCATCTCCTGTATCCACATTATAGCAGTGCAGCAACGGGGAGGCAGCAGGTCGGGAAACGCCTGTTGCAGGAGCTCCGTGCTGCTCACCTTCATCTCATCAAGCCGGCTGTGGTGCGCCATGGCCGGGGAGAAGAAGCAGAAAGGGGCCAGTGAGTGAGTGAGTGAGCAGCGCGCGTCTCCAGCTGCCTTTCTCTCCCGCAACGTGTACATGCGCAGATGTATAAACCCGAAAGAAAGCTGGTTATGCTGTATACATGCAAAGAGAAGACCAATTATTGGCCAGAAACCTAGGTGTGTTTATCGGTTTATTCATAACCCGTTTATGACCATAAACGGATAAAGCTTATCGGTTTATGCTGTTTACATGACCACTTGAATAATCAGGTAACTCAGAAATCCGCTAATAAACAGTTTATTGGTGTGCATGTAAACGCACTCATTATCTACTATTAGTCTTCCATTCAGACTCAGAGTAATTCAGGAACTACTCATTAACGACTCATTCATTATCGAGTCACTCCTGATTGGTTCCTCACTCGTTCCTTATTAACTAAATACCACAATTCTGTGTACCGTATTGTAAAGTGTTACCCATTTTTTCTTTTCTTTTTTCCATTTGGACAGTGTGTTGTGTTTTGATGTAGCCCGGTAAACCAGCCGGTCACGTGAACTCATATTTAATTTCGTTCTTCGTTCCCGTCTGGCCTGAAGCCGTCACAACAACAGTCTTTGCAGTGCGCGGAAGTTGGGCGTTTGTACTTGCCTTGACAGACAACTCCTTCAGCCAATCAGCGTTGGATCCAGTCAAACCCCAAATCTACTCAGGAGAACGGCAAAAACATATATTTTCCGTCCAGAAACTCTGCTGTTGCATACTCCTGTACTTGTTTAATGTAATTGTTGTTATCAAGTCTATTTCTACAATAACTGCACTTTATGGCTGTTTAAACTAGACGAACATTGACATTACTCCTCGAGGCGGACAGGCAAGGGGGCGGCCATTACTGTTTTGCTAGTGACGTTCTGATTGGCCGGTTACGATGCCAACTAGGAGGCGGGTCGCTGAGTGGCTCCTCCGCTTTGCCGTTTCTGCAGACAGCCTTCCCAGAGTTGAGGCCAGACGGTCCCACAGAACCAAATGAAATGTGAGTTCACGTGACCGGCTGGTTTACCAGGCTAGTTTTGGTGATGCACAGTGTGGACAGTGTGTTGTGTTTTGGTGATGCACAGTGACTGTGTGGACATGAATTCTGAAGTTTATTGGGTTTTTTTGCCTTTTCTTCATCCCAACTTTTCTTCACATTTTCATCTGCATCTTTGTCGCCACCTGCTACTCCTGTTTCTCTTCTTGTTTCTTCTTTCTGTCTCTCTTTACGATCTCTCTCCATCTTCTCCCTCTCTCTTTCCATCACTGTCCACTTATCTCCCTCACCGTTATCTATCTCCTGTGAGTCTACCCCTCTATCCCTGTTTTTCGTCTCTACCACGTCAATTCTCATTGTCCCTGATGCTTACCATCGATCCATGCATTCATTCATTAATGCAACTGTCAATACGTCAATGCATTGATCGTTCCGTCCTTGCAGTGTGACCCGGGCGAAGCCACCAAGCTGCTGTATGACCTCCTCTACACCGAGCCCATCAAGATCGTGCTGATGCCTGGCTGCAGCGGCGTCTCAACGCTGGTGGCAGAAGCCGCCCGCATGTGGAACCTCATAGTGGTGAGTTTCTGTCCCTATTTTTTGCATCCAGAGACCTCAATACACACAGTTAAGACATGTTTCATCCGCCCTGCAACATAGCTCCATTTAGTTTATTGATGCAAAGTGTAAGGATGCACGAGGATATTGGTACGAGGATATTGGTACGTCGTCTGTATCGTCCGTTAAAGGCTTTAAAATGAAATATCGGCCCGAAACAAATATTTCTGCCGACATTTCTGCAGGACAGGCTGATAAAATGACACTTTAATTGCTTGACTAAATGCTTGACTAAATGTCTCAGGGAGAGCATCATCCAAGCCCTTAAGTAGGATGAATCTTACAGTTTTGTTTGAAAGAAAATGTTACATTAATAAAATAAAATAAAAATTGAATATTTTACATAACCTAAGTTGAAATAGTTTTCATATTTTGCCCAGTGAGTGTGTACATTTTGAAAAGCATTGTCTGCATCTGCCAGTGGGCCATCACAATAAGAGTAGGCATAATAATGTGTTAATTCCACTAGATTCAAGATTCAAGATTTTTATTGTCACTCCGTAGTACAAGTATCACGTGTGAAATTCTTGTGCTGTAGGCTCCGTTACAACATAGTGCAAAAAATAAAAAATAAAAAAATAAAAACAAGAGGCAACAAGCAATAAAGCAGTAAGACACGCCACAGACAGTGGCGTATTCACTGCACATATGTGCAAATGGCATGAACATACTTTAAACATAATTAAACATAATAACATTCTGTTAGGTGCAAATAGCATATACCTAATTAAACATACTATTGAACATTAGTCATACGTGATGGTAGCAGCTGCAGTGCGGTACAGTAAGGATACTACACTATTTGTATATGTTAAGGAGTCTTGTGGCCTGCGAGAAGAAACTGTCCCTCAAGCGATTTGTGCGTGCTCTTGGGACCCTGTATCTCCTCCCTGAGCGTAGCAGGGAGAACAGACTGTTGTGGGGGTGGTTTGTGTCTTTGATGATCTTCAGGGACCTCCTGAGGCACCGCTGGTTGTACAGATCTTGCAGTTCTGGCAGCTCACATCCTGTTACGTGCTGGGCCACGCGCCTCACCCTTCTTAGCGCCCTGCGGTCCATGGTGGTGCAGTTCCCGTACCAGGTGGTGAAGCAGCCAGTCAGCAGGCTTTCAATGGTGCCTCTGTAGAAGTCCCTGAGGATTTTTAGCCTTAGCCCGAATTTCTTCAGGCGCCTGAGTCCGTGTAGTCGCTGTTGGGCCTTTTTGACAACAGTGGCGGTGTGGTTGGCCCATGTCAGGTCCTGGTGGATATTGACTCCCAGGTACTTGAAGCTGTCCACCCTTTCCACCACTGTGCCGTTGATGGTGATTGGGGGGTGTGCGCCCCCCCCCCTTCTGTAGTCTACAATTATCTCCTTTGTCTTGGAGACGTTCAGAGAGAGGTGGTTGTCCTGGCACCATTGTTCCAGCGCCTCCACCTCCTTTCTGTAGGCTGTCTCGTCGCTCCTGGAGATCCGCCCCACGACCGCTGTGTCATCTGCAAACTTCACGATGGTGTTCGAAGTTTGAGTCGCCACGCAGTCGTGGGTGTAGAGGTCATACCAGAAGGGGCTGGAGACGCACCCCTGTGGCGCTCCTATGCTGATGGTCAGTGGGGAGGAGGTGAGGTTGCCCACTCTCACCACCTGGCGGCGGTCTGTTAGAAAGTCCAGGATCCAGTCACACATTGCTGTGCTTAGTCCCAGATCCTTGAGTTTGCTTACCAGCCTGGAGGGTACTATGGTGTTGAATGCTGAGCTGTAGTCAACGAACAGCATTCTCACATAGGTGTCCTTCCCCTCCAGGTGGGAGAGGGCGGTGTGGAGCACGTGTGCTACTGCATCCGCTGTGCTCCTGTTGGGGCGGTATGCGAATTGTAGCGGGTCGTGGTCCGGGGGGAGTGTGGGGCAGATCTGTGATATGACCAGCTTTTCGAAGCATTTGCTGGCTATGGGCGTGAGGGCTATTGGGCGCCAGTCATTGAGGCTGGACACTTTCTGCTGTTTGGGAATGGGGATGATTGTTGCTGTTTTGAAGCAGGAGAGAACTTGCCGGAGGGAGAGGGACTGGTTAAAAATGTCTGGGACTGGTTACTCAGATGTCTGCACACACCAGCTGTGCCAGCTGGTGTGTGCAGGCCTTGAGGACACGCCCAGGGATGCCGTCCGGGCCGGCCGCCTTGCGTGGATTGATACGCAAGAACGACCGGCGGACTTCATCCTCGGTGATGGTGAGGGTGCGGTCCGGATCTATGGGGAGGGGAGGTGGGGGTTGTGGTTGTGGGTGGGGGCGGGGAGGGTGTGAGTGGGAGGGGAGTTGGTGGTTAGGTGGGAGTGGAGGGGAGGTGGGGGAGGAAAGGAGTGGGGGGAAGGTGAGGGGGGGGGGGGTTAGTGGTTAGGTGAGAGTGGAGGGGAGGTGGGGGAGGATAGGGTGGAGGGCACTGGGTTAGATAGGAGTGGAGGGTAGGTGGGGGGTGGGTGGGGGTGGGTAGGGGGTTGGTGGGGGGCACTGAGGGGTGGGTGAGGGAGGATAGGGAGGAGGGCACTGGGTTAGATAGGAGTGGAGGGTAGGTTGTGGGGCAGTGGGGGGTGAGGGGAGGAGGGGTGGTGGGGGGGAGAGAGGGAGGGGAGAGGAGGAGGGGTTGTGGGGTGATGGGGGGTGAGGGGGAGAGGAGGGGTGGGGGGGGGCGCTCTGGCAGAGGGGTCGAAGCTAGCATAGAACGCGTTGAGTTGAGAAAGAATACCCTGTCACGTCACCACATATCACCCCATCCTCAATAGCCAATCAGCCCATGTCATCTGTCAATATGACGTCTGTTATGACGTCGCACATCTTCGTCTGCTGAGCCAATCACCGAAGAGGACGTGTGCAGTATATATTGCCGTGGTCATCACGTCATCATCCTCTTCCTAATTGCTCACCTCAGTGGCTGGTTGTACCTCGGGCTGATCGTCTTCTCTGGAGCTGTGTTTTGCCCCATCCACCTCCCCAGTCCACCACCAACGTCTTGACTCCTGAAGAATTCCCTACGGGGGGGGGGGGGGGGGGGGATTCTCTATCCTAGTCTGAGCAGATGCCTTCCTCTCTAACCACAAGAGGAGCATCATCTTATCATGGAGTCATTACGCCTTGAGGGTTTTCCGGGGCAGGCTGCCATATTATCGGCCTTGGACTGGCCCCTCGGCCTCTGTTCCTCAGCATCCCCTGGTCCGGGTTTTCCGGAGCAGGCCACCATATTATCAGCCTCTATTCCTCAGCATCCCCTGGTCTGGGTTCTCCAGAGCAAACCGCCTTATTATCGGCCTCGGACTGGCCCCTCGGCCTCTGTTCCTCAGCATCCCCTGGTCCTCAGCATCCCTCAGACTGGCCCTCGGCCCCTCTGTTCCTCAGCATCCCCTGGTCCTCAGCATCCCTCAGACTGGCCCTCGGCCCCTCTGTTCCTCAGCATCCCCTGGTCCTCAGCATCCCTCAGACTGGCCCTCGGCCCCTCTGTTCCTCAGCATCCCTGGTCTTCGTCAGCCTACGCGGCCTCCTTCTGGATCGGCACGGCCACATCGACGGCCGAGCAAAGGGTTTCCTCCGCCTCCCTTCAACAATTGGGCCGCTGGTCTTTGTCAGCCTACGCGGCCTACATCCGCCGGGGCAGGCTGCCATATTATCGGCCTAAAGATCCCTCCTTCCTTAATTCTTAATTGGTAAGCATGGCATATGCAAATTTCTGCAGCATCACAATTAAATCGCATTTCGTTGGTGGTGGTCTCCCCGAAATTATAGCGCCAGCAGTCAGTCGCTGTAAGTCATTCTCGGTCCGAGGTGGGGTGAGTCTAAAATTATAGCGCCAGCAGTAGTAACTGTAAGTCGCGAGTTCAACACGCTGAAGTAAGCCGGTCCATCCACTGCCAGCAGTAAGTCACTGAAAGGTTTGCCAGTGCCTACATGACTGTAAGTGGCTGAGGCCGGTCTAGGTTGTGGTGAGTCCAAAATTATAGCGCCAGCAGTACTAGCTGTAAGTTGCGAGTTCAGCGCACCGAAGTAAACCGGTTGGCTGAACAAGTGTTCGTGTTCCATCCAGCGCCAGCAGTAAGTCACTGACGGGTTTTCCAGTGCCTGCATTAGTGTAAGTCACTGAGGCTGAGCCCGGTCGGTGGTTTTCCTAAGTTGCTGAAGTAAGCTGGTTGGCTGAACAATTGTTTCCATCCAGTGCCAGCTGTAAGTCACTGATGTGTGTAGGTCCAGCACCAGCTGTAAGTCACTAATGTGTGTAGGTCCAGCACCAGCTGTAAGTCACTGATGTGTGTGGTTCCAGCGCCAGCTGTAAGTCACTGATGTGTGTAGGTCCAGCACCAGCTGTAAGTCACTGATGTGTGTAGGTCCAGCGCCAGCTGTAAGTCACTGATGTGTGTAGGTCCAGCACCAGCTGTAAGTCACTGATGTGTGTAGGTCCAGCAGCTGTAAGTCACTGATGTGTGTAGGTCCAGCACCAGCTGTAAGTCACTGATGTGTGTGGTTCCAGCACCAGCTGTAAGTCACTGATGTGTGTAGGTCCAGCACTAGCTGTAAGTCGGAGTCACTGAATTAAGTTCTTCGTTTTGGGGGATTCTCTATCCTAGTCTGAGCAGATGGCCTCCTCTCTCACCACAAGAGGAGTGTCACCTTATCATGGAGTCATTACGCCAAAATGTGTTTGCCATTTGTGAATCAAGTTTGCTCGTTCAATTTTACCCACTGGTCTCTCATGATTGAAATAAATAAATACAACACAATACAAACATGTTAACGTCACTGCCCTACACCATAACTGTTGCTAAGTAACATGTCAACTTATAATTAAATCAGAGCTTCTCATCAGAGCAGCAAAAGACACAAATACAAACAAGAGGACACAGTCAGAATCAGAATGGCTTCACTTTGCAAAGTACAAAAGGTGCTTGAGGGAATATGACCTGCTTAAATGTGCTGCATGGAACATTTTTAAACATCTATATATCATTGTCAAATTAATTGTGATACCTTGGTGTAATGCTGTAAACAAATGAGAGCGTGGTCGAGACAGTTGGGAGCCTCTGTCTCATGCGAGTGGTATTATTAGTACGAGTGTTTCTCAAAATTAAGGCCACATTTCCCATGTTGTGTTCTGTGACAAAAAGATGTTGCTACTCCCATCTTCCCCTCTGTGGTGCTGCCCTCTGTAGGTTTGTTTTAAACACCAAGAAATAGGCTAAGAGCCAATAACAACCCTTGATAACAGTGAATATGCTGCCTTAGGGCCTGTGTCCACCTAGCGTCTTTTCCTCAGGTCCAGCGTCTTTTTTCAGTTGTTTCCAATGGGGGGAGAGCGTATGTGGGCGCACACGGACGTCTAGACAAAGTGCGCTGCACCCAGCGTCTATTTTCAGAGCGCTCCGGCGTTTTTGTGCGCCGGCTCCCAGCGCTCCCAGCTGAGAATAATTTAACTTTTCAGAAAGACGCTGGTGTCGGGTGCTCCTTTTCTGGCAACTAATCATATGGAGAAACTATCGCAACAGAGACAGAAAGGCTCAATTGTGAGAGCAGATTGGCTAGACACTTAATATTTCTGGTGAGTGTTGTGCTTACTGCTTTTAATAGCGTAGCCTACCTGTGTTGTTAGCTTGCTAGCTGTCAGCTATCAAGCTGAACTAACGTTACTTTCAGACTGCTTCTTGTTATATTGTGCGCCGAGATCAGCGCTTCCCAGCACACTTCCAGCGTTTAACGTCAGAAAAAGACGCTAGTTGGACACAGGCCCTTACGCTTAGTTCACACAGAGAACCTAGCCTTGCCTTGCCTCAACCCACGCCTACGCCTGCAGACCTTGAGCTGGGGCGTGAACCTACTACACGCTTTTGCGATCACACCGCACGCCTATTGCACGCTGAACCTGAGCCGAGTCACAAGCGCCTCTCCTCTCTCCCGACTGTATTTTTTCATGTGTGGTCCCGAATTATCATAGGTAAAATAAATCGGATATATTTAATGTTCTATTGATGCTGGATATGTATAACCAGGTCTGACTATAGTCGGACATTTTAGAGAGGTGATCTTGCAAGAATATGTGCTGGCACAACAACATTGTCCATCTTGCTTCTTCGGTGGCTATTCTCTCTCATGAAGATGTGTTTGCAGACAGGGAGAAAGCTCCACGTGATAGCCACCCGTCAATCTCTCTCTCTCTCTCTGCTCAACACTGTTGTAACTCCATTTTATTTTGAAATTCAGTTGACTTTGCCATTTCCCACGGATATTGTCGCGTTTTTCTTTCATGGCTTGACAGAAGAAGCCTGCCTGCACGCGCCTTGTCGGCTTGAAAATAGAACTCACGCCTAAACGATAAAATCGGCAAGGCACAGGCAAGGTGTGGGTACACGCAGGGTTCACGCTGAGGCGCCCGGTGTACACAGCCTCGTTGACTAAAACGGACGCCTATTTAAAAGCGTGGGTAAAGGCAAGGCATAGGCAAGGCTTGGGTCGCCGGTGTGAACCCAGCCTTAGACAAACGGAAAACTTTAACAAAGAGTATAGAAGGCAAGAGATGGAACTGGTGCTTTTTCGACAACAGTGCTCCCGCCATTTTGGCTTGAAAATGCCTCCTTGTGCCAATGGGACAACAGCACAGAAGTAGAGTAGCAGAGTAGGGCGGGTCTTGCGAAGAAATGTGGTGCTCCCCATGTTGCAATGGAACAACCTATTAGCTTTCAGTTCTTATCACAGTTAGTTATTTGGCTTCAGCTCTGTTTGTGCTGGAAGAACAGCACTCTCTTCCTGTTTTGTGCCTTAAATCAATCCAGCAGATTTCCCACTAAATCGGACCCGGTGGCACACAATGTAAAATGAGTAGAGGCTGACATTTTTCTCCGTCATGGTCTGGTTTGTCTGGTTATAATAATTATACTATAATGTCTCAGAAGTAATGTGGTAATGATTTATTGATGTTAAATGGTGATGGCACATTACAAGGCACACAATACAGCTAGGTCCAGGACAAAAGATACTGTAGAACAGTGGTTCTCAACATGTGGTCTGGGGACCACCAGGGGTCCTTGAGGGAGTGATGAATTGTTAAACTTCACCATTATTTAATTTACAAGGAGTCAAAGGAGCCAAATTACTATGGCTTTTGTCAATGTGTTTTATATGCAGACTAGGCTGGGATAGGCTTTTGGTTCTATCAAAGGCTTTATTTTTTGTATTGAGTGATACACTTTAATAAACACTCATCATATTATATAAGTTCTTTGTTTTGTGTTCACAATAAATAGTGATGTCAGTTAGATTTGGTTACTCTAGGTCAGAGCTCTGGAATATTACAGTTAAATCATCCATCTTTGCTCACTACATCTGCCTTTCTTACTGTCATGTTACTGGCAAAGCTGTAACAAAGTTGGCATTGGGGAGAGTTATATTGAAGTGAATGGGCAGGCATGGGATAGACTCAGTTCTCAGTCTCTATACGCTTCGCTCAGTAGAGACTGAGAACCTCCCCCCACCTCTAGTTGTTAAAAGTGGGTGGATACAATTTCACAGTTAGAAAAAACATTGCATCGCAGAACCAATCCTGAGTCTTGAGGGCGGGCCTACATTCTGGGGGCGGTGGCTACATGCAGTAGCGGTGTCCCTGTGCCGGCAACAAGTCGCAGACAGTAGGCCAAGCTTGATAGACAACGCTTTTACCATAACCAGTTGGTAAACAAGCCAACACGTCTTTCTTGTCCTGTGTTAAAAGCTTTAAACAAAGCCGCTGTAAATCCTTAATTGCACCAATCTTGTGGATTGAGCACACATCAGATAAAACTGACTCAAATAACGTTACATTTCTCGGGACATCCATTTTCGCTGTGAAGCTCTCTCAGTGTTACAATTCTCCGGTTCGTGTTTCACTACGGAGGACAATGGTGGGCGCACCACTTCCGGTAGGAAAGAAATTGTAAAATAAACAACAGGTATAAACTCTCTTTGCAGCACATCAGTGTCATGCTCTGTATTGGAACTATGAAACATTGCATTGCCGCTACCAAATAAAATTCTAATAATAAATGTAGGCGTGTCTGCTGCCGGCCTGGAAGAGACAGATTTTGACAATGATGTTCCCAGATGTTTGGTGTAGGTGGCGCTGTTGGCGCCGCTCACCAAACGTCTGGGAGCCGAGACTATGCTTGGGAAGTCTGTCCCACTATAAACCATTAGGCTATCTGTCTGTGTGTTTCCACCTGATTAAAGAAAATACATTATGTGATGTTGACTGATGTTTTATGTATTACATAAAATATTAAGTTTTCTTAAATTTTTTCAATTTTTCAATCAAAGGTGAAAAGACACATGGTTTATAGAGGGACTTAAGCCCTGTCCTCAGATTTGGATCCAAAATCTCATCAAATGGGGCCCGTGGCCCTAATGTGGACTAAATTAGGGGCCCTTAAAATGAAAAAGGTTAAAAATCACTGCTGTAGAACATCACATAGAGTGTGACAATAGATATACTGTGTGACAAATAGATTTAATACAAGCGTAAACACTCTGAGCCCGCAATTGATGCAATCTTCTGCTACTGTGGTTTTTATTTGGTATTGCCGCTTTTCATGTCTTCAATCTCTGTTGTGTTTTTCTGTTTATCTCATTCTTCCTCCTCTCTTGATCACACGGTCTGTCACTCCCGGTGCTCCGCTAATTAGTTTTGCCCCATAATTGAAGTTTCACCCAGAGATCAGTCATGGAAAACAGGCAGTTGTAGTAGTTCTAGTGGCTGAGGGGATCTCTCTGCCCCTCTCCCTCATTTCCGCTCTTCCATTCCCATTCTTTCTTCCCTCATCATTAAAACTCTCCCACTTTTTTGACTTTTTGTTTTGTCACTTTCTCTCTCCTGTGTCTGCTCCCGTCGCCTTGAGCTGGTCTGCTCGATCTCCTCCCTCCCTTCCTTGCTACCTTCTCTCCTTCCTTACCGTCTCTCTTTGCATCTCCCACTCTTCGTTTCCACCTCGCTCCCTCAATTTGGAGCTGTCGATTCTCCCCCCCCGCACAAAGAGCTCTGTCTCTCTTTACTGTACGTCACCGCCGGCACAACCTCCTAACCGCCACACTCAATTATTTCTGTATGCATTCTGCCTGCAGCGTCAAACAAGCTCATCAGAGAGTGGCAAAAGCAACATCCATTTCCGGACGCTGATCAAGGAGGGGGCCCTCGATGGCCTCCTCTTGGCACAGTGTTACTTTGATCTCCTCGTGCCTTCTGTAAAGGCACTGGAAGCCATGGACGGGCAGTGATCTACTGCTACAAGGCTAAGGAGGAAGAGACGAAGCGAGATTGAAATATATCATTTTGTTTGTGGTCTTTGGAAAGTGCTGCTGCATCTATACGTCTATTTCTGCCCTCATAGTTGTTGCTCTATTTTAATTTTTGTCACTGTGTGTGTGTCTGTGTTTCTTGTTGTTTTTTTGTTTGTGCGTTTTGTGAAGGAAGTTGTCATGTTCATTAATTTTGGTGGTAATCATATTTTGATAATAATAATAATAATTCATTTATTTTATATAGCGCTTTTCAAGACCCAAAGACGCTTAACAGAGAAACAAAAAACAAGCAACAGAAACAGGCAACAGATACAGGTAACAGGCAACAGATACAGGGAACAGGTACAAATAACAGTGGCGGTTCAGGGCAAGGTTGTATGGAGAAGCAGCAGAGGAAGATAACAGGAGGGAGGGGCAGGGGGGGATGGGGGAGCGGAGGGTGATGGTTTGGAGGAGGTGGTCAGGGGTAGGGGAGGTTGTAAGCTTGGGAGAACAGATAAGTTTTAAGTCGGGTTTTGAAAGTGGGGAGTGAGGGAGAGTCTCGGATGGTCTGGGGGAGGGAGTTCCAAAGTCGGGGTGCGGCGCGGGAGAAAGCACGGTCACCAAAGGTTTTGATTGCAGTTAAATGATTGCATGGCTGAGCAAATTATACAATCCTTGATGTACGTATAAAACTCTTTCAAACCCCATATTTGAAAGACTGAAAAAGGCAGATTTTCTTAGTTCCTGCTAGGCTGATGTTTTGGAAATACATTTTCTCCAACAGTGATGTCTGTTTGTGTGCATGTTTCGGTATGTTATATGTTGTGTGTTGCCTCTATTAATGAGCCTATGTTTCTCATGAGCTCGTGTCACCCGTCGATACTGTTGCTGTTTTCTCCAGCAGCACCCAGATCAGCTGTCACTAGCTGGATTGTTTCCAATCACCCGTATTGATGCCTTGGTCTACCTGTGTGTGTGCACAGGGATTTGTTAGAGCAGGAGTCCGTATCCTACAGTACCTGACATTTGACCTCTATCCCCCACCCCTTCACTCCCTATGGTGAATTCTCATTCCCAACTATGTTGATTATTCCTCAGGACCCCTTGGCGTCACTTCTTAACCCACAGGGTTCCCTTTTTTGTCATTTTTCAATGCCAACGGTTACGTTCCTCCATAGGCACCTAAAACAACTTGGTAAGGGTTAGGGCTATGGTTTAACAATTTTTTTTTTAAATGTGACTTACGGTTGAAATGTAGACTTTGAACATCCTGGGATGCAAACTCAGGTCTCTGATGTGAAAGCGAAGCATTTTACGCCTCCACCAGCCTGGCTTATTTGAACGTCACCTTCCCGCGGCGTCGATTTCAGACATTATGCGAGTTCTGTTGGACTACCCTGCACGCCCAAAAATGTGGAAAGAGGGTACCTTTCACGCCGGTATAGTGAGGCAGAGGGACTTGACAAATACTCAACATACGACACGTTGGGAACGAGAACAGGCTGGAACGTCCAAATGCTCTAAACACTGTAGGGCTGAGATGCTCTAAACACTGCAGGGCTGAGATGAGCTCTAAACACTGTAGGGCTGAGATGAGCTCTAAACACTGTAGGGCTGAGATGAGCTCTAAACACTGTAGGGCTGAGATGAGCTCTAAACACTGCAGGGCTGAGCTGTTCTAAACACTGTAGGGCTGAGATGAGCTCTAAACACTGCAGGGCTGAGCTGTTCTAAACACTGTAGGGCTGAGCTGAGCTCTAAACACTGTAGGGCTGAGATGCTCTAAACACTGCAGGGCTGAGATGTTCTAAACACTGTAGGGCTGAGATGCTCTAAACACTGTAGGGCTGAGATGCTCTAAACACTGTAGGGCTGAGATGCTCTAAACACTGTAGGGCTGAGATGAGCTCTAAACACTGTAGGGCTGAGATGTTCTAAACACTGTAGGGCTGAGATGAGCTCTAAACACTGTAGGGCTGAGATGCTCTAAACACTGTAGGGCTGAGATGTTCTAAACACTGCAGGGCTGAGATGAGCTCTAAACACTGTAGGGCTGAGATGCTCTAAACACTGTAGGGCTGAGATGTTCTAAACACTGCAGGGCTGAGATGCTCTAAACACTGTAGGGCTGAGATGTTCTAAACACTGTAGGGCTGAGATGCTCTAAACACTGTAGGGCTGAGATGAGCTCTAAACACTGTAGGGCTGAGATGCTCTAAACACTGTAGGGCTGAGATGCTCTAAACACTGTAGGGCTGAGATGAGCTCTAAACACTGTAGGGCTGAGATGCTCTAAACACTGCAGGGCTGAGATGAGCTCTAAACACTGTAGGGCTGAGATGCTCTAAACACTGCAGGGCTGAGATGAGCTCTAAACACTGCAGGGCTGAGCTGGGCTCTAAACACTGTAGGGCTGAGATGAGCTCTAAACACTGCAGGGCTGAGCTGAGCTCTAAACACTGTAGGGCTGAGATGCTCTAAACACTGCAGGGCTGAGATGAGCTCTAAATACTGTAGGGCTGAGATGTTCTAAACACTGTAGGGCTGAGATGAGCTCTAAATACTGTAGGGCTGAGATGTTCTAAACACTGTAGGGCTGAGATGCTCTAAACACTGTAGGGCTGAGATGCTCTAAACACTGCAGGGCTGAGATGCTCTAAACACTGCAGGGCTGAGATGAGCTCTAAACACTGTAGGGCTGAGATGTTCTAAACACTGCAGGGCTGAGATGAGCTCTAAACACTGCAGGGCTGAGATGTTCTAAACACTGCAGGGCTGAGATGCTCTAAACACTGCAGGGCTGAGATGAGCTCTAAACACTGTAGGGCTGAGATGTTCTAAACACTGCAGGGCTGAGATGAGCTCTAAACACTGTAGGGCTGAGATGTTCTAAACACTGTAGGGCTGAGATGCTCTAAACACTGCAGGGCTGAGATGAGCTCTAAACACTGTAGGGCTGAGATGTTCTAAACACTGCAGGGCTGAGATGCTCTAAACACTGCAGGGCTGAGATGAGCTCTAAACACTGTAGGGCTGAGATGTTCTAAACACTGCAGGGCTGAGATGTTCTAAACACTGCAGGGCTGAGATGCTCTAAACACTGCAGGGCTGAGATGAGCTCTAAACACTGCAGGGCTGAGATGCTCTAAACACTGCAGGGCTGAGATGCTCTAAACACTGCAGGGCTGAGATGTTCTAAACACTGTAGGGCTGAGATGAGCTCTAAACACTGCAGGGCTGAGATGTTCTAAACACTGCAGGGCTGAGATGAGCTCTAAACACTGCAGGGCTGAGATGAGCTCTAAACACTGTAGGGCTGAGATGCTCTAAACACTGCAGGGCTGAGATGAGCTCTAAACACTGCAGGGCTGAGATGCTCTAAACACTGCAGGGCTGAGATGCTCTAAACACTGCAGGGCTGAGATGTTCTAAACACTGTAGGGCTGAGATGAGCTCTAAACACTGCAGGGCTGAGATGTTCTAAACACTGTAGGGCTGAGATGTTCTAAACACTGTAGGGCTGAGATGAGCTCTAAACACTGCAGGGCTGAGATGTTCTAAACACTGCAGGGCTGAGATGAGCTCTAAACACTGTAGGGCTGAGATGTTCTAAACACTGCAGGGCTGAGATGAGCTCTAAACACTGCAGGGCTGAGATGAGCTCTAAACACTGCAGGGCTGAGATGAGAGCATTTGTAATGATTCTCCAAACCTGTGCAGGGGTTTATCCTCATATGGCAAATGGATTTTTAGAGCAACAGTCATCCCTGCTAGAGATCCTATAGTTGTTAAGTTGTTTCCGTTTGCATTTTTCACCATCTCCCTTCCCCACTACTTTGGACACACAACTTACCAATCTGCTCTCCACCATAAGGATTTATTTTGTGGGAACCGAGCCTGAGATTTCAAATACTATTGAGCCAACTGAAAGAAACATATCACGCTGGCTACTGTTTATAACAACAACAAAATATTTTTGTTCTTGTTGCTTGTGACAGAAAGTGCCACCACAATTTCACGGCATTACTGTATATTCACAAGAAAACATGTAGTGTTTTTATTCAAATGACAGGGGAGGGATACAAAGGGGGTGTGGACAAAAAAGAAGAAAAAGGAATTGGGGGTTGTCTCTCTGGTTCTGTATCTTGTTGCTGAATTTCTTTCCATCTTTCTCTCTGTTGCTTGCTTTTTGAACCAGTCACCTTCAAAGAGCTCTGTTTACAGAGAAGGATTCCTGATTTGAATAGATTTTGATTGAAGTCTGTTTACTACTCATGCCTGGTGGTAGGACCTTCAGAAGTATAGCTGTACATGTTTTTTCCACACAATATCTCCCTCTGTCTCTCATCTCTCTTTCCCCCCTCCCTCAACCCCTCCATCCTCTTGCCTCCACCTCATCCATACCCCCCCCCCAATCTCTCTATTTCTATCCCTCTTTACCCCCCCATCCCATATTTTATCCTGTTCCCAGCTGTCTTACGGCTCCAGTTCGCCGGCTCTGTCCAACCGTCAACGCTTTCCCACCTTCTTCCGCACCCACCCGTCCGCCACCCTCCACAACCCCACCCGCGTGCGGCTATTCCAGAAGTGGAAGTGGACCCGCATCGCCACCATCCAGCAGACCACCGAAGTCTTCACCTCGGTCAGTGGCTCTCATCTTCAGAGTAACAGAATACATGTATTTAAAATACAAAATATGAGAAACTGTATTCCATTATAGTTACAGTTTAGATTTGTGGTATTCTGAATACAGTTGCTGTCTTTAATATATTACTTTAATGGATTACTTTATTTGTTTGTTTTGTTTTATTAGCTCATACCTCATACCTCATCACTCTCTCTTCTCTCTTTCTCTTTTGTCTCTTTTATCTTGTTTTATACCTCATCACTCTCTTCTCTCTTTCTCTTTTGTCTCTTTTATCTCGTTTTATACTTCATCACTCTCTCTTCTCCCTGTCTCTTTTATCTCGTTTTATACCTTATCACTCTCTTCTCTCTTTCTCTTTTATCTCATTTTATACCTTATCACTCTTTTCTCTCTTTCTCTTTTGTCTCTTTTATCTCGTTTTATACCTTATCACTCTTTTCTTTCTTTCTCTTTTGTCTCTTTTATCTCATGTTATACCTCATCACTCTCTTCTCTCTTTCTCTTTTGTCTCTTTTATCTCGTTTTATACTTCATCACTCTCGCTTCTCTCTGTCTCTTTTATCTTGTTTTATACCTCATCACTCTCTCTTCTCTCTTTCTCTTTTATCTCTTTTATCTCATTTTATACCTCATCACTCTCTCTTCTCCCTTTCTCTTTTGTCTCTTTTATCTCGTTTTATACCTTATCACTCTCTTCTCTCTTTCTCTTTTGTCTCTTTTATCTCGTTTTATACCTTATCACTCTTTTCTCTCTTTCTCTTTTGTCTCTTTTATCTCGTTTTATACCTTATCACTCTTTTCTCTCTTTCTCTTTTGTCTCTTTTATCTCGTTTTATACTTCATCACTCTCTCTTTTCCCTGTCTCTTTTATCTCGTTTTATACCTTATCACTCTCTTCTCTCTTTCTCTTTTGTCTCTTTTATCTCGTTTTATACCTTATCACTCTCTTCTCTCTTTCTCTTTTGTCTCTTTTATCTCGTTTTATACCTTATCACTCTTTTCTCTCTTTCTCTTTTGTCTCTTTTATCTCATTTTATACCTTATCACTCTTTTCTCTCTTTCTCTTTTGTCTCTTTTATCTCATTTTATACCTTATCACTAGGGGTGGGCGATATGGCAAAAATATCATATCACGATTTTTTCAGGCAGGAACATGATCCACGATCTTATCACGATTCTTTTTCATATTGGTTTTAAGACTATTTTGCTAATTACTGAACAGTACAACCAAACAAATTTCAGGGTATGTATGGTCATGAGAAACCTGGAAAAGTCATGGAAATTTAAAATACAATTTGTTTTATAAATATTTTCATGTCGTTCATTTACGCTGAGTTTCCAATAATTCATGTGCTAAGAAATAATGTTCACAAGCATGCAAACACTCTATGTATCTATCTATCTATCTATCTATCTACTGTATCTCTTGGTTCACTATTATTTATACGGTAGGGTTGGGCGATGGGACGAATATATGGGCTATCTGCGATTGAGTCCACTGTCGGTTGCGTGATTGTCATTTGTCAATCTGCTAATTTAATGGAGAGAGAGAGAGAGAGAGACCAATAGACAGAGAGAGAGAGAGAGCGTGGCGACAGAGCAAACATGCGGCACGCACACACACACACACACACACACACACACACACACAGAGTTGAGCTTTAAGCAGTGAGAGAGAGGCGGGGGGGAGAAAATAAAAGGTGCAGCAGAAACGCGCTCTCCTGAGAGGCAGCAGGATGAGGGCAGCTAGATTAGGAGCAATGTGTCCTCGCATTTAAAATAACTGCCAAAGTCCGACTGAAGCAAATTAAACTCAAACTATCACAAAGATAAGCAGCCATAGATGAGATTCAGACACTTTTTGCGTTATGAGTTCCGCTTGATCTGCCTGTTTGTCTCTCTGCCAGTGCCCGCATGTTTGTTTAGTGTGCATGTTGTAAAGGTTGCATTTGCATTCGTGTCCTTTTCATCGCCGTTCATTGTAACGAGCAGAGCGTGTGTTTAATAGGCTATCGTCCCGGCTCCGTCCCCAAATTAATTTCCATCATCCCTGATGCTATTTTTAAGGTCCCCGGGATGACGGGAGGTCCTTCGTGTCAAGGCAAGCCCTGGTTAAGTGTGTGTGTGTGTGTGTGTGTGTGTGTGTGTGTGTGTGTGTGTGTGTGTGTGTGTGTGTGTGCCAAACTAACTGCCCCTCCGTGTTGTCGTCCTCCATGCTGCTGCACTTTGCAAAGTGAAAAGGGGGAGGGGAGGAAAACTTTGGAAGCGTCTTTCAGACATAGAAATGTAACTGATAGAATGTGCACTGCATGTAGCACGATTCTAACGATCTGTCTGGAAAGGCAGATCGTGGAGCCATTCTGATCGTGAACGATCTAAGATCGTCATATCGCCCACCCCTACTTATCACTCTTTTCTCTCTTTCTCTTTTGTCTCTTTTATCTCGTTTTATACCTCATCACTCTCTCTTCTCTCTTTCTCTTTTGTCTCTTTTATCTCGTTTTATACCTTATCACTCGCTCTTCTCCCTGTCTCTTTTATCTCGTTTTATACCTCACCACTCTCTCTTCTCCGTTTCTCTTTTGTTTCTTTTATCTCATTTTATACCTCATCACTCTCTCTTCTCTCTTTCTCTTTGATCTCATTTTATACCTCATCACTCTCTCTTCTCTCTTTCTCTTTTATCTCATTTTATACCTCATCACTCTCTCTTCTCTCTTTCTCTTTTATCTCATTTTATACCTCATCACTCTCTCTTCTCTCTTTCTCTTTTGTCTCTTTTATCTCGCTCTTTCAGTTTTCACTCTCTTCTTAACTGTTTTCTATGTCCTGGATTTGACCTCTCATTATTTGGAAAGGTGTGTGTGCTCAGATGTGTGAACGCCTGCATTTACTGTAATGTTGCCTTGCTTGATTGCCCGCCAGCCTGTGTGTGTGCGTGTGTGTGTGTGTGTGTGTGTGTGTGTGTGTATGCATTTTTGTGTGTGTGTGTGTGTGTGTGTGTGTGTGTGTGTGTGTGTGTGTGTGCGCGTGTGTGTGTGTGTCCATGCGTGTTTTGTGTGTGTGTGTGTGTGTGTGTGTGTGTGTGTGTACTTGGCCATGCGGTACTCCTTTAAGCATTCTCTCCATTGATGGGGGATTTTTTTAAAGTAATTTGTTGGGATATTGGTTGGGGGAAATATTGATCAAGCCATACCTCTCTCCCAGGCAGGGCCCGGCGGTCAATACTGTGGCACTTGGGTTGGTTCCTGTAATGGAGGTTAATGATCCCTCTCTCTCTTACACACTCTTTCCTCTCTCCTTTCACTTTCTTCTTTTTTCAACTCCATTCTTATCCATTGTTTAAAAATCTATCCTCTCCCATCCTACTGTTCTTATTTACTCTTGATTATTCTGATATTCACTTCAAATATAGATTTTTTCCCCTGCCTTTGTTTTTCTCCCTTCGGACTAGGGCTGCATCTAACGATTCTTTTCATTATCGATCAATCTGTCGATTGTTTTCTCGACCAGTCAATGAGTCGTTTGGTCTATACAATTTCATGAAATGGTGAAAAATGTCGATCACTTTTTCCCCAAAGCCCAAGATGACATCTCTTCTTTTGTCCTGAACAACAGTCCACAAGCCAAAGATAATTGTTTAAAAACTAAACAAAACTTTATTGTCACAAATACCACACACACCGCACTGCACACATTACTGTCATAAAAGACTAAAGAAACCAGAAAATATTCATATTTAAAAAGCTGGAATGAGATCATTTTAGTATTGACATCATCACTGACATCATTCATGATGTCACATGTACCTGTAACGGTATGCTGATTTCCCCCCCCCTCAGAATTCGGACTTTAATCTGAGAATTCTGACTTTTTTCTCAATACTCTGACATTAAACTAAGAATTCTGCCTTTAATCTCAGAAGTCTTCTGACATTTTTCTCAGAATTCCAACTTTATTTTCTGAATTCTGATTTTATTCTGAATCCATGTGGCCCTAATCCTCTTCGGTAGTTTTAAATTGTGTGTGGTGTATTTTCTTTTTCTTTTTTTTCAGCCAGCCCCACTGAGTTCACAAATCATTTCCCGTCCATCGGCTAATGAATTCATCGACTAATCGTTGCAGCTCGACTTCAGACGCCGTTGCTGTTCTTTT
The DNA here is from genome assembly GCF_964638095.1 of Poromitra crassiceps. Taxonomy (NCBI): domain Eukaryota; kingdom Metazoa; phylum Chordata; class Actinopteri; order Beryciformes; family Melamphaidae; genus Poromitra; species Poromitra crassiceps. The sequence goes on along the minus strand of NC_139623.1, from coordinate 99,489,489 downwards.
GTCTTTCACTCTCTCTCTCTCTCTCAACCCTTCGCCCGTCCATCTCTCTGTTTGGGTGCCTCTCTTAACCCCGTCTCTCTCTCCCTCCCTCTCGCCCTCTCTCCTTGCCTTTCATCTCACAGACTCTGGATGATCTGGAGCAGAGGACGAAGGAGGCAGGCATCGAGATCAGCGTCCGGCAGAGTTTCCTCACCGACCCGGCTGTCGCTGTCAAGAACCTCAAGGTGCTTTGATTAAAAATTCACCTCAGCTGCCGGCCGCCTCTCTCCCCCTCTCCTCTCTCCCCCTGCCTCACAGCTGCGCGTGCGATTCCATTAGCATAGAGGCCATTTGATAGAGGAAATTAATGCGCCATGCTAATTAGCAAGTCCCGAAACAGTGGTACGTGTCATCCTGTGAAGTCGCAGGAAGTTTGGCACGCTGCGCTGCTACATCAAGCTGTGCTATTGTGGAGTTTAAGTTATGTTGTTGCTGTTGGTGTGACTAAGCATTTTTATTCTGATTTGTTTTTCGTGTTTTTGACGCAGCGCCAGGATGCCAGGATCATCGTGGGGCTCTTTTATGAGACTGAAGCCAGGAAGGTGTTTTGTGAGGTTAGTGCCTTCTCAACACCCTGATCCTGACGGGCTATTAGCAGAAATTGAGCTCTGTAATGAGCTGTTTGAAGATCCAAATTAATTTTCTCCCCTGGCAGCGATACGATACGCTCTTGTTTTCAGGGAATAAATTCTCCTCATAGGTATTCATCACTGTCTCCCTCTTTCCTTCCCCCTGCACCCCTCCTTCCTTCCTCCCAGGTGTTCAAGGAGAAGCTCTATGGGAAGAAGTATGTGTGGTTCCTCATTGGCTGGTATGCAGACAACTGGTTTAAGATCAAAGACCCGGCGATCAACTGCACAGTGGAGAACATGACAGAGGCCGTGGAGGGACACGTCACCACGGAGATCGTCATGCTGAACCCAGAGACCGTCCGCGGAGCCTCCAACCTGGTGGGAACCCCGAGCACACTGAGTGCTCTCTCTCTCTTTAATAATCATATCTATATTAAAGAGGCATTAAGTCATCTATGGCCTTTTTTGATGACCAAGGAATTGTCTCTGGCACAGCTCGCGGTGCCTGTAATTGACATAAGTAAGAAAGCCACATTTTCGTAATAGAGACAAGTTGGGAATTAGAGCAGAGATTCAACAGTGGTAATATTGTCAATGCAGAATACTGTAAAAAAAATTATACATAATCGGTATTGGCCAATATCAGCCTTAAAAGCCATATCGCTATAAATTTATGTTGACTGCCGTTAGGCATTTTTGTGACCTTTTTACCTAGGAGTGCGTCACGTAATACAACTGTCAAATTAGCAATAGAATTTAAACAAAATAACATGCTCTTTTGTTGAAAACACATTTCATTAAATAGGCCTGTCTGGAAAACGTCACCTGTTTTGCACCTGCATTTGTAGTAAGATTCTTACAAAAGTGCATATCAGAGCATGTGGGCGGAGCAGTGAGAATTTCCGCTCCAGCGCTCACGGCTGCACACTGCTCCATAGCGGTCTGCGCTCAACACAGATTTCACCTCGCTCCGCTCAAATCGTTCAGCGCTCCTAACAAGGCTAGGTCGAAAACCTAGCATATGGCCAGCGTGGGAAAGTGTTGATGAGCCTGTTGTCAGCCAAAGTGGCTGGCCGATTTGAAATTGTACCCAGCCATGCACATTTGTTTACCAGGCAGGCATATTTTGTCATCCCACTTTTGTGTGTAAGGGACATTGAGATATAATATGAATGGAGGGAGTGTCCCTATCTCCTCCCTGTATGTTCTTTTGAAGCCAAAATCCGGCCAGATCACTGAACCAGAGTCTGCGCAGTAGCGCCCTTGATTGAGAACCTCTGAGAGCTCCACGCCCCTCTGAACTTTCTTATGTAGAGCTGGTGTTTCTAGAATGCGCACAGTGCGTTGGGTATTTACTGTATATACAGTCTAGCTCTGTAAATATAACACTTTAAGTTGTAATATTTTTTGTCTCGCCAAAAGTAACCAGGAAGAGTCCCACTATGAGATCAGTTTATCAAAATGACGCCTGTACGAAAATCTGATTTTGGTTGTCGGAGATTTTAGACCTCCGGGCTGCTGAGTGCTCTCAGCGCTCTCAGCCCGGGCCGGAAGTGGAGGCAGGCCACTCACTCACCTCCAGCCTCACTGTGGGGATTGATGTGTTGACTAAGCTAGCATAATGTTTCCGTGGCATTTTGATTAACTTTATGATTACATTTCTTTTGGCGCAAATGTTGGTTTAACATATCTAACCGTGAGGCTACGTTGTTGTAGCTACCCCCCCGGTACAGTGTGGGCAGCCCAACCTAACGTTAGCGTGCGTGAGCCAGGCTGCCTGGTCTATTGCCTGGTATATCGTTACTAAGAGAGGAGCTTGTGAAGAACGAACATCCCCACAGTCAAAGCATTTCCCCCAGATATGCATATAAAAACGTTTGTTGCTTTAATAGCCTACAAAAAATAAAACGTCTGTTTGTATGTCATGCTAACCCGTTAGCGATGAGCTAATGGTGGTTGTGTACTACTAGGCCGCCCTCATCTCATCTTATACCCGGGACGGGAGTTAACGTTATAAAACACATTTCCTGTCAGTTGGACAACCTGGTCAGTTCTGAAAATATGTGTCTATTATTGTGTTATTTCAGCTATCGTTATCGGTTGTTAAGTTATAGTAATATGAAAAACAGCCGACTAGCAAGCAGCTAATGCTAGCTTGCATGTTAAAACCATTGTGTATGTCATGCTAACCCGTTAGCGATGAGCTAATGGTGGTTGTGTACTACTAGGCCGCCCTCATCTCATCTTATACCCGGGACGGGAGTTAACGTTATAAAACACATTTCCTGTCAGTTGGACAACCTGGTCAGTTCTGAAAATATGTGTCTATTATTGTGTTATTTCAGCTATCGTTATCAGTTGTTAAGTTATAGTAATATGAAAAACAGCCGACTAGCAAGCAGCTAATGCTAGCTTGCATGTTAAAACCATTGTGTATGTCATGCTAACCCGTTAGCGATGAGCTAATGGTGGTTGTGTACTACTAGGCCGCCCTCATCTCATCTTATACCCGGGACGGGAGTTAACGTTATAAAACACATTTCCTGTCAGTTGGACAACCTGGTCAGTTCTGAAAATATGTGTCTATTATTGTGTTATTCCAGCTATCGTTATCGGTTGTTAAGTTATAGTAATATGAAAAACAGCCGACATGCAAGCAGCTAATGCTAGCTTGCATGTTAAAACCATTGTGTAGCCTACTTATAACGTAGCTGGAGTAACTCATAAAACACATATTTTCTGAACTTACTTGAGTCCCCAACCAACGTTAATTCCTCGCGCACAAAACATTTGTTTTCATTCCTCAAAACAATGTTCTTTTTATTGGGGTCCATTGATGTCTGTAGCCAGCACAGCCAACATGAGCCACCGACCTCCAGGCAGCGTTAGATAACATGAAGCCGTGTGTCTTGTCTGTGACGATAGATCTATTATGTGCAGAGCCTGTCCAGCCAATGACGGCTTGAGACTGGCTGCCACAGCTGTCAATCATCCATTTTTATCCCTTTTTATATGTCAAATAACTACTTAAAAACAAACTGATCAGAAAAATGACCACTTGCACAGGCATTAGCATGATAATGACTATCTAAAATGATACAAACCACCTTTGGAAAAAAATTATCTGACGTATACTGTGATTATTTCGGTTGTGATTTTCCCATCCACTAACATGGGGAGGCGGGCCTTGTGACCTAATACTGGATTCAGCCGTCAGGGTGGCGATCTAACATGCAGCGGCTTCACTAAACGGGAGGTGAAGTGGCGTCCATCTTTATAAGTCGATGGTAAGGGACAGTTCGTTATTTAGAAGGGGGTGTGGGGGGGGGGGGGGTTACTGGAGGGATTTGGAGCGCTCTCAAATAAAAATATGTGACCCTTCTCTGACCAAAATATATTTTCCCTTGACCCTCCACAAGTGATTGGAAAAATCTGATTGACCCTCCTCGAAGAAATCGCTTGTGAAACAATGCAGTGTCAATAAAATCATAGGCAGGCATGGGACAAAATTAGGCAAAGCACATAAACAGCTGGACTTGCACTATGAGATAAGAAAGGCCACATCTGGCCATGAAATGAAATATTAAATTAGGATGCATATTATGCTCAAAATTATTACAATTATGGCCGGTATGTCCAAATTAAGATAGCGCAGTAGAATAAAATTTTCCATTCCTTCTTCACAAAGAAGCAATGCTCACATCTATTTTGGTGTACAGGATATAGTGCACCTCTCCACGCACTGCGCATCCACAACAAAACCTCTCCAGCTCAGATTTTAATTTTGTTTGTACTCTAGATCAGTGGTCCCCAACTACCGGGCCGCAGACCGGTACCGGGCCGAAACGCATTTGGTACTGGGCCGCGAGCCGCTCCAAAAAAAAAACCCAAAAAACTTTTTTTTTTTTTTTTTTTTTACTTTATAAACATAGGCTATAATATTATAGGCTGTGTGTGGTGGTTGAAACATAGTTTCAAGTTGACGTTTATTTATGTTTGTAGTTGAAACAGTTGAATCTGTGCAAAGATCGGCGCGGCCTGGGGTCCTTCAGGCTAGAGCGAGGTGCTCGGCGCAGGCGAATGACGTGCAGCGCACAGGCCTTCTTGAGGCATCCTCTCTGCCCATGGTACGCCATGGTAGGATTGCCTTTTCCCCGGGAGGGTCTGGTGAGACGAAGGAGGAGCCCGGCCTGGAGTCACCCACAGGGCCTTAGACCCTCCATGCACCGAAGGGTCTTTCAATACTGCGGTGTAGCACTAACTCTATTGCAGCGGCTTGGGCGTGATCAACCCTTCCGCGGGCAACGTTGCAGACAGAGTAGGAAGGCTGATCCGTGAGCGGCTGCGGGGTCTTAATCGGCCTCGGCTGGGTCTACTGGGCGAGGGTGTATGATGTTGACAGACCCGAAACACCTTATGACCCCAGTTAACATCACTGATGACGTGTCCCAGCGCATGCTGTAGTATGTATATTTTAAACAAACAAAAACATAAATACTGTATAGGCTACATACAGTACACAGCACAAACACAAAAGGCTGTTATTTACCCTTTGTCACCACCTGGTGAGTAAATATATACGTAACTAAAACCATTAAAATTGACAACCGGTCCGCAACTTTTTTCCCTATGTATCTACCGGTCCTTGGCACAAAAAAGGTTGGGAACCCCTGCTCTAAAGAGTCCCGTAGATTCTGGTTTACAACACGCTTTCTCTAACTTGGCAGCCGCCCAGTTGTTGTTGTGGCATTATATTGGCCGCTGGTAGGCTACAAATGCGTTCCATAACACACAGAATAGTCTTATTGCGAAATTTCCGAGGCAAATGTATTCTGAAACTGTTAATGAGCGTTACAGCAATATACAAGTTAATATTCTCGGCTTGTAGCGTGCGACTCGGGGGCTGTAACACAGATCAAAGCCGCTGGATGAGGTGAGATGAACTCTTGCGTAATTATCCGCTGGTGAAGATCAGCTTCAATGCGCAGATGAAATATCATCAAAGTTGCAAATTAATTTGATACTGTCGGCCGCCATCCACCGCTCATCTAACAGGTGTTTCTGCAGGCCTCCAGTTTCCCCCTAATATACCGTAAATTCCGGACTATAAGCCGCACCGGTGTATAAGCCGCACCTGCAAAGTTGACTATTTTTTTCTTATATAAGCCGCACCGGACTATAAGCCGCGGGTGTTTTAATGTTGTTTTTTTTTTGTGTGTTTTAATGTTTAATTACCATATGTAAGGGTTCATGCACAGAGGGGATTGTCGGGAAAGAGATGGCTGTTTGAGGAAGCTCCCATTTATTAACATTTCAACAAAACAACATAACACAACACCACCTGTGTTGTTATTTACAGTGCACACAGTGTCATACAGTGTCATACAGTGTGGTGAAAAGAGGGCAAGAGAGGAAATTAAAACAGAAGTGGATTTATAGTTAGAAAGAGTGCTAAAAAAGAGATTTTTTTTTTTTTTTTTTTTTTTTTTTTTGAAAAAATCCATAGATAAGCCGCACCGTTATATAAGCCGCAGGGGCCAAAAAAGGCCAAAAAACGGGAAAAAAGGTGCGGCTTATAGTCCGGAATTTACGGTAGCCTATTCAGGTGTTTGTTTTTCTTTCTTGGAAGTTTAAGAGAAGTTCAGTCATCAAGCCTTATTTTCCCTACATTGAGTGACGAGCATTAAACCTGACTTTTGCGTTTTGGGTTGCGGCCTTTGATTGACAGGTGCTATAGCATGCTTGGCACATATGGAAATGTCACAGTTGGGATCTTGTGGATACAGACCAAGTGGATTGGCAGCAATCGATTCAGATTTGGGGATTTTAGAGCGGGGTAATGACGGACTGTCAGATGTGCATTCACTGCATGGTGTCCCTTCCTCTGTGTGTGTGACACACGCACACTCGCAGAGCCTGCCCTGTCACTATATGCATAGCCTACACTATGCCTGCCCTGTCACTATATGCATAGCCTACACTGTGCCTGCCCTGTCACTATATGCATAGCCTACACTGTGCCTGCCCTGTCACTATATGCATAGCCTACACTATGCCTGCCCTGTCACTATATGCATAGCCTACACTATGCCTGCCCTGTCACTATATGCATAGCCTACACTATGCCTGCCCTGTCACTATATGCATAGCCTACACCAGGGGTCACCAACCTTTTTGAGGTCGAGGGCTACCTGAAGGGTAGAGAGTCATGTCGGGGGCTACCTGTTGAAATTTGCTCGATTTACCTTTAAATAATGAGTATTATGCATTTAATCGAGACATACACTCTTTTCTTTCACTGTTGTAAAGAAGAACTCTTCCTCCCACTCCTCTTGAAATTGGTAATGTTTTTTCTTTCCCTTTTCTGCCATTGTTCTTGCGTTCCATCATTTAGCTTAGCCGACTGATATAATCATTGGCAGCTGGCAGTCGCACTGTCGCAGAGTGAATGACGTAGTGACGTAACGTAAAACTAAACTTTGACCCCAGCCCAGGCGGATCAAAATAGTTAATCAATAATTAATTATACACAGACAATAAATTATACACAGACAATAAACGTTTTTAAAACGTATGCATTGTTAAACAAATTATTTTCTACATTTGTGTGTTATTGTGGGAAGGGAGGAGAAAAACAAATAAAAAATAAATTTTTCTGATTATATTTTTTTGTTTCGTTTTTTTGTTTTTTCTTTCTTTCCCCTGTGGCTGAGCCTGTTTGTCTGTTTTGTCCTGTTTGTGTAAAAAAAAAAAAAAAATTTTTTTTTTTTTTTTTACATTTTTCTGAACGTGGCTTGCGGGCGCCACAGCGCCACCCCGCGGGCGACTGGTCGCCCGCGGGCGACTGGTTGGCTACCACTGGCCTACACTATGCCTGCCCTGTCACTATATGCATAGCCTACACTGTGCCTGCCCTGTCACTATATGCATAGACCAGAACTGCAACGCGTCATCGCACTGCACCGCGCCCCTTTTTGGGGGAATGCGGAAATCCTCTTTGACTCAGGCTGAACGGACATGACGACAGTCCAGTCAACCTTAATTTATTCATATATCTCGACCGTTCAGGTTCGGGCAAGGTCGCAAAATAATTAGTAGACATGTTTATCAAACCAAAAAAACACTTGAACCCGAAATTAATGAATTGGTATTTTGTCTATGCTAGCTAAAAACACGGCAAAAATACCATCACAACAACGCTATTCATTCTTTCTATCCCCCAAAAAGGGGCGCGGCCTTGACGCTTTGGATGTGCAGTTCTGGTCTATAGCCTACGCTGTGCCTGCCCTGTCACTATATGCATAGCCTACACTATGCCTGCCCTGTCACTATATGCATAGCCTACGCTGTGCCTGCCCTGTCACTATATGCATAGCCTACGCTGTGCTTGTTGGATAGGTCATTTGGTGAAATCCCGTGTGCAATTATGCAGCTGAGCTTCAAGTTCAGCTTACCTCAGCAGCTTTCATACGGCCCCTGAATCGCACGCTATTAACTTATATTGATGCAACCCTCGTTAACAGTGTGTCAGAATACATTCGGCAATAAGACAGTATTCTGTGCGTTATGGAACACATGTACCAGCGGCCAATAACGATATCACAACGAGAAATCTGGGCCAAGATATGGACCAAAAATATTATCTCTGTATGCACGCACGCAGTCGCAGACACACACACTGACTTAACGTAGCAGGCTGGCATCTTTGAACGAGTGAGAGAATAATGATCAACATTGCCTTAACGTTACCTCCACAGTTCAGACTTCATTTTTGTTACAGCATTGGCTCCCAGAGTTTCTGGAGCTGTATCAGGCCACCACCAAACTAGTTTTCAGGTAGTTAGTGAGCCTGCTTCAATTACATTTCCAGATTTAAGCAGAAATAAACACATCGAGGTGATAGTTTCACAGTGGAGTTTCAGTTTCTCAGCGGAGTAGTTTCACAGCGGAGTAGTTTCTCAGCGGAGTAGTTTCTCAGCGGAGTAGTTTCACAGCGGAGTAGTTTCTCAGCGGAGTAGTTTCTCAGTGGAATAGTTTCACAGCGGAGTAGTTTCTCAGTGGAGTAGTTTCTCAGAGGAGTAGTTTCTCAGTGGAGTAGTTTCTCAGTGGAATAGTTTCACAGCGGAGTAGTTTCTCAGTGGAGTAGTTTCACAGCGGAGTAGTTTCTCAGTGGAGTAGTTTCACAGCGGAGTAGTTTCTCAGCGGAGTAGTTTCTCAGTGGAGTAGTTTCTCAGAGGAGTAGTTTCTCAGTGGAGTAGTTTCTCAGTGGAGTAGTTTCTCAGTGGAGTAGTTTCACAGCGGAGTAGTTTCTCAGTGGAGTAGTTTCTCAGTGGATCACAGCGGAGTAGTTTCTCAGTGGAGTAGTTTCTCAGTGGAGTAGTTTCTCAGTGGAGTAGTTTCACAGTGGAGTAGTTTCTCAGTGGAGTAGTTTCACAGTGGAGTAGTTTCTCAGTGGAGTAGTTTCTCAGTGGAGTAGTTTCTCAGTGGAGTAGTTTCTCAGTGGAGTAGTTTCACAGTGGAGTAGTTTCTCAGTGGAGTAGTTTCTCAGTGGAGTAGTTTCACAGCGGAGTAGTTTCACAGCGGAGTAGTTTCACAGCGGAGTAGTTTCTCAGCGGAGTAGTTTCTCAGTGGAGTAGTTTCACTGCGGAGTAGTTTCTCAGTGGAGTAGTTTCTCAGTGGAGTAGTTTCACTGCGGAGTAGGCTCTGTGGATTGGCGGATTGACGTCGGCTCCCCGGATTGGCGTGGAGCAGACGTCACTCAACAACAACTCTGGCGAGTAAATCGGCGCGAACAAACCCAAATACAGGGCCGTCTCACGCTGGCCAAAAAGCTGCGTTGTATTTCAATTTGAGCTTAAACGCACACTATGCAGGATTTGTTGGTTGCTGCTAGTAAACACACTATATTCAAAGTTGGCCCCTTCTCCCTGGCTCCACGAGCAAGCAAGAGAGAGCAGTACTGGCAAACAAAGTCGGGGAATCAGAGGAATTAAAAGTTATTTTATGATTGTTTCACAGCGGTTACGTTCTAAAAGCACAAATAAAGGCACACACACCTCCGCAAAACCCTGTGGGAAGGCGGCGCATTTCCAGCTTTTGTTTGAAGGCAGTCTGCTCTGAATGTGTGTCGGTGTGTCGGTGTTGTCAAGCAGACACACCGACAGCACACAGCCTGACCTGTCTGACTCAGTCTGCACACCAGAGAGAGAGAGAGAGAGAGAGAGAGAGAACTGAATCACATAACAGAAAAAAGAAGAGAACATTCTGGGTAGGACTTGGGCATGTTTCCACAGGGTGTGAGACTGAGTGGTACCGGAGCGAAATGGAGCAGGAGATAATGCGCCGCTTATTTATTTATTTATGATTTTTTTCTCCCATTTTCTCCCCAATTATACTGGGCCAATTCCCCTGGCTCTCCCAGTCATTGCTCCACCCCCTCTGCCGATCTGGGGAGAGTTGTAGACTAGCACATGCTTCTCGATACATGTGCAGTCGCCAGCCGCTTTTTTCACCTTTCGCCTTTTCAGGAGTTTCACCGGCAGGATGTAGCATGTGGGAGGATCATGCTATTCCCCCCAGTTCCCCTCCCCCGAACAGGCGCCCCGACCGACCAGAGGAGGTACTAGTGCAGCGACAAGGACTCATACCCCACTGGCTTCCCACCCGCAGACACGGCCAATTGTGTCTGTAGGAACATCTGACCAAGCCGGAAGTACCGCTGCCGGGAATTGAACCCGGGTCTCTGCAGTGATCGGCAAGTGCTTTTACCTCTACATTGCCCAGATGCCCCCCCGCTCCAGCTGTTTAAAAAATCCGCTCACCACTCCATACAAGATCCTCGCGCTTCCCGCTCGCTCACATGCTCTGGTGCTCTGGTATTGGTATTGGTATCGATTGATATGAATGGGAGAGTAAGCGTCGTCAAAAAACATATCAGTGCATACAGTATCTTATTTATTTTATTATTAACCTTTATTTAATGAGGCAAATCAATTAACAACAAATTCTTATTTACAATGACAGCCTGGCAAGAGACAAGGCCTCTTGAAGGGAGGGGGGGGGGGCTGAAAAAATAAATCAGGTTAAATGTTTAAAAAGGCAACAGTACATAAAGCATCTAAACACTTAAACATAAAGAGATAAAAGTAGTGGTACACATGCAGCATTTCAGACATACTGGAGCTAAATGACAGCAGCATGCAAACATTTATAAACCCAACTAAGCACAGCGATAGTAAGAAGTTAAAAGGACAAAGGGACACACAATCAAATATACCAATCAGCAATATACAGTCATAACATTTGTAGCATATATTCCACTTACATATACTCACGACAACAAGCAGAACAGTAGAACAAACCAGAAAACAAAGGTAGCACACACATGCATTAAGACAGACAAGCGAGAGGCAAAAAGCAAGATAGCAGTGGGACGGGCAACATGAAAGGAACAGACACCAATGAGCCAACAAACAGGGGAGGGGGTTGGGGATGTTACTCGGTTGAGAAGCAGTTGCAGGTGTCAGTGACAATTAGAGCCGGGTATTGGTTTCTTTATTTCAAGAATCGATTCGATTCCGATTGCGAATCGATTAATCGCGATTCGATTCGATTCGATTAATTTCAATATCGATTTGGTTAGTGATACCAAAACATGTTTTTTGAGCTGTAACCTGAATTACATGACTGTCCAGTTATGTAACACAGGGGTTCCCAACCTTTTTTGCGCCAAGTAGATACATGGGGAAAAAAAGTTGCTGACCAGTTGTCAATTTTAATATATTTACTCACCAGGTGGTGACAAAGGGTAAATAACAGCCTTTTCATCTGTCAATAAAGACACTTTCACAATTATGCACAGTGATTTGATTTCAGCCTATATAATTTCTAAAAGTAGATATTAATAATGATCAAACATTTCCATTTATGTAGCCTACAGTATTTATGTTTTTGTTTTAACTACAAACATAAATAAATGTCAACTTGAAACTAGGTTTCAACTACCACACATAGCATAATATTTTAGCCTATGTTTATTTAAAATAAAAAAAAATTGATCTCTGGACATATGAATCGATATCAAAGGATTAAAATAAAAATCGATTAAAAATCAGAGAATCGATTTTTTGAACCCAGCCCTAGTGAGAATGTTCATAATAGAGTCCTTGAATGCTGACTTAGGCATAAAAGTGTCCAGTTTGAGTGTTTTCTGTAGTTTGTTCCAGTCACTGGCAGCAGCAGCCCTGAATGAGCTTTGACCAAGTACAGTGTTTGTTTTTTCAATCTTTAGGAGAATGTGTTGAGCAGAGCGAGTTTTGTAAGCGGTAGATGTCATTTGCAACAGGTGGCACAGGTAAGGCTGCCTATCTAGTGCATATCTAGCAATCACGCCCATCAATATCACTGCTTTGTTATTCATTGTTGTTGTAGTTTTTTTTTGCTTGAGAACAAAGATTTTATGTTTTATGCGAGTTTATGTTCTAAAACAGAGAACGGACAGGAAAGCGAGTTTTAAAAGCCAGAAATCTCCTGGCGAGGTCATTGTTGAGTCATAGGTTTTGATCAACAACGCTATCAATGTAGGCGTCCAGGTAGTGCATCGGTACATGTAGATTCCCTGCCTACCAACACGAGGGTCGCATGTTCGAGCCCCCCGTGTTACTCCCGGCTTGGTGGGGCTTCCATACAGGCACAATTGTCCGTGTCTGCGGGTGGGAAGGGTATGTGTACTCACTGGTCGCTGCACTAGTGCCTCCTCTGGTCGGTCGGGGGGCCTGTTTGGGGGGAGGGGAACTGGGGGGAATAGCGTGATCCTCCCACGCCGCTACGTCCTGCCGGTGAAACTCCTCGCTGTCAGCTGAAAAGAAGCGGCTGGTGACTGCACATGTATCAGAGGAAACATGTGCTAGTCTGCAACTCTCCCAAGATCAGCAGAAGAGGAGAGGGGGTGGAGCAACGACCGGGACAGCAGGGGGAATTGGTCAAGTACAATTGGGAGAAAATGTGAGGAAAATCCCAAAACACCCAAAAAACTGTAGAAGCTTTCATGAACTTGATATACAGGTTGAATCACCATCATGTTGCATCAGATATGTGTGTGCGTGTGTGTGTGTGTGTGTGTGTGTGTGTGTGTGTGTGTGTGTGTGTGTGTGTGTGTGTGTGTGTGTCAGTGATAGAGAGCAGAAACATGCAAATGTATTCATGAAAATGTGACAGGGACTGGTGTTTTGGGTAGGCCAAGGTCATTTTTCAGTTTTCTTTTACAGGTTATGAAAGTGCAGATTATAACTTTCAAATGATGTCATACATTGAAATCTGAAAATAGTTGAACAAGATTATGCTTATTTGAATGTTCAAGCAACATTCAGAGAAAATCGCCACGAAAGTTGATGAAGCTTGGTTTGCCCTGAAGAAACTTAGTTTGCTAACAAATTATAAGTATTTAGTGATCCTGAAACGTCGTTTGTTATATTGAGTGAGTGCATTCTTCAACATCTAAACTTGTGTAATACGGAGAGAGGGGGAAAAAAAGAACGTATATCTTGATGTGTGCAATTTCACGGTTGCCTACTTGTTACTCCTTTCACCAGACAGACCGTGTCACAAATGTCACACATTATGACTTTAAATTATCCTTCATGTCACACTTATGTAACGTCATCCTTCCTCATTTGCCCTGGTCCACGCCCTCACTCCTTTGCTTTTGTACTGTTGTTTTCTTTCGCCCGTCGCTCTCCTCTCTTCACCTCTAAGCCGCTCGCCCATTCTTTGACCCTCTCTGACTCTGCTGTTCTTCATGGCTCACCCTCTCATTCTTCTTGTTTACCCACCCCTCCCTCTCTTCTTACCATTTCCTCATCCCTCCATCATCCCTATCGCACTCCCCCCCCCCACCTCCCGCACCTCATCAGCAGCTGTTGTTTATATTCATACGGTACCTGCTGCTACCTGCTGATTTGGCTGTTGACGAGCGTCTCAGCGGGCGATAAGAATTACAGCCACCACTCCCGTCATAGTCGGTCTATTCAATTTCAATTTCCAAGTTCAGAGTTGGTATATTTCTCCCAGATAGAGAGCTCATGTGAAGCCAGTGTGCCAATATTGCAGGGTGTGCAATAGCACATTGTCAGCGAGTTTTCACTAGGTAGTTGGCAGATTTCAAAATGCCAAATGCCAAGCTTGGAATTTCAATGAGATGAATTTGAGAGGACTGATGTGGAAGTGTGTAATTGACCACAGAGATTGGCAGCAATTATCTCCTGTCAGACTGCTTTCATTCGGATATGGTGTTCTGTTAAATTGGTGTTTATTTTACTTACAAAAATGATTCCAAAAGGCTCAGTTGCATAGCTGTGAGAAAAGCAACAAATTGACACACACTTGAAAAGCACTTTTCACAGTACATAACGGCATTTCTGGTGAAGTAAAAGCTAGGATAGTTGAATGGTCAAGTCTGCCTGTGATCTGCGCCAAGATCAGAATGTCCTTGTACCAGATATCTATTAAAAATAACGGGGTCACACACTCAGGATATTTCAAGACATAAAATAGTTTTTGGACAAATGTGAAGTCTACTCCTGCCTTATATACGATGTTTCTGGGTCAAGGATGAAGTCATTCAGTTCAGTCAAATCCTATTGGTGTCAAGTGGGTTCACATCTTTCTCAATTGTTTCTTCCCTACTCTACTATTGTCTACAACACAATAATAAAACTAGCAAAGGTGATTGGTCATTGGCAGTACATGTATGTTCATAATCAACCATAAATGGGCATCTGGGTTGTGTAGAGGTAAAAGCACTCGCCTACCACCGCAAGACCGGGGTTCAATTCCCGCTAGCGCTACCTCCAGCTTGGTCAAACGTTCCTACAGACACAATTGGCCGTGTCTGCGGGTGGGAAGCCGGTGGGGTATGAGTCCTGGTCGTTGCACCAATGCCTCCTCAGGTCGGCCGGGACAGGACAATTTTTTATGCAGATTGGCCAGAAATAACACAATCCTTGACAACAATCTTTGAGATGGACGTCTTCTTTCTTGATCCTGATGTCCTGTTTGTTCCTGTTTCCCGTCCAATCAGACGTCGCAGGAGTTTCTGGCGGCGTTGATGTCCCGCCTGGGGGGGATGAACCCCGAGGATACGGGGGGGTTTCAGGAGGCTCCTCTGGCCTACGACGCGGTGTGGGCTCTGGCTCTGGCCCTCAACAAGACCGTGGCCCCACTGAAGGCCAAGGGCAGACGCCTGGAGGACTTCAACTACAACAACCATGACATCACCTCCGAAATCTACAGGGCGCTCAACACCAGCTCCTTTGAGGGGGTGTCGGTGAGTGCAGGGGGAAGGGAAGGGTGATAAATTATGGTGAAAATGTATTTTTATGCCCCACTCTTATTAATTTACCCAGTACTTCTCTATTAGGCTCATGGAAATCTTCTCATATCTTTGGACTGGCTGGCTGCTAGACTTATCGCACACTGGTTGCTTGTAATGTAGGTGATCAAGCCGTTTGAGGTTATTCTGCTATTCTGCCACATTTACATTTGGTGATCCACAGGGACTTTAAGATGAGTGCCTGTAAGTCACTGGGGATCACCACATGTAAATGTGGCAGAATCGCAGAATAAGCAGAATAAGTTTAAACGTGCTTGATGCAAGATCAGTCTCAGAGTCAGTGAGGGGCTGCAGGGGGCTTGTTTGGGGGAAGAAAGTGTTCAGATAGCGTGAAGTTTTGGTCTTGATAGACCGGAGCCTTTTGCCGGATGATAGTCTTTGGAACAGGTGGTGGCCCAGGATGGGAAGGGTCAGCGATGATCTTTCCTGCTCTCTTCCTGGTCCTGAAGTTACAGGTTCCAGATATATGACAGGTTGCTGTTGATGATCTCCTTGGCTGACCGGCTGGTCAAGCTATATCAAGTAAATTGCTTTGCATTGGTAATTATGTGGTGACCACTGACAGCAGATCATAGCCAACCTTCAGATCATCCCCCAACACCCAAAGCTTTGGGGGCAGGGGCACTACGGATCAGAGTTCTACTATTGGTTGGCCGCGGCAGGTGGCACACCCAGTGCTGTGCATGAACGTGCTAAAAGAGCGCTGTTTATTGAACAAGCTCATTTTCTTGAACGGTGAGCTAAGCGCAGCCTTTTGCAAGGTGACAGTGAGCGTCATTAACTCATTTTGAGTTAACTCCTTTTCTGACTTCGATAATTGCCCAATTTACATGCATGTGGTAATTTACATAAGAAAACAATTATTTTGCTGTCAATTCGTGCATCTTATGCTTCTGTCTCTGTTCTTCTCCTCTCTGCTCTGTCTACCGTGGGGGCGGGGCTCATATACACACACACACACAAGGGGGCAACAATGTATACGCACAGCGGTGTGTGTGGTAACGCTACCAGGATGTTTTCCCCGAATGGACTTGTTTCAAATCCAGAACTCCTCAACTCAACTCCGGTGAGCTCCAGGAGAGACGAGAGCCAATTAACCTGAAGGAGCTGCAACTTTGTTTCAAAACAGTGGCATTGGTGATTCTATTGCTGGAGCAGCAAGAAAAAAAGAAAAAGAGAGAACGTGAACTGCTCTCTGGGGCAAAATTGTGAATGTGAACTAGTTCATTTTATTGGTGTGAACTGGACTTTAAAGTCCCTGGAAACCAGAAATATTTCTTTATTATTTAGCATTTTGAGTTCATCACATCACAGGACCCTATGTTAATAAGCCACCAGCCAAATTTGAACGACGATGAACGTCGCAAAGTATATAAATTTAGGTTTGACAGTCTTGGCAAAAGTCATGAGAATCAATTCGTTTTTAGAGTGTATTTTCTCCCGCGGACTGTGTGGGCGTGTCCCGTCTGCAGCAGGGAAATTTCTCTCTCTCTCTCTCTCTCTCTCTCTCTCTCTCGGAGGAGACCTCTCTCTCGGAGAGAGAGGGAGAGAAGGAGAGAGAGAGAAGGAAAGACAGATGGGGTGAGTGTGTGTGTGTGTGTGTGTGTGTGTGTGTGTGTGTGTGTGTGTGTGTGTGTTCGCGCGTTGCTCCGCGCATAGCGTACTGAGAGGAAGAGATCTCTGCTCTGCCGCTGCGAGTGCACAGCGCTACTGTGTGTGTGTGTGTGTGTGTGTGTGTGTGTGAGTAACCTCGCGTCACCAGGCTGTGTGTCGAGCGCTATGCTGCCTGTTCTCTCTCTCTCTCTCACTAGTCCCGAGAGAGAGAGAGAGAGAGAGAGAGAGAGAGCAGGCAGCATAGCGCTCGACACACAGCACACAGAGTGGGAGGGAGACAGACAGACACTGAGCGAGCGCTGTGGGGGCAAGAAGGTTTTTATAAGAATGGACAAAAGGAGAAGGGCGGATTGCGCGCGTGTACAAAGGTTATATAGAGCTTATGACGTCATAAGCTCCTGCTTTTTAGCACCTCGCGCACTGCTCTCTTCAATGAGGAAGTGGAAATCCAGACCTTGTAGAAAAGTGTAGATTTTAAGGCTTTGGGTTGAAAGTAATGTATTATAATTTCTGAGGCACACAATTACTAACATAAGACCCTAAATAACATAGTTAGAACGTTTTTGTGGATTTTGGTTTCCAGGGACTTTAAGCTAGCTCTTGTGAACTGTGAACTTGCACAACACTGGGCACCCATGAGTGAGTTGGTGCATGCGCGTTGTCCCGACCAGTCTGGCCGGACGAGACAGGGCAGGACTCAGTGCGCTATCCAACCCCTGACAGTGCTGCCTGCCTGTCCTGTAGTCTGCACTTCACAAATAACCATTCAAGAAATGAATATCTTACTAATGTAGATGCAAAGGAATATGTACTTGACTTGTTATGACATTCAATGTGAATAGATAGAACTGCACTGAGGACATGCCACCCACAGTCATGCCGGGAACAGCCAGTGTGTTCTGCTCAGACCCAATGTCAACTCTGCGTCATGTATTAGGCTTTACAGTCAGCTAAACTCTTCATCATACTCTTCTTCCAAGGAACAGACCAGCGTGTTGTGTTTGGACAGGTTTTATATGAAGAAGTGTGAAACTACAAAACAATGACAAAAACAAACAAATATTAGTTCTTCTCATCAAAGATTACAATTAGACTATTGTATTTCAACAGGTGAACATTCATGTATAACAAGCATTCTAGCAATAAACAAGCTTTTTCGCTTAAAGGGCAATAAAACACTTAAAACAACTAAATTGCTTCTCAATTCTTACACATAGGCCCTTGAAAGTCAATAATGTGATACAAACTAAAGTAAACATACATCCATCTGTTATCTACAGATATTCAATCAGTTACATGCTGTTCATGTCATCAAAGTTTTCCAAATTACAACAAACTAACAAGATAAACCCTCAGAAATATACTTAGTCATAAACTGGCATTGCCACTCAAAAGGTTAGAAAATGCAGGATGGATGCTGATAACAGAGAGCCGCAGGAATGAGTCCGGAAAACATGGATGCTAACACTTCCGGGTTCTTCACTGTTTCTGCCTATGGGATTTTTGAATGGGTTTTTGGCACGATGCTTCAAATGAGGTCTGTGATTAACGCAAGCTTATTCAAACGCAAACCAGTGTTCAGCAGGATAATCTTCACACATGAGGACCACCTTTATGAGTTTTGAAGCTTTTACGTGCCGTTAAAAGGGCGGCTAGCTAGCAAACGGCTAAAGGAGACTACACTGTCGAGTCGACGGGGATATTATACGTCAATAGCATTATCACGCCAAAGGACGAACACAGAAATTGTCTTTCCCTCACCTGGTTCAGCCCGGGTTCAGTCGGTTCAGTCACACAGCTATTGCCCACTCGCTCTTTCAAACTACCGTAAATTTCGGACTATAAGCCGCGGCTTTTTCCCCGTTTTTTGGCCCTGCGGCTTATATAACGGTGCGGCTTATCTATGGATTTTTTCGGGGGGGGGAAAAAAAAAAACGGAATTCTCTCTTCTTTAGCACTCTTTCTAACTATAAATCCACTTCTGTTTTAATTTCCTCTCTTGCCCTCTTTTCACCACACCGCGGACACTGTGTGCACTGTAAAAAAAAACACAGGTGGTGTTGTGTTATGTTGTTTTGTTGAAATGTTAATAAATGGGAGCTTCCACAAACAGCCATCTCTTTCCCGACAATCCCCTCTGTGCATGAACCCTTACATATGGTAATTAAACATTAAAACACAATTAAAAAAAAAAAAAAAAAAAAACATTAAAACACCTGTGGCTTATAGTCCGGTGCGGCTTATATATGTAACAAACAGGCAATTTTGCTGCTGCGGCTTATACTCCGGTGCGGCTTATAGTGCGGAAATTACGGTAGATGTATTAGTAAAACACACGCGCTATATCAGTGCACAGCAGCGCACACACTGACACACGATTATCACAAACTCCTGTCACCTAACCAGGCTCTCACTCAGGAGACCCCAACACTCAGTCCCGCCCAGCCGCCCCATTAGCCAATAGCATTTTAGATAAACGTGAAGTACGGTACCTCTAGACTGATCAATCAGAAGCAGTTAAAGACGAGCAATACTAGCACGTTAGTTTGTCACACGTGTGGAGCTGTTTGACAGTTACCAAGTATAAAGTGATCTTGCAATGGTCCCACACACTGCTCTCTGTCAGCTCACAGTAACAACACTCTAACAGGTTGAATTTGGCTGTGGTGACGTGACGTGGAAGCCTATGCGACACTGTGTGTAGTTCTGGAATAGCTTAGCATGAGCTTTTTACTTCTAGGGCTCGCATTTCAAAACTCATGAAAGTGGTCCTCATGTGTGAAGATGATCTCACTGAACACAGGTTCGCGTTTGAATATGCTTGCGTTGCCCACAGACCTTATTTGAAGCATCGTGCCAAAAACCCATTCAAAAATCCCATAGGCAGAAACAGTGAAGAACCCGGAAGTCCGGGACTTCCGCGTTCCGACTACAAAAATACGTCATCCCTGTGGTACTCTATTGCTCTCTTACTCTAGTTGAACAGAGGCATCTTGTCACAACACAGGAAAACGAAGCAGAATACTTTCTGTCACATGTGCATGTGCTATTTACATGTGGTAGTAATTGCTCTAAATAAAATATAAGACCATTACACTCCCCATCTGGCATTATTGATGATGCCACTTAAACATCTAGTCTTCTGGGGACAGAAGGAGGATACACTCGGAGATAGGTCTGAAGAAGGTTTTGATGATATTGTTCCTGACGACCTTGATCTCTACTTTTCGGTCAACTCCGTCTTTCCCTGGTAGAGCCTTCACAATAACGCCCATCGGCCATTCATTCCTTCTCACTTGACTGTCCTTCATCAGAACAACATCTCACTCTTTAAGGTTTGGCCGGTTGTGGAACCACTTCTGGCGACTTTAAAGTGTGCTCAGGTACTCTTTACGCCATCAAGCCCAAAAGATGTCAGCCAAGACCTGAACCCTCTTCCACTGATGTTGGAACATATCACCCTTGGTGAAATCTCCAGGAGGAACTTTTTCTGGGTCAGAAGAGTAGAAGGGGTCAAGATAAGAGGTGCTTCTGAGTCACAAGAGAGAGGCACGAGCGGCCTTGCATTGAGGATAGCTGAAACCTCAGCCATCAGAGTTGTAAGAACTTCATGGGTCAACTTCGGATTCCTGGCTTGTAGGAGCATGGAATCTAGGATGCGTCGTGCTATCCCTATCATCCGTTCCCACACCCCACCCATGTGAGATGAGTGAGGGGGAAAACCCACTGGCATCTCTGGTTGAGCAGGTAGTCTTCAACACTAGGCTCTCCGGGGTGTGGATGGTCCAACTTCAGCTCCCTTGACGCGCCAACAGAATTTGTACCACAGTCTGACCTCAGTTGTTTTGCGCAATTTGCGGGTCCTCTGATGGCAAATAATCTGCAGAGGGCATTGATGAAGCTGGAGGAAGTCATACTCTCTATAACTTCGATATGGACTGCTCTCGTTGACAGACAAGTGAACAGAACAGCCCATCTCTTACTATAGGCTTGTCCACCTCTGGTGCGGCATGCGGATACCTCCCAGGGGCCAAAAACATCCAGCCCAACATATGAGAATGGGGGATCCATCTGCAAATACTCTGGGGGCAGGTCTGCCATCTTCTGCTGCTCCATCTGACCCCGCAGTTTCCTGCACAATACACATTTCTGTATAACGCTGATCCTTCTCTTACCTCCCACAATCCATAAGCCACTTGATCTCACAGCTCGCTCAGTTATGTGCCTTCCTTGATGCTCTACTGACGCATGGTGGTGACGAACGAGCAGCAAAGCCACATGGTGTTTGCCTTGAATGAGGAGAGGATTTGCTTCGTTACTCTGTAGCTTAGACTGTGAGAGGCGTCCTCCCACCCGAAGCAAACCATCATTGTCTGTGATTGGATGCCGTTTCCAAAGAGGACTATTGGCTGGTCAATCCTGTTTTGCATGAAGACATTTGATTTCCTTTGTGTACTCCTCATGTTGCACACATTTGATGATAACGTGCTCTGCTTTGATTAGGTCCTCTTCTGTGAGTGCCTTCTTACATAGGTGCCATCCGGTGCAACTGCTGTCCTCCCTAGACTTAGCATAGCTGTGAGCGATGTGACGAAGGTGAGCCACAGCTTTGAATAGAGAGTTCCATTTGGAAAGGTGCTCAAAGCGATGTGTTCCTAAAGCACCTTTTGACACTGTGGTAGCGAGTGTGGTCACTTTAGGGCATATTTCAACAACCAACTCGGGGTGGATGAGCTCGAATTGGCCCTCCTTTTCATCTGTAACCTTCTCATTTTCCAGCAGGAAAGCTGGACCAGACAGCCAGTTAGTACTAGGGAGGTTACATGCAGTCACTGATCGAGAGCCGTGGTCGGCAGGATTGTGCTGTGTGGGAACATACTTCCACTGCTCTGGTTGAGAAGACTGCACACGATTGTTGACGTACACATATAATTGTCTGTTTGTATTGTGAATATACCCTAGTACGACTTTGCTGTCGGTGTAGAAGGTGACTCTGTCGTGGTTCATGTCAAGTTCTTGCACAATGATCTCAGACATTTCCACAGCAAGTACTGCAGCACAGAGTTCGAGTCTGGGTATAGTGGGCTCTGGTGCAGGAGCTAGCTTGGCCTTGCCTAAAACAAAACCAACTTCACTGCGTCTGCTCTCATGGGTGACCCTCAGGTAAGCTACAGCAGCTTTGACAGAAGCATCTGAGAACACACAGAGCTCGGTGTACTTGGCTTGAGATATGGAGAATGATGCATATGTGCGAGGCACATGCTGTTTTTTGAGATCTTGTAGAGAATCTTGCCATCTTCTCCATTCATTGTACATGTCCTGTGGCAAGGGGCTGTCCCACTCAAGAGAGCTCCCTGAGAAGAAGTCTTCCTTTTATTGTCACTGGGGCTAGGAATCCTACAGGGTCAAACAGGCTATTGATAGCCGAAAGCACTCCACGACGTGTGAAGGGCTTCTGATTCTGTGGAACTTGGAATGTGAATGTGTCAGAACTGACATTCCAGCAAACTCCCAGGCTACGCTGAACTGGAATCTCGTCCTCCGACAGATCCAATTCTTTGATATCCTTAGCCCGATCTTCCACGGGGAAGGCATTCATCACCTCCAGTCGAATGTTGGATAGAGCAAGCATTTTTTGAGCTCTTTGCAGAACATCAATAGCTTCGTCTTCAGTCGGAAAATACTTTAGAGGGTCATCAACATAGAAATCCCTTTCTATGAAGTGCATTTCCTCACTGCCGTACTGCTCTTCTGCTTCTCTTGCTGCCTTTCTCAGCCTGAACATTGCCGCAGCTGGAGAAGGTTGGTTACCGAAGAAATGAACTCTCATGCGGTATTCAACCACATCCTTGCTGAGGTCATTCTCTGTACCAGAGAAATCGCAAGACATCTCTGTCCTCCTCTTTAACAACAAAACAGTAAAACATTTGTTGTATGCCAGCTGTAACGGCGACGGGTTCCTTGCGGAAACGGAGGAGGACCCCTAAAAGGCTGTTGTTAAGGTCCGGCCCGGCTAGTAACACATCGTTCAGCGAAACTCCCTCGAACTGAGCACTTGAGTCAAAGCCACACGTATCTGCTGTTTCTGTGGGTGGTAGACCCCAAACATTGGAAGGTACCATCTTTCCTTTCCTTCTTCGATTGGTGGTGCCAACTCTGCATGGTTATTATGCAGCATCTTTTGCATAAACTCAAGAAATTGTGCTCTCATGTCTCCTTTCTTGTCCAGCGTGTGCCGAAGAGACAGAAGGCGCTTGTGGGCATAGTCCCTATTATTTGGGAGAAGGCGTCTGGTTGCGCGGAATGGCAGTGGGGCAACCCAGCTATTGTTGTTGTCCTTGCTGAAGCCTTCCTCCATCTTTTGCAAAAACATCACATCTTCCACAGATGGTACTAATTGATTGTCCTTGTCAGTGCGGCAAAAGACAGTTTCTCCTATTTTCTCCAAAGTTGACTCTGTGGTTGGAGCTGAGACATTTAGCTGTGGGGGGGGTGGCCTTTGGAATGTTCTTGAAACTGAGTTTCTCCTTGACATTGATGTGACTGGAACATGGGGAAAAGAGGCTGGGGCGTCCATTGTCTAAGATGTGTGTTTTCATTACACTAACTCCTGCTGGCTTATGAGTGTTGCCAAGACACACATCACCTACAATGACCCAACCCAAGTCCAGTTTCTGTGCATATGGGTCATTGTGTTTCCCATTGAACTGCTTCCTCACCTTGTGAATTCTCAATAGGTCATGTCCGATGAGAAGGAGGATTTCTGCGTCTGGGTCCAGAGGTGGTATTTGATTGGCTATCTGCCTCAGATGTTGGTGATGCCAAGCAGCTTCAGGAGTAGGAATCTCCTCACCATTGTTGGGAATAGCACTGCACTCAATGAGTGTGGGAAGAGAGAGACTCATTTTCTTATCAATGGACTCCACGACGAAGCCATGTGCTCTTCTGCCTCAGGATTCCATGGTCCCAGCGCAGGTCTTGAGTGTGTATGGCTCGAGTGTGTTATCGACATTGAACATGTCAAAAGAAACTCGGCTCTTGCGAGTGAGACATTGCTTTGTTCATCCAAGATTGCATACATCTTTTTGATGTTATGTCGCTCATCCTCGGGGAAGACTTGAATGAGGCAAATCTTGGAGCATGATTTTCCTGAGAAGCTGCTTCCACACACTTTTGTCCACAATGTTGTTGCATCTGGCTTGTCTTTGTCTTCCTCCGCCCCGCCATGCTGTTTAGGAGGGGGGAAGGTGCTGACTGACTGTGTTGGCAGACCTGGATGAAGAGCAGATAAGTGCCTGTCACTCCCGCATTCAAGGCACTTGATGGTGCAAGGCAGCGATAGGAGATGTTGTTTTCTCTTATGAACTTCTTTCTTTCTTCCAGAAGCATGTTTCTGAAACCCTTGCATTTTCTCAGTGGATGTGGCTTGTGATGCATTGGGCACAGCTTACTCAGATCCTCCACTGACTTTTCTGTCTTTGATTTTGCCTCTGCAGAAACATCTGTATTGTGTACAGAGACTGATTGCTTTGTATTGAAAAAGTGTGAGGGCCCTTCTTTCTTGGGTGTGGCAGAGTAGTGAGAAGCAGTAATAAAGCTTGGATCATTTCTTGCTTTGGCTTCCTTCCTCACAAACTCAGAAAAGAACCAAAATGGTGGAAATGTCACATTATTTTCTAATTTAAATCTCGACCCCACCATTGTCCACTTGTCTTGCAGGGGAAGAAGCTTTTCCACAATTGTGCCGATGCCTCTGGATGTGTCAAGTAGGGATGCACGATATGGATTTTTAGAGCCGATACGATAACCGATAAATATATTCTTCTTGGCCGATAACCGATACGATATAACCGATAATCATTATAGTAAAAATAGATATATATTTTTTTTTTTGGTTTTTAACCTGTATTTTATGCACACCTGGGGTTAAAAAATGGTTAGGGTAGATGTATGGATGTAGTGAGCATAGCTCTGACCTAACCAAATCTAACTGACATCACTGTGAATGCAAAACAAAGAAAACTTCTGATATAATATGATTGTTTTAATAAAGTGTATCACTCAATTATAGTCAATACAAAAATAAAGGCTTTTATAGAACGGAAAGCCAAGCTGCTTAGTCTGCAGATAAAACACAATGACAAAAGGCATAGTAATTTAGACTCTTATTGTCATACTGATCTGTTCAAATTTTGCATTGGTTCCAGTTCTCAGTGAATTGTAGCCTGGGCCCAATGAATGGGGCAGGCACTATAAACCATCTGTGTCATTTCACTTTTTACTGAAAAATGCTGCCACCAGATTAAAGAAAAGACACTATGTGATGTTGACTGACTGATGCTTTTTATGTAGCCTAATGTGCGCGACTGCACCTTTGTTTTCATTATTGGCTCTGTTAGATGGCTCTGTACAGCAGCTAACGCTAACTAGCGCGGTTAGCTTAACGTTAGCGAGTGTTTTTTTGGAGTTAAATACACAATCCCTGGATGTTTCATTTCGGGTAAAGGGGTTTCCATTAGCTTCTATAAGTTTACGCCAGCTCTGTGTATTAAGTGCTTTTGCGGGGCTGTTTGATCACAAGCCACAGACTGTAAATGTCACAAGCAGTTTGTCTGCCAAGCGGACGAGCCTGCAGGGTAGGCCGCGCTACGAGCTAATGCTAACAAAACTCGCTAACAAAAACAACAAACATATCCGCTGCATCATCGCCAGCTTTGGTTTAACGTAATGCCAGCTTAGAGGTTTCCCCTCCTCTCGGAACCTGTGTGGGACATGGATTGCAAATTACAGTAGCTTTCTGATCATTCTGAAACTGAAAAACAGCAACACACTGGCGGGATTATTATCGGATAATTTATCGGAAAAAGGCCATTATCGGAATAATAAATAATAACGCAAAATGGCCATATCGGCCGATAATTTATCGGTCCGATAATTATCGTGCATCCCTAGTGTCAAGGTAACTTAATCCTGGTAAGTACCCATCTATTGCCCATCATTGCTCTAAATAAAATGCAAGTCCATTACACAGTGGATCGGCTCTCTCCCCGGGGACTAGACGGACAAACAAACCCGTCGTGCTCGCTGCGCTCGCTTCCCAGTCTGGAAGCTGTGACACCCGGGCCGGGGGAATGGTGATTTCTCTGAAATCTGTGTTACTGTATAACAAGCTAATTACATATTCCTTTGCATCTATATTAACTAAGAGATTCCTGAAGATTTTTTTTTTTTTTTAACTTTTGGCATGGTTATTTGCGAAGATATTCGCTGGTGGGGTAAACATGTTTACTATGCTTTTTACCATTACATTACTTACTGCATTATTACTACTTACAAAGTATGTGTGTGTGTGTGTGTGTGTGTGTGTGTGTGTGTGTGTGTGTGTGTGTGTGTGTGTGTGTGTGTGTGTGTGTGTGTGTGTGTGTGTGTAGGTGTGTGTGTGGGTGTGTGTGCGTGCGTGCGTGCGTGTGTGTGTGCATGCATGTGTGTTAGGGCAATGGTTCCGGATCAATTTAGGGTGCTTGGGAACGGTACCGGGGCGCCAGTGAGAAAGCACCCTTAATCTCAAACTGACATACTGTAGATCAAAGTGTTTAATGTGACATTGCCAGAGGTACAAGACACAGGTGTCGGTAAAGGCAAATGTATGCTTACTGCAGTGTGTTCGCGGTGTGAGGGTGTGTGCGGCGAGCACAGCGCTCCGTACGTGGTCTGTGATTGGCTAATACTGTGTTAGTTGGTTACTAGGGAAGCATTCCATTCAGACAAACTGACAGCTGATTCTGAGCTGTCCACAAACGCTGTTACCGCATTTACCATGAAATGCTGTGGTTCTGCAGAGAGAACGGTCTTGCCATGAACACTGCAAACATCGGACACACCGCACTAACCATCAATTTGCATTAACCCTGCAGCTCCCCCCACAGGCTCTAAATGGGAAGGTATTTCTCTTAATGACAGCTTATTTAAAGGGTTATTTAAGGGATTAATTATCTGGAGTAAAATAAACTTCCTCCTGTCTGTGTCCTAGGGCCATGTTGTGTTCGATGCCCAGGGCTCCAGGATGGCAATGACTCTTATCGAACAGCTACAAGGTAAGCACTCTGTTATCTCGCTCCTCACACAGACGCTGTATGTCAGGAGCCGCTCTCAACAGTAAATGTCACTAATCCATCAAAACAATCGTTGCTGACTGTATTCTTCATATTGATTCCCGCTCTCAGCTCATCTCAGAGCTGAGAGGTGGGATTGCACTGCAGTTGGTCTCAATGTCCCGTAATGTCACATGCCAATTGGCCTGATGTCCCGTAATGTCACATGCCAATTAGTCTGATGTCCCGTAATGTCACATGCCAATTGGCCTGATGTCCTGTAATGTCACATGCCAATTAGTCTGATGTCCCGTAATGTCACATGCCAATTGGCCTGATGTCCTGTAATGTCACATGCCAATTGGCCTGATGTCCTGTAATGTCACATGCCAATGGGTCTGATGTCCTGTAATGTCACATGCCAATTAGTCTGATGTCCTGTGATGTCACATGCCAATGGGTCTGATGTCCTGTAATGTCACATGCCAATTGGCCTGATGTCCCGTAATGTCACATGCCAATTAGTCTGATGTCCCGTGATGTCACATGCCAATGGGTCTGATGTCCTGTAATGTCACATGCCAATTGGCCTGATGTCCCGTAATGTCACATGCCAATGGGCCTGATGTCCCGCATGCCAATGGGCCTGATGTCCCGTAATGTCACATGCCAATGGGTCTGATGTCCTGTAATGTCACATGCCAATTAGTCTGATGTCCCGTAATGTCACATGCCAATGGGCCTGATGTCCCGTAATGTCACATGCCAATGGGCCTGATGTCCTGTAATGTCACATGCCAATGGGCCTGATGTCCCGCAATGTCACATGCCAATGGGCCTGATGTCCCGTAATGTCACATGCCAATGGGCCTGATGTCCCGTAATGTCACATGCCAATGGGCCTGATGCAGAAATGTGTCGACTCAAGGCTCCAGTCTAATTGGGCGCGAGCCTTCGTTTTAAGCTGTTTCTGGAAATGGCAGCGCTATTTGTCACCAGTGACTTAATGAGTTTCCCGGCGCCGGATAAGGTTGAGGATTATTTTCTACCTCTGTTCTTTTTGGTGTCCTAAAAGATGAGAATTTCTAATCCCTTCCCACTCCCCACACATTCTGTCTCATATGCCGTGTTGTGGCGTGGAGGTAATTTGACATCCACAATGAGACGACCTGACTTGAATGCCTGAATCGCACTGGGACCTAATCAGTATTCCCGGTCAAGGCTGCCACATAAGCTCCTTTTTCCCCCTCTCCCTTTTCTCCTTCTCCCCTTGGTACTTGTTTGTTTGTCCTTCTTTATGCACCCGTTCATCACTCATCTCTTCTTTATCTGTTCATTGTGGGCTTTCTGTGCAGTACATGATACAAACACACAGGAGTGATGCTTTCTGTGCAGCACATGATACAAACACACAGGAGTGATGCTTTCTGTGCAGCACATGATACAAACACACAGGAGTGATGCTTTCTGTGCAGTACATGATACAAACACACAGGAGTGATGCTTTCTGTGCAGTACATGATACAAACACACAGGAGTGATGCTTTCTGTGCAGTACATGATACAAACACACAGGAGTGATGCTTTCTGTGCAGTACATGATACAAACACACAGGAGTGATGCTTTCTGTGCAGTACATGATACAAACACACAGGAGTGATCGCTGAATGGCGGAAATATGAATACAGTAAAACCTCAATTAAAAGCAGAGCCCCAATTAAATGGGCCATGTATGGCTACACATTTTGACAAATAAATAATTAGAAGCTGGTTACCATTTTAGGCTTTTATCCTAAGGTCGGCTACCGGACTACCGGTATTTTGATACAGGGCTCTCTCTCTCTCATCTCCCCTGGTGCTGTGCTTTTCAGTATTTCGCACATGTTATGCATGGGATCCCGTGAGTAATTCTAAACAGATTTCTGTCATTCAAATTTCTCTGTAATCTGCAAAGTCTGATTGTTAATTCCATGTGTCAATTTTGTTTTTATGACCCATCAATCAAAAGCATGAATTTCAAATGTAAGCCTTGCGCCCCATCCCTCCCCCTCTCTCTCTCTCTCTCTCTCTCTCTCTCTCTCTCTCAATGCATGAGGTTGACCTATAGAGAGCCAAAGTCACACCCACTTCCTGCTTCAGCACAAGAACCAGCTTAAAAAAAAGAGTGGTGGTGAACGGCGAGAAACAATAATTTTTTGATCCCATTTGAATTGTGCCATGAAGTACACACTGTTTGTCAAAAGATAACTTTCCAAGTCAAGAAAGTCTCAGATTGTTGTAAAACTGAAATATAACGTTTGGTTTTGTATGAAACCACTCAATGAACTACATCTGTCGTCTCACACAATATACAGTACTTCGTCTGAAGGGTCTGGCAGGAGAGAAAGTTAAGTCAATTACGCGACTGGTTGTGTGTAATCTTTCTAATTTATCATTTTTAGTGCATCAGTTGTATGCCTTCCTTGACTTGCAAAGTTATCTTTTAAATTGACAAACATATGTGTACCTCATGGCACAATTCAAACGGGATAAAAAAATTATTGTCTCTCGCCATTCACCACCACTCATATTTTTTTCGCCGCTGGTTCGTATAGGGCCCTACCGGAAGGGGCTTGACTTTGGCTCTCTATACAGTAGATGCGCTGCCTATCGGGATCAAATGAATGATATGTGCCGGTAATTGATATGTTATTCCATAGCCTTAAAAAAAATATATATATATATATATATATATATATATATATATATATATATTTTTTTTTTTTTTTTTTATATATATATATATATATATATATATATATATAGTATTCATACTGGTTTAAATAAACAATTTGGTACAGTAGTATTTCCCATCTTAACTGACCAAGAGTTTTGTGTGAAAGGAATTGGCCTGTTCCAGTGTTCGAAGCAAAGAAAAGTTTATTAATTAAACTTTTACGGTATCAATCAGTTCTGTCAAGTCGGTTTGTATTTTTTGTATTGTTTGCTGCTGCTTGAAATGATGATCGCCCAGGAACACCAGGGGAGAAAAATAATGAGACATAATGGTACTACCTGCACTTCCTCTATCCCCCTCTTTCTCTTTATATCCTCTCTTTATTTCACGCCCTTCTATCTTGCTATCTCTACCTCTTTCTCCAACATCTAGGTGGCAGTTATAAGAAGATCGGTTACTACGACAGCTCTCAGAAAAACCTCTCCTGGTTTGGCAACGATGTTTGGATAGGTGAGATGAGTTCGTGACACCGTCTTTGTCCGCCTTCCTGTCCCTGCATGTGTCTGTGTCTGTCATACTGTGAGTCAGCATGGTTTCCAATTAGACCTCACAGGGCTGGCTTAATTTAGACTTCCTTGTTAAATGATCGTTAAATGACATGTAATCATGCTGAATTATGTCTAACCACCAGTTTGAGTAAAGCTAGTCATTTGGACGCTGACTCTCACCCAAAATGAGCTGGCAGCACACACACCATCCAACACGTTAATGTTAACATGTTGGTGTGAGCACAGCAGATGCACAGCAAGCTAATATTTAGCCATTGTAGGGCAACCGTTGAACAACTGAACAAACTTAGGTTTTACATCATTCCTATATATAGAAAAGCTCAAGCTTGCGTCACACATCAGAACCTACTCTCTCCGTTGCTGCTGGGAAGTTCAGACTTGCCCGTATTCTAGTCTGCTGTGAAATACTAGCTAATACTGTTGAATTGCCTCAGCCACCAAGACCAATACTGCGGTTGTTTACTGGCCCATCCCTCCCAGGAGAGGTGACACACTTGTGCCTGGACTGACTGTGCCCCTAATCAATCCTGCTGGCTGCTCGGCCTGTAGACAGCCGCCCTTTTTTACCTTTGAAAGAAAATGATGTGTTGCCGAGGCTTAAGTGAACTCAGAAGAGAGAGTGGCTCCCATTCAGCATCAGTGGCAAGTGATGGGTGAGCTGCATGCATGTATTGGCAGCACGTCCTTCGCTGTGGCTTGTAGGGCTGAGCAATTAACAGACAATATATCGAAACTGACATCTAGAACCTGACTTAATCTTGCTTGTGTCAATTAATTTGGTTAATACTTTCCCCAGTGTGTGTGTTCATGAACTGTCCCCTTAAAAACATACTATGTCGTGTTCAGTCACGTACCAAATGCAGGGTGTGTGTGTGTGTGTGGGGAGGGGGGGTAGTGCCCTCATCCCACTAAGGTAACATTAGTCCACCTTCACTAAAAGCGAAGCTGTCTGCATCGACGACACAAGCCAAAACATGTGGGATGTATCAAAGATGGCGATGAAGATGAGTATCGGGATGTGGTGGCCAACTTTGTCACATGGTGTGAGCAGAACCACCTGCAGCTCAACGTGTCAAAGACAAAGGTGGTGGACCTGAGGAGGGTCAAGGCTCCGGTGACCCCTGTTTCAATCCACGGGGTCAGTGTTGACATAGTGGAGGATTACAAGTACCTTGGAGTGTACATTGACAATAAACTAGACTGGGCTAAG
Organism: Poromitra crassiceps; assembly: GCF_964638095.1. Lineage (NCBI taxonomy): Eukaryota > Metazoa > Chordata > Actinopteri > Beryciformes > Melamphaidae > Poromitra > Poromitra crassiceps. The sequence goes on along the minus strand of NC_139623.1, from coordinate 99,458,288 downwards.
AACTCTGATGCACTCTACAAGAAGGGGCAAAGCCGTCTCTACTTCCTGAGACGGCTGAGGTCCTTCAACGTCTGCCGGACCATGCTGAGGATGTTATACGAGTCGGTAGTGGCTAGTGCCTTCCTGTATGCTACTGTGTGCTGGGGCAGCAGGCTGAAGGCAGCGGACGCCAACCGACTCAACAAACTGATCCGTAAGGCCAGGGACATTGTGGGGCTGGAGCTGGGCTCTCTGACTGCGGTGTCGGAGAAGAGAACGTTGTCCACGCTACGCTCCATCATGAGCAATGACTCGCACCCACTCCACGGCGTGCTAGTCAAACACAGGAGCACGTTCAGTGAGAGGCTGTTCCCACCTAGATGCAATATGGAGAGGCACAGGAAATCATTCCTGCCTGTGGCCATCGGACTCTTTAATGCCTCTTTAAAAGAGCACCTCGGAGACGCTCAGTCTCCCTGAGACTGAGCCAGCCGATAGGTTAACGGTGCCTGGCTGAGCCACGTGTAACGTAAAGGGCAAGCCGACTTAATATAAGTCCAAAAAAAGTGTGCAATAACGGTAATTGTCATGTAATGTATGTATACTTACTCTACTTATTTTATGCTGCTTACTTTATACGTATTATACGTATTTTGCTTATTTTAGCTTACTACCGCTTTTACTACTGTTATTTTATGCTATGTTGCGTTCTGTGAGCGAGCTACTGTAACCTGTCCCAATTTCCCCCCGGGGATCATTAAAGTCTTTCTGGTTCTGATTCTGAAAACACGCAGCCACCAAATAAACCTAAGTAGGAAACAGAAAGCCTGGGGGGGGAAGTGTTTAACGTAAATAATCCTTCATTAATCGTAATCGAGGTAAAAATTTGAAATACTTGTGATATTGACTTGAAGTCATATCGCCCAGCCCTACTCGGTGGCAATATGATTAAACGCTCAGGCGAGGCGTGTTTTGTTGACCTTCTCGGCAGGTGTGTTTGAGTTGACAGACAGATTTTTGTTTGGACTGTGAACCACATGGGGGGACAGAGGTGACATCCACGTGTCAAGAGGAAATAATGATTCCCGGCTCTCTGGGGTTGCGTGGGTTTGGGGGAGACAGTTTTTTGACAGGCGCGCGCTTGGATTGCTGCACACTGACAGGGTGGAGTAAGCTGCTGCACACTGACAGGGTGGAGTAAGCTGAGGTCTTTTCAGCTTAACCCCTGGGCTTGTTTTCCTCTGTGTTTACGAGGCGTCTCCTCCCTCACTTTCTCACTGTCTTCACGGTCGCCCTAACAACCACTTCAGCTCGCTCTCCTTCTAATCGCTGTGGCAACTGTTGGTCTCCATGGCAACACCCTGTCCTGATTCCTTGATCAAGGACTGAGTGTTTAAATGGTGCAAACACACTCACTGACTGATTGGACTGTATACACACACCCATACACACAGGATTGCATGCACGTATACACACACCACACCACACCACACACACACACACACACACACACACATATTCAAAAACTGCAGTTCCTCGAATGGCCACTTGAGGCTGGTTGCAATTCCCATCGACCCCATGTTAAAATGCCCAACCTTATGGCAGAAATAAACAGCCTGGTTCAAAAAACGTTTTTTGGTCTCTATAGCTAATTTCCCTGTTCATGACAACTGTAGTGAATTGGAGTGAATTTTTATATAACTCCTAACTATGGCTGCAAAAAGAAGTCCGATTGTATAGAAGTGAATAGGAAAATGACCCTACTTCTCACTAGATTTATTACCTCAGTAAACATTTTCCTAATGGGGTGGCTGTGGCTCAGGAGGTAGAGTGGTTCGATCCCCGGCTCCTCCTCGCATGTAGAAGTGTCCTTGGGCAAGATACTGAACCCCAATTTGCTCCCGATGGCTGTGCCAGCACCATATATTGTGGTAGCTTGCCTCCATTGGTGTATGAATGTCTGTGTGAATGGGTGAACTCATTGTAAAGCACTTTGGATAAAAGTGCTATATAAATGCAGGCCATTTAACATTCCTAATGAGTTTTTGGTCTCACTTGCTAGTTTTCAATGCAGCATGATGTTCATATTGTAAATTATGGTAAACTAACAAACTCTGTAGTAAAATAGTCAAGATGATAAAGCAGACTATGCTTTGTGCCGGGGCGTGATTGACAGGTCGCCTGTCCATGATCGCGCAGCTTGCCGATCACTGACCAATAGCAGCCGGCGCTGTGCCTGGCAAAACACACACACACACACACACACACACACACAAGATGGCGAAAATGCCAAACTCGAGTCTTCAAAATAGTCCACTGTGGACTCCTGTTTGTGGACTGTCCACAAACCAATGGGTGACGTCACAGTGGTTACGTCTCTACTGACAAGCATCAAAACAGAGCAGGAGGGGTGTCCTGACACCCTGCAACCCAAGGGGGGCGACACTCTGATACGGTCCTATGACAACTGATGCATCGAATTCACACAGGGCTCACACTACTGCTGCGCGTCCCCTCTGACATACAACTCTCAGACACATAACCACACACACACTCTCTCTCAGACACACACATACACACACTCTCTCTCAGACACACACACACACACACACACACACTCTCACTCTTTCTCTCACACACACACACGCACACACGCACGCACACACACACACACACACACACACACACATACACACACACACTCTCAGACACACACATGCACAAGTAAATACATGCACAAATGCTCCACTGCACTCACATGAACCCACATGTATGCACACACAAATAGGCCTACATGGCATGCATAATATACATACGCCTACTAGGCACGTAGGCATAGAGAGGCAAAGTGGAACGTCACTTCCTGCTTCAGCACTGTACCAGAGACAGAGAAACATTTATTTTCCCATAGACATTTCGTAAAATGCTTATAAAAATTGTTTTACTTCGTCGAACCAAACGGTTCAGCTAACGCTATAATTGGGAGAGACCATAGAACATTTCACTCGGACCAAAACTTGAAAAAACAACATCGATATTCAACATTAACCTGCATTTCTTTTATGTTTTGGTCCCAGTGAAATGTTATGCGATCTCTCCTGTTTCTAAATATATCTGTACCGTTTGTTTTGAGCCAGTAAAACTATTTTTATACGCATTTTACGAAATGTGTATGGGAAAATAAATGGCAGATGAAAATCTCTGGTACAGTGCTGAAGCAGGAAGCAGGCGGTCACTTTGCCTCTCTATACTCAGGAGAACACACACACACACACACACACACACACAGACACACACAGACACACAATGCACAGGCAATCCCAGATTTAGACAGACAGACAGTCAGAGGCTGTTGAGTGTAAAGAGAGGCTCCCAGTCCATCTGCCCCACTTTGAACCAGCCTCAGTCTCTTTCAAAGCTAGACAAGCATGAATATATTGAGATATATATATGGTGATTCTCAACCTTTTTCACATCAAGGACCCCACATTTACTGCACATTACAGTAGGGACACGGACCCCCATTTGAAAACATTTTGTATTTGTTTTGTATATTTTTATTGTTGGATATAATTTTGTTTAGAATTCCAAAACTGGGTTGTAGGTAGAGAGATATTAGTGAAACTATGATCAAAATACATTTTCTAATCATCTTACCTTCTTGTAAAGGAAATAATAGTGAAGTTTAACACTTTGCTGCGGACCCCCTGGAAGGCCCTGATGGACCTCTGGTGGTCAAGCATCCACACATGCTCTCCTCCAACTCTTATTTTTTTTTTTTTTCATATTTTAAATTTTTATAGAACACAAACAAGACAAAACAGACAAACAGGCTCAGACACAGGGGAAAGAAAGAAAAAAACAAAACAAAACAATATAATCAACTTTACAAAGTGGTGCCGCCAGCCACCTAAGGTGATAGAGGCAATAGAGTTAGCCTCCATTTTCAGCCACAGGGGGGCCCCGAAAGCTAAATTGTCAGGGGTCCCTTGCCGCCAAAACATTAGAGTTCTAACAGTGGCAGCCCAGTAGGAGTGCCTAAACACTGGTAAGGCCAGCCCTCCTTCAGACTTGGGTTTCTGCAAGTGAATTTTCGAAATTCTATGATTTTTATAATTCCAGATAGAGGACAGAATTATTGAGTCCAGTTCTTTGAAAAAAGCTGATGTAAGGAAGCTGGGAAGGTTTTGACACAGATAGAGGAACCTGGGAAGTGAAACCATCTGAGTTTATACGGCCAATCATAGACAAGGGCAAGATTTTCCAGTTTTCTATACATTGTTTAAGTCTTAAAACAAAATCACCAAAATTCAACTTAAATATTAACACATTGAATGCCAGCCATGTTTTCATTCCTGTAGGTAAGTTGTGCCAGGGGTGTTTTTGACGATTCTGGCTCATTTTAGAACAGCCGAGGATTCTTTTCTGTTAAGAATTCATGAACATCAATCATCTAAAAATAACTAATAGAATGTGTGCTTTCTCTGTCTAAAAGAGTTAGTTTGCAGAGTTAGTAGTTATGTAGATATTAGCCGTTGAGTACAGCATGGTTTCAGCGTCTGGAAATTTATTCAGAGATAAATGGCTTTTTGTGAAACAGTCACTTTAACCATTCATTTTTGGCATCAGTAAGACCGTCAGACATTCTAAACAATAGTTTTGAACAGTAATTTCCTCCATAACAACAGGAAACACCCCTCTCATTCAAACTCCTCCCTCCGTGTGTCTTCTCCTCCTTCCTCCTGGCTTCAGCGGGCGTGTCAGAAGCGCGTTGTGCTGCCTGCCTGTCTGTCTGCGTGCCTGCCTGCCTGCTTGCCTGTCGGGCAAGACGAGTCTGAAATGGATTACTGTAAAATCGCGTCGCCATTTCCTTGAATGGCTTGCTTCCGCGGTGTGTGTGTGTGTGTGTGTGTGTGTGTGTGTGTGTGTGTGTGTGTGTGTTCGCGCGTTGCTGCGCGGCTCTGGGGGGAAGGGATCTCTGTCCGTTCTGTGTGTGTGTGTCCGGGCTGAGGCGGCTGCTTTTGTGGCTTTTGGGTCCCGTGGCTGTGACTTCTCTCGGTCTCTGTCGCCACTTAGTGGTCGGTAAAATAGATTACACACATGCTCTTGCTCCAAATAGTTATCTCGAAGATGTAAAAGGGGTTGATTGATGTCCCACTGTCAAAAAAAAAAAATCTTTATGTAAGACGAGTTAGTCCGTCCTTGGCACTTAAGCGCTGGATTATGTAAGACGAGTTAGGTCGTCTATGGCACTTAATGAGTTAAATTAGGATCTCTAGGTATGGTCAAGCCAAGATAGGTGAGGTGGTCTTTTGCCAATTTGAATGGAAGATTTTCCAGGAAACCGGGAGTGAAGACATCAGAGAGAGGCATGAAGTCACTCTTTGTCCAGTTAATTGTGTATCCGGACAACTTACCGAAGGAGGTGATTAATTCTAGGAGAGGGGGGATCGATTTCTCTGAGTTATGCAGGTATATTATTACGTTGTCGGCATACAAACTGATACGCGTCTCAATACCTCCGACTTTCAGTCCTGCAAGACCTGGGTGACCTCCAACTCTTAATTAACACCAAAGTTGCTCAACCTCTGTGTGATAATTATGCATATTTCTAATTTACTGTAAGTGTGAATCACTGGTGATGGAGCTGAACATTTTAGTTTTTTGTGTATCTTGGTTATTAACAACATTTTACTGCAGCGGGAGGAGCGGTAGTTATGTTGATGTCGACCAGTCTGTGTTTTAATATAGTATGTGTATGTATGTATGTATGTATGTACTAGGCATCTCGCGCTATGCACACTCGATTCCTATGCTCGCCCACTGTGTGGCCTCGCCTATTCTATTGGCGTGCACACAATGTCTCCCTCTCTCTCTCCCTCAGTCTCTCTCCCCCTCTCTCTCTCTCTCTCTCTCTCTCCCCCTTTCTCTCTCGCCCTCAGTCTCTCTCCTCTCCTCTCTCTATTGATGATGTCATCACTGATAATGTCATGTCTTGTTGAAATTATAAGAAGATAGATGTATGTATCTATGTATTTATGTATGCGCGTGTGTGTGTGTGTGTGTGTGTGTGTGTGTGTGTGCGCGCATGTGCATGTATGTACTGTACTATGTATGTGTGTGTGTGTGTGTGTGTGTGTGTGTGTGTGTATATATATATATATATTATATATATATATATACAGTATATATATATATATATATATGTATATATATATATGTGTATATATATGTACTGCAAATGAGTCTCTGACCTGTGGCATCAATGCACATGGTGCTTTTTACATCTTTGCGAGTTACGAGGTTTTCTCATCACTGCAGGTCTGAAGGTCTCTGCTATAATTTGAAGCTTGTAAATTTTGTTGAAATGTTGTGGTCAGCAAAATTCCACAGTGAGAAAAGAGTGCTGCTCTTGTTTTTATTTTTATTTGATTACTTTTTCATATTTGACATATTCCATTAGTCAACAGCTCACTTGGGGGTGCAGAAATGTTCTGCTGTCAGTTCTCTAGTTTCCCCTGAGAAATATACCCATATACTTTTGACTGACATTTATTGGCTTTTTTACCAGTCTTGTAGGCATAGAAGAAGAGACCCCAGCTTTGTTCAGACACAAGTTTGATTTATTAAATTGGTTATTCATATTAAAAGGATCCAAACGATGATATATGAAACTTGCATTTGGAAGAAGCTCTGTTTTCTTCAACTATGAGATCATATTAGCTGAAGTTGCCATGTGTGTTGCAGATCTTCTACAGTACATTATAAAATCATTGTAGGTTGAGTTTCTCTTAGGGATGGGGATCATTCATTTTTATTTATATTGATACCATTTTCGAGACTGCTTAACGATACGATTACGAAAACTTTATTGGCCTTTGGAAATTCATCTTTGGTTCCACCACAAACACCTCTCAAAAGCATCAAACACATGAAACATTGCAATTATGCCAAAAAACCTGACTAGACATCCACAAAATGACCACACATCCACAAAACAGTCAACACATTCATCCACACCGATGCACAAAAGTAGGCTACACCTCACAATACAGGTCAAAATTACAAATCATAGGTCTACGACCTGTCCAATTAAAAAACTATTTAAAAAACATTCAGGAAAACACCTGCTGTACAAAAAACCTCAGCAAAGTAAGAAATTAAAACACCACCCTAAGCAGCATCTACCGCATCCTAGTTTTATTTGTTGCCAGCTCAGTGGCCTTGTGGTTTGAGTGTCCTCCCTGAGACTGGGAGGTTGTGAGTTCGATCCCCGGCCGAGTTATACCAAAGACTATAAAAAATGTGACCCATTGCCTCCCTGCTTGGCACTCAGCATCAAAGGGTTGGAATTGGGGGGTTAGATCACCAAATGATTCCCGAGCGCGACACTGCTGCTGCTCACCGCTCCCCCAGGGGATGGGTCAAATGCGGAGAACAAATTTCACACACTCAGGTGTGTGACAACAGACCCTTCTCACGGGGGCCATTTTGTGTCGAGAAGCCAGGGTAAACACAGGTGCAAGCAAAACACTAATGAGGGTTTCCAACTTCCATGATTGGAATTTGGAAACCCTCATTAGTGTTTTGCTTGCACCTGTGTTTACCCTGGCTTCTCGACACAAAATGGCCCCCGTGGGAAGGGTCTATTATTGGGACTTTACCTTTTACTTCACCTTTACTTTCTCTTTGTCATCAGTAGTCTATAACGCTTCCCTGAGGGTCAAAGTTCAAATTCACTGAACATTGGATGAGAGGAGTTGTTAATGATCCTCTCAGCTTTACTTCTAATTATTTCATCATACAGACTACTTAGCTGCTTCTGTGGCTTCCCTAGGATCAGATAAAATAGGCTCTTATATACAGTTTCTAGAATGTTTTGGCTTACTTCAAAATTGTTGAGCTTGCGTAGCAAGTGGAGGCGTTGTGATTTTTTTATCGAATTTATAAATTCGATGAAGTGATCAGACTTTATCGAATTTATTGAGTCTTTATCGATACCACTACCGATACTTTTCTATTATTTGGTGAAAAGATGAGACGACAGTAAATCCTTAACAGAACTGCTATTAATAATAATAATGTATGCCGTCGCGCTTGAGCCCCTTGCCTTAAAAATACGTAGTCACGCAAGCCTTGCAGGCCTTGAGGTCGGAGGTGTCGAGACGCGTATCAGTTTCTATGCCGACGACGTAATAATATACCTGCATAATTCAGAAAAATCTATCCCCCCTCTCCTAGAACTAATCACTTCCTTCGGTAACCTGTCTGGATACACAATTAATTGGACAAAAAGTGACTTTATGCCTCTCTCTGATCTCTTTACTCCTGGGTTCCTGGAGAGTCTCCCATTCAAATTAGCAAAGGGCCACCTCACCTATCTTGGCTTGACCATACCCAGAGATCCTAAGCTAATATTTAAGTTGAATTTTAGGGATTTTGTTTCAAAACTTAAACAATGTATAGAAAGCTGGAAAATCCTCCCTTTATCCATGATTGGTCGTATAAACTCAATTAAGATGGTTTCACTTCCCAGGTTCCTTTATTTGTGTCAAAGCCTCCCCATTTTTCTTACATCGGCTTTCTTCAAAGAGCTGGACTCCATAATTTTGTCCTATATTTGGAATTATAAGAACCATAGAATTTCTAAAGTTCATCTGCAAAAACCTAAGTCTGCAGGGGGGCTGGCCTTACCAGTGTTTAAGCACTATTACTGGGCTGCCAATGTTAGGGCTCTGATGTTTTGGCGACAAGTAACTCCTGGCAATTTAACTCCTGGGGCCCCTCTGTGGCTAAAAATGGAGGCTGGCTCTATCGCCAGGTCCTCTTTGCCAGCCATGTTGTTTTCTAAGCTAGAGGAGCCTGGGACTTTGAAAGGTTTGAGTTTTGTTGTGAAAAACTCTGTCAGAATTCTGAATCAGGTTAAGAAAGTTTTGAATGTACCAGATGTTTCTGTTCACACACCAATCTGTTTTAATCATTCTTTTTTACCCTCATGGTCAGATAGAATTTGCCATGCATGGAGTGAGAAGGGGCTGGTCTCCATCAGTGACCTGTATATTGATGGCCAATTTGCATCCTTTGATCTTCTGAAGAGAGCATTTGAGTTGCCCCAAACACATCTTTATAGATATATACAAGCTAGACATTATGTCCGATCCAAGATTCGCAATTTTGAAGTTCTCCCAGATGAACATGTTTTTTTTTAGGTTTTGTTAAGCCCTCCCAACTCCAGGCATCTTATTTCTAGGTTTGTGTGTTTGTTCGCCGATTGCATTAAGGCCCCCACTGAGAGGATCAAAGAGGCGTGGCAGGAGGAACTTGGTGTGGATCTGTCTGAAATCATATGGGACAGGAGTCTGTCTGTGGTCCAGCTCTGCTCAGTTAATAGTAGGTTACACAAGATATATCCTTCGGTCTCACCACTATGTGATAGGTGTCGGGTGTCGGAGGGCACACTGTCCCATGCTTTTTGGTTTTGCCCTTCAATATCAGGATTCTGGGCCAAGATATTTGACTGGTACTCTAAGGCCTACAAAATAGCCCTCCAACTGGAGGCGGAGCTCGCCATCTTCGGCTGCTCGGAGTCCTCTTTGCTCCTCCCAACGGTAAATGGTAAATGGTAAATGGTAAATGGCCTGCATTTATATAGCGCTTTTATCCAAAGCGCTTTACAATCAGTAGATAGTCTACATTCACCCATTCATACACCCAGGGTGCCTGCACACCATCGGGAGCAAGGAGGGTTAAGTGTCTTGCCCAAGGACACAACGACAGCAGCTGGGAGGGAGCGGGGATCGAACCGCCAACCCTTGCATCATTGGCCGACCCGCTCTACCTCCTGAGCTAAAGCCGCCCCACAACGGCCGTCCAGCAATCTCTGACACAGGGAATGACAGTTGCCAAGAAACTAATTTTGAAGGAATGGAAGTCCTCCTCTCCACCTTCTTTTCAGCTGTGGCTGACAGACATGATCTCAGTTATACGCATGGAGAGACTTAGGTTCCAGAGGTCAAATTCCTTAAGGAAATTTTTCGTCATTTGGGACCCGTTCCTGACCTATTTTGATCAGGCTAAAAGTGGTATTTGAGTTTCTTTTGGATCCTTTGCACAGTATATATATATAGATATATATTTTTTTTAATTGTTTTGTAAGCACATTTTGTGGCATTGTAATGTTGAATGTATGTATATATGTTTTTTCTTTTCTTTTCTTTTTTCCTGTTCTTGTTTTGTTTTCTTTATGTTCTGAAAAAGTAAAATAAAATATATAAAAAAAAAAAAAATGTATTGGATTTATTTTGTATAGCCCTGCCCCCTTTATAAATACTCAAAGTGCTTCACATATCAGGGGAGGGAGGGGGGGGGGGGACTCAACTCATTCACTACCGATTGTATAGCACCCACCTGGGTGATGCATGACAGCCAGTTTGCGCCAGAACGCTCACCACACATCAGCTCTCACAGTGGAGAGGTGAGGACTGAATGTGCCAATTAAGTAACAAGGGAGGATTAGGTGGCCATGATTAAAGGAAGGCCTGTGTGGGAATTTAGCCAGGGCACCAGGGAGGTTACACCCCTTCTCTTGCGAAGAGTTTAATGACCACACTCACAGGACAGAGTTGTCTCTGCTCTGGGGCATTGGGGATATCATTTATGAAACCAGAGGCTCCTACTGGTCCTCCAACACCACTTCCAGCACCAGTCTCCCATCCAAGAAGTGTCATAGGCCAGACCAGCTTCCCCATTAAAGTCAGTAATGTAATGCAGGAGCCACTGGTGCTGGTATTGCTTTTATAAAGAAAATAAATAATGTATACCGCTTTGTACATTCTGCCATCCTAGCAAACAACCAATTGACCAAATGAGAAATGAAGCGAATTTGGGCGTGAGGCAATTCAATTCTTCTTCATTTAGTTTAAGGGCGGTTGGCAGGCAATTCAGTTGAATTCAAAAACTTTATTAGACAATCAATATGTGTCAGTGATTTGAAATGGCATGACTCTTGTCTTTTGAAACATAACATTATGTAATAAGACCTGCTAGTCTTAATAGCAGGATTTGATGAGCTTATGACCTTATTGATTTTCAGGTTTTGAGAAATTTGGAACCGAGTTCTCTTTCACTCTTGCTCTCCCTCTTTCTCTCTCCCTCCCTCCCTCCCAGGTGCTGGTCCCCCTGCTGACCGGACAGTGGTGATTGAGGAGTTCAGGTTCTTGTCTCAGAAGCTTTTTGCGGCTGTCTCCGTCTTCGCTGGCCTTGGCATCCTGCTGGGCATCGTCTGTCTCACCTTCAACATCTACAACAGCAACGTCCGGTGAGTCCAGTGAGCACGGGACGGTGATTAACATGGAGCATCAATGGCCTATGACCATAGACATAAATAATATGGACGTATCTATCCCATTAAATTTCGTTTTCCTGGCGGAGTTCAAACGGTGGGTGTCACCATCTTGATTTTTCGTCAGCAGAGTGGGAGGGAATGGGTTGAGTTGGGTGAGCACCTCACGTGAAATGGGAGTTTCCCAGAGCCGCAGCTCCGCCTGCTATTGGTCCGTGATCGACAAGCTGCATGATCACTGGATAGGCGATCTGTCAGTCACCCCCTTTTCTATCATCTATTTTACTCCAAACTCCAAAGGTTATATAAAAATGTACCCCCCTACAGTTGTTAGCTATATAGACCAAAGCCGTGTTTCGCCCCTAACTGGAAAAATGTTTAATTATGTTACAAAGTCGGGCATTTTAACATGGGGGAATGCCTACTGCCCCTGACGCCTAGTGGCCATTCGAGGAACTACAGCTTTTCAATTCACTTCCGCATCTTCAGAGGGAAGGGGGTGGGCTTGCCCATTGCCTATGACGCAGGGTTTTTTCTGCATAGAGGATTCCTTTTTTTTGCATTTTTTTTCAGGCACTTTTACTCTATCATTTTAGAAAATTTCAAAGTTTAAGTCTCACATTTGTATCTTCAAATGGCTTCTTTTCTCAAACTTGTGGTGCTGTGAAAACCCATTGCTATATAAGTTCTGACAATGACTGATATTTAAGATCAGGACAACTCTGACTACACAAGTAAAAATCAAGATTTATTTTTTTTGCTTTGTCAATTTAGAGAATTTCAAAGTGAAATTCTCACATTTGTATGTTGAAATTGCTGAAACTTGGGGTGCTGTGAAAACACATTGCTCCATCATTTCTGACAATGACTGATATATTTGTGTTCAGGAAACCGTGACACTAACCCAAAGATCAAATGTATTTACCACAGTAAGTAGTATGATCAGTCCTATCATGCATACTGACTTGCATAGTCAGTCACCCCAAAGGCCCCTTCAGAGGGAGGAAAAACTCTGCCTATGAGCAAGGCACTTCACTGGAGCCCCCAGCTGTGAATGTGTGTCACTTGATGGTGTGAAGCAGGATGGTGCATAAAGGAAAAACATTGGTGCTAAGCAGAAATCCTCTGTTTAAAGGTTAATCGAAAGAAATATGGAACAGCACTTTTGCTTCTTGAGTTTAAGGATTGCAAAGTTAGTGATTTTGTGTTTGGCTTTTGGAATCCTGCAGCTGGTTTCATTGTCACAGTTTAAGCATAGGCCTAGACTAAATGCAAATAGCTTTCAAAAATGCCTTTTGATGTAGGATTTCTAGTTTTAATCCATGTCTGCACAGTATATCTCTGATGCCTTTTTAATACAGTATTTTTATGCTTGACCTGGGTCAAAGTGATTTAAAGTCCCATAAGTCTGTGAGCCTAACTGCAGTTTTCTAGGAGTTGGGGAGGTTTGTTCTTTTGAGATTATCCAGTTTTGATTATATTTCAAACACAATTTCACTGAGTTAAACCAAATTTATTCACTAAGCAGTAGCACTTTTTTTTATAATACTGCATACTGCATTGTTAGCAACCAAAGTTCATAACCAATTCACTTTAAAAACAATAGAAATCCACCCAACAACACTGCTGTATTTTTCTTATTCTCTCGGGTATCTGTCCAAATTAAGATGTGACATGACTTTATTTCCAGTGCAGCTACAATGGAGTTTCATAGTAGAATATTTCTCACCTATTCTAAATCATCAGTGGTAAGTCAGGTTTTGGTGTCAGTCCATCGGGAAATAAAGAGCAAGAGCATCTTTCTAGACTCACCATTTTGCACCAACATTCAACAATCATCCAGGGAGAGATCCATCATATCATCCAGTTAGAGATCCATCTTATCATCCAGTTAGAGATCCATCTTATCATCCAGGGAGAGATCCATCATATCATCCAGGGAGAGATCCATCATATCATCCAGTTAGAGATCCATCTTATCATCCAGTTAGAGATCCATCATATCATCCAGTTAGAGATCCATCTTATCATCCAGTTAGAGATCCATCATATCATCCAGGGAGAGATCCATCTTATCATCCAGGGAGAGATCCATCATATCATCCAGGGAGAGATCCATCTTATCATCCAGTTAGAGATCCATCTTATCATCCAGTTAGAGATCCATCATATCATCCAGTTAGAGATCCATCATATCATCCAGTTAGAGATCCATCATATCATCCAGTTAGAGATCCATCATGTCATCCAGGGAGAGATCCATCATATCATCCAGGGAGAGATCCATCATATCATCCAGTTAGAGATCCATCATATCATCCAGTTAGAGATCCATCTTATCATCCAGTTAGAGATCCATCATATCATCCAGGGAGAGATCCATCTTATCATCCAGGGAGAGATCCATCATATCATCCAGGGAGAGATCCATCTTATCATCCAGTTAGAGATCCATCTTATCATCCAGTTAGAGATCCATCATATCATCCAGTTAGAGATCCATCATATCATCCAGTTAGAGATCCATCATATCATCCAGTTAGAGATCCATCATATCATCCAGTTAGAGATCCATCATGTCATCCAGGGAGAGATCCATCATATCATCCAGTTAGAGATCCATCATATCATCCAGGGAGAGATCCATCTTATCATCCAGTTAGAGATCCATCATATCATCCAGTTAGAGATCCATCTTATCATCCAGTTAGAGATTCATCTTATCACCCAGTTAGAGATCCATCATGTCATCCAGGGAGAGATCCATCTTATCATCCAGTTAGAGATCCATCATATCATCCAGTTAGAGATCCATCATATCATCCAGTTAGAGATCCATCTTATCATCCAGTTAGAGATCCATCATATCATCCAGTTAGAGATCCATCTTATCATCCAGTTAGAGATTCATCTTATCACCCAGTTAGAGATCCATCATGTCATCCAGGGAGAGATCCATCATATCATCCAGTTAGAGATCCATCATATCATCCAGTTAGAGATCCATCATATCATCCAGTTAGAGATCCATCATATCATCCAGTTAGAGATCCATCTTATCATCCAGTTAGAGATCCATCATATCATCCAGTTAGAGATCCATCATATCATCCAGTTAGAGATCCATCTTATCATCCAGTTAGAGATCCATCATATCATCCAGTTAGAGATCCATCTTATCATCCAGTTAGAGATCCATCTTATCATCCAGTTAGAGATCCATCTTATCATCCAGTTAGAGATTCATCTTATCATCCAGTTAGAGATCCATCATATCATCCAGTTAGAGATCCATCTTATCATCCAGTTAGAGATCCATCATATCATCCAGTTAGAGATCCATCTTATCATCCAGTTAGAGATCCATCTTATCATCCAGTTAGAGATCCATCATGTCATCCAGGGAGAGATCCATCTTATCATCCAGTTAGAGATCCATCTTATCATCCAGTTAGAGATCCATCATATCATCCAGTTAGAGATCCATCTTATCATCCAGTTAGAGATCCATCTTATCATCCAGTTAGAAATCCATCATATCATCCAGTTAGAGATCCATCATATCATCCAGTTAGAGATCCATCTTATCATCCAGTTAGAAATCCATCATATCATCCAGTTAGAGATCCATCATATCATCCAGTTAGAGATCCATCATGTCATCCAGGGAGAGATCCATCTTATCATCCAGTTAGAGATCCATCATATCATCCAGTTAGAGATCCATCTTATCATCCAGTTAGAGATCCATCTTATCATCCAGTTAGAGATCCATCTTATCATCCAGTTAGAGATCCATCTTATCATCCAGTTAGAGATCCATCATATCATCCAGTTAGAGATCCATCATGTCATCCAGGGAGAGATCCATCTTATCATCCAGTTAGAGATCCATCATATCATCCAGTTAGAGATCCATCTTATCATCCAGTTAGAGATCCATCATATCATCCAGTTAGAGATCCATCTTATCATCCAGTTAGAGATCCATCTTATCATCCAGTTAGAAATCCATCATATCATCCAGTTAGAGATCCATCATATCATCCAGTTAGAGATCCATCATATCATCCAGTTAGAGATCCATCATATCATCCAGTTAGAGATCCATCATATCATCCAGTTAGAGATCCATCATATCATCCAGTTAAAGATCCATCATATCATCCAGGGAGAGATCCATCTTATCATCCAGTTAGAGATCCATCTTATCATCCAGTTAGAGATCCATCTTATCATCCAGTTAGAAATCCATCATATCATCCAGTTAGAGATCCATCATATCATCCAGTTAGAGATCCATCATATCATCCAGTTAGAGATCCATCATATCATCCAGTTAGAGATCCATCATATCATCCAGTTAGATAGATAGATAGATAGATAGAGTACTTTATTCATCCCCGAGGGGAAATTCTGGCGTTACAGCAGCAGTAGCATCAATGACAGTGACAAGAGCATCAATGACAAGAGCATCAATGACATTAAACAATTAAACAATAAAAAAGTTACACAAATAAAAAAAAGTTACACAACTAAGGTAAGGTGCAGAAACAGCAGTATTAAAATATTGCAATAAGAAAAGAAACAAACCAATACGCGAAAATATACAATATACAATATACTGTATACCATTTTACTTCCACCGCCTTTACATCTTACGTTTCCCAGAAACTGTAGGTAAATTAAATTAAATCAACTGAATACTCCTAAATAGTATTGAATAATACTATTATTTATATTTCTATTATTTCTATAACTAAACTAAAGCTGTACAGTTTGTTATTTATATAATGATTGATATGAGTATACATACTATACATAGTGAGTGTGCAATGTGGGCATGTGCACAGTGCATAGGATTCAATGTTCAGGAGGGCGGGAGGGGAGGGGGCGGTAGGGAGAGGAGGGCCCTCCTCTCTCTGCGTGTCCAGGAGTTATTGTAAATTGTTATTGCGGTGGGTACGAAAGACCTCCTGTAACGCTCCTTGCTACAGGGAAGCTGACGGAGCCTCTGACTGAAACCGCTCCGTTGTCCAGCCAGCAGGTCGTAAAGGGGGTGTGTCGTGTCATCCATGATTTTTAGTATTTTTTGTAGCATCCTTCCTTCCACAACCACCTCCAGGGGCTCCAGAGTGGTCCCCAGCACAGAGCCCGCTCTCCTAAAAAGTTTGTTCAGTTTGTTAGAGTCGCTGGCTCTGATGCAGTTGCCCCAGCAGGTGGCTGCAAAGAGAATTGCGCTTGCTACCACAGACTGATAAAAGATATGCAGCATCTTGCTGCACACGTTGAAGGATCTGAGCCTCCTCAGGAAATAGAGTCTGCTCTGCCCCTTCTTGTAGACAGCCTCGGTGTTGCATCTCCAGTCCAGTTTTTTGTCCAGGTGAACGCCCAGGTATTTATAGCTGTCCACACTCACCACCTCCACCACAAAAAACATTTTCTTCTCACTTCATTCATTCATTTTTTATCAACACTTGAATGTTAGTTGTTTTCATCAAAAATGATTTTTTTCTGACAAAAAGCTGAGAAAAAGGCATTTTTGTAAAAGACACTAATTTTCAAGGATTCTGAACTGAATCCAATGTCCAAGGTTGGATACTGTCTGGTGTTACACCAAAGTATTATGCAGAACATGTGCCACTGTGCCCCTCTGCGGTCACACCGGTGGTCACAGGTTTCGCTATAACACCAGCACATCGGGGAGATCTGGCGCTGGCTGGCGACTGATGTCTGGACACTGGCTGAAATTGTTTATCCTCGAGCTACAGCACATCCTTCAGGAGCCCAGCCATGCATTCAGTGGGCTGCAGACCCTCGATTCGGCCCTCCAGGTCATTGCATTTATTTTGCAGGTCAGTGACAGATCCCAATTTGTCAAACTTGACGAGTAGCTTGTTGGCTGTGTTGTCACAAAAAGCAACACATTTTTCCACATCCATCAGTCTAGCCTCATGTAATATGGAAGTGGCTTGCAGGCTGTTGATTGATTTCTGGGCCCCCCCCCCGCGGACCAGGGTGATCTTGGTGACACTGTCCATCTTTTCAAGTATTGGTTTTCATTTGACTTATCCCTTAAAGCTGCATTCAGTGATGTTTTTGTGTTAAAACAAGTGTTAAATGGCTCTATATTCTGACAGCAATCACTGAAATAATGTCTCTGACTATATTTCAATAATAAAGACTAAAGCTACCGCCACTGTTGTCAAAAAGGCCCAACAGCGACTACACGGACTCAGGCGCCTGAAGAAATTCGGGCTAAGGCCAAAAATCCTCAGGGACTTCTACAGAGGCACCATTGAAAGCCTGCTGACTGGTTGCTTCACCACCTGGTACGGGAACTGCACCACCATGGACCGCAGGGCGCTAAGAAGGGTGAGGCGCGCGGCCCAGCACGTAACAGGATGTGAGCTGCCAGAACTGCAAGATCTGTACAACCAGCGGTGCCTCAGGAGGTCCCTGAAGATCATCAAAGGCACAAACCACCCCTACAACAGTCTGTTCTCCCTGCTACCCTCAGGGAGGAGATACAGGGTCCCAAGAGCACGCACAAATCGCTTGAGGGACAGTTTCTTCTCGCAGGCCACAAGACTCCTTAAAGGAGAATTTCGTTTTTTTTAGTTGGCCAGCCGGCAGGAAAGTATCGCGGGACTTGACGAGACTTAGTGACCGAGATCACGAATGAGGTAATTTGATCCCTGGGAGACTCCAGGGAACAGCCCGGGGGGAAATATCAGTCTGGTGGTTGTTGCGGGATGAGATTATGACGATATGTGGCGAAAACGGGAATAAAACTGGCTATTTAGATGGAGGAAAGACAGGCTGCCACTTGGCCCCCTCGGAGCTCCATTTTAGGACTGGCTTGGACGCTATTGATCTCAAAACAACGCTAGGATGGCCAGAAACGCTGCGGAGATCGCTGGGTGAGTCGTCAGATCATAATTAATGTGAGGAGAGGGGTCCAGGTTAAAAAAAAACGGAATTCTCCTTTAAGGGAAAACTTTGGAGGTAATTAAGCAGGAATGTAAACTGTCAGCATATCTGAATGTGTCTCTTGTGTATATCTGTCTGTGCTGCAGCTACATCCAGAACTCGCAGCCCTACCTGAACAACATGACAGCGGTGGGCTGCATGATGGCTCTGGCTGCCATCTTCCCCCTGGGGATTGACGGCCACCACGTCCACAGGTCACAGTTCCCCGTGGTCTGCCAGGTGAGAGAGACGTTGGGCCCTATCTTGGTACAGGTACTATCCCATATTTGCGCTTGTGCACCTGTTTGCGTGCCTTAACGATAGCAGTCTGCCACGCGCAAGTGTCCAGGTGTTATGCCGAGTTTGCCCAGCAGCCGCTAAACGCATCCCCACCTCACGGGAGCATATTGTAATGATTTATACAGAAATGTAACTGTTTAAAAGTGATATCATTGTCTGGGTAGACATAACCTCCCTGTTTTCTAAGTTAAAACAGCCCCGAAATATGGTGGGGATGAGATTCTCGCCGGGGATATGGAAATGTTCACAGCACCTGCCGCAGGCGCAAATTAGAGCCATGCCAAATCATCTGTGCCCCCAAAATGCCAGCGCAAACGGGATTTGGGTGGTCTTAAGCACCAGAATTATGCACAGGTGTGGCCACATAACATTTAACTCGAACCAAAACGTTAAAAAAATTGCGGATTTAAAGAAAATATTTTTTTTATGTTGTTTTATTTAGGTTTTGGTCAGACTGAAATGTTCTGTTGTCTCTCCCGATTCTAAATATATCTGAACCATTTGGTTTGAACAAGTAAAACTATTTTTATAAGCATTTTAAGAAATGTCTATGGGAAAATAGATGGCGGATGAAAATCTCTGGTACAGTGCTGAAGCAGGAAGTGACGTTCACTTTGCCTCTCTATACAGGCCAATTTTGCCTTTTATTAAGATATGAAGTAACATTATTTTACATGAGTAGCCCACCGGAATGTGTACAGATAATAGCTTATAACAGAAAATGTAGGTTGGGATTAGGTGTGTTTTCTGTGCTGTTACCGCTCTCCTTTCAGTCACTGAGGCCCTACACACTGCTAAGGCCTCATCCCTCTCCTCTGTCCTTGTCCTCCTTGACTTGTCTGCAGCTTTTGATACAGTGAATCACCATCAGATTATTCTCTCTACTCTCTCTGATCTAGGCATCTCAGGATCTGCACTCTCCTGGTTTGCCTCCTATCTCTCTAACCGCTCATACCAGGTTCTATGGCGAGGATCCCTATCCAGATCCTGTACTCTTAGCACAGGTGTGCCCCAGGGCTCAGTCCTGGGCCCCTTGCTATTCCTTCTCTATATCAGATCTCTGGGCCATGTGATCTCATCTCATGGCTTCTCTTACCACTGCTATGCTGACGACACTCAGCTCTACCTCTCTTTCCCCCCTCAGACACCCAAATCGAGGCACGTATCGCTGCATGCCTGAAAGACATTGGTGCTTGGATGTCTGCCCACCATCTCAAGCTGAATCTTGGGAAAACAGAGCTACTCTTCCTCCCCGGGAAAGACTGTCCCCTCACTGACCTTTCCATCTCCATTGACAACACTACCGTGTTTCCCTCTCAAACAGCTAAGAACCTTGGAGTGATCCTCGACAATCAGCTGTCCAAATCAGCCTACATCGCAGCAACTGCCCGCTCCTGCAGGTTCTCCCTGTACAACATCCGCAAAATCCGTCCGTTTCTCACAAGGGAAGCGACACAACTCCTGGTCCAGGCACTTGTCATCTCTCGCCTGGACTACTGCAATGTTCTTCTGGCTGGGCTACCTGCTGTAGCCATCCGACCGCTTCAGCTCATTCAGAACGCTGCAGCCCGACTGGTATTCAACCAACCCAAATTCTCTCATGTCACTCCCCTCTTCCGGGACCTTCACTGGCTTCCCATCTCGGCACGCATTCAATTCAAAACACTGGTTCTGGCCTACAGGGCAGTATACCAGACAGCCCCTCGGTACTTACAATCTATGGTCAGGCTCCAAATCTCTCACCGTTCCCTCCGCTCCTCCACCAGCGCAGGACGCCTCGCCCCTCCTTCACTACGGGGGCTCAAAAGTCGCTCATCCCGTTCGCGACTCTTGTCGTCCCTGGCACCTCAATGGTGGAACGAGCTTCCACCTTCGGTCAGGACGGCCGAATCACTGCCGATCTTTCGGAAAAGACTAAAGACACACCTTTTCAGGCTCCATCTGGGCCCTTCTTGATCTAACTTCTTTCTCTCTCTTAATAAAAAAAAAAACTAACCTTAACTTGTACCACTGTTCCTTCAGAAGTTGTAGTTATCATAGACTGTGCTACATAGTTGATTGCTCTATTGCTGACAAAAATGTGTTATTGTAAGTCACTTTGGATAAAAGCGTCTGCCAAATGACGTAATGTAATGTAGCAGTGCAAGATATTAAGTAATGTAACTAGACTATGAAAGACTGCATTGCAGTGGGGTGAGATAGCTCCTAAACTTGCCGAGTTGACGACTCATTCCACTGTGTGTCTAATGTATGTGTGTCTTGACGGTATTTTTGATCGGGCTTCCCTGACTGTGGTTTTGCCAGACATTTGTGCAGATACCCTTTTTATGCCTCCGCCGGCGATAGCCAGGCCGGAGGCATTATGGATCCGGGTTGTACGTCCGTACGGCCGGCCGTACGGACGTACGAGGTTCGTTAACGCGATATCTGAGGAACGCCTGGACGGAATTTCATCAAATTTGCCTCAAACATTGACTTAGACTCAAGGATGATCTGATTAGATTTTGGTGGTCAAAGGTCAAGGTCACTGTGACCTCTCGAACGCCATTTTCAAGCTTGTTAACGCGATATCTCAGGAATGCCTTGACGGAATTTAATCAAACTTGTCTCAAACATCGACTTGGACTCAAAGATGAACTGATTAGATTTTGGTGGTCAAAGGTCAAAGGTCAAGGTCACTGTGACCTCTCGAACGCCATTTTCAAGCTTGTTAACGCGATATCTCAGGACTGCCTTGACGGAATTTAATCAAACTTGTCTCAAACATCGACTTGGACTCAAAGATGAACTGATTAGATTTTGGTGGTCAAAGGTCAAAGGTCAAGGTCACTGTGACCTCTCAAACGCCATTTTCCAGCTTGTTAACTTTGGATAAAAGCATCTGCCAAATGAAATAAAGTAAAGTAAAAGTAAGTAAAGTTAACGCGATATCTCATGAATACCTTGACGGAATTTCATCAAATTTGCCTCAAACATCTACTTAGACTCAAGGATGAACTGATTACATTTTGGTGGTCAAAGGTCAAAGGTCAAGGTGAGCTCTCGAACGCCATTTTCAAGCTTGTTAACGCGATATCTCAGGAATGCCTTGACGGAATTTAATCAAACTTGTCTCAAACATCGACTTGGACTCAAGGATGAACTGATTACATTTTGGTGGTCAAAGTTCACGCTCACTGTGACCTCTCACACACCCAATTTCCAAGCTCTGTAACGCAACATCACAGGAGCGCCTTGACGGAATCTCTTCCAATTTGCCTCAAATGGCGATTTGGACTCCAGAATGAACTAATGCGGAGGCATAAATCCGCGTTGCGGTCGTTCTAGTTTTATATATACTGTATATATTTTTTTACTCCTTATTTGTACTTACAGTATTGCACCTGTCGTCTGTTTTATTATTATTATTATTATAGCACCAAATCATAACAAGGCGCTCAATAGCCAGGTAGAAGACTTTGGAAACAATACATCGGCTTTTTTACTGCATAGGTCCGTGATGTGGCATTTGAAACAAACATTTTTGAGATCAGAGAAAATATATATTTTTTAAGTTAATAATAACAATAAGCGATGGGGTCTAACATATGCATTTTGATGAAGAAGAGGCACAGATATCTTTACAAGCTGTCTCAGTTTATTATGATGAAAACAATAAACAACAAAATCCTCCGATCAATCCTGACCCATAGCCTGGGCGTCAACAGACTACAGCGGGCAGCAGCTGTCCTCTTGGTCTTCATCATTCACCTGAGGAAACGAAAAATGCTAAAGTTATTCTCATCAAGATTACAGCTCAGTTGTAGCCTAGTTTTGTTAAATTACTGTCTAGTTATAGGGTAAACAGGCCTGTTAGCCGTTTGACGTACAATCCCAACAGCAATAAAGATGTGTTCATTATGCATATAAACCCCATAATTCTTGTATCATTTGACCACAAGCTGGGTCTGTGAGGAGACTACTTGGCTCCTTCCCAGCTGTTACCCGGGAATAGAGCATATTTTCCCACATTTTGTCTGCTGGCGACCCCCCTTGTGGAGCTTACAATTTCTTTTGATCAAAATACTGTCAAATTGAAATCTGCAACCACGGCTACCCACCTCTAAGCTGCTCTAAAGTTGTCAGAAGTTAAATAGTTATCAATCAGTGGTGACATCGCATGCAGAAATGTACGATAAATAAGCTTACCGTCTGCAACAACACAATGGCAGCTCTCAACTTTTCTGACTGGCTCTGCTCATCACATGAAGGCACTTCTCTGGTGGGAGACATCATGGAATACGTAAGCAGACATGCGCACATCCTTTGGGCCCAATGGCAGCCTCTGTAACCCGGAAGAAAACCCCCTTCAATTTGCTTCATGCGCCAATGAGCAGTCTTCATGAATGGGTGGGTGTAACCTATACCTTTATCCAGTTAATATAATAGATCCATGGTCCAAACACCAATGGGTGATGTCACGGTGACTCCATCCATATTTTCGTCTATGGATTGGATGTACGACGGTGTCAGATGACACTTTTTCAGCGAGTCCTTTAACACATTTTTAGCAGTTGTAGCAGTAGTATCGACGTGATTCAGCTGGCGCCAAAAAATTCTCTGACCGCCAGCACCCGGCCCTAATGAGGAGTGGGAGCGTGTTTCTGTCAGCCGCGTCGAGTCTTTGTGTTGCGGAGGCGAGAGCCAGACATTTATTGCACTGGATTTACATTTCTGTCGCCTTTCTGCTCTCTGTCCCATCCAGTTATTCCCCTCACGCCTCTCTCTCTCTCGTACTCTGCCTCTGACCTGACCCCACTCTGTCTCATTTCTCTCTTCCTCCAGTCCCTCGCTCTTCCTTCAACTTTTATTATCTCTCTCTCTCTCTCTTTCGCTCTCCATCTCACTCAACTCTGCTTTCTTCATTGCTGTTTAACGGTCCATAACCTCCCTCTCTCTCTCCTCCTCTCCTCTCTCCTCTATCCTCTTTCCACTGAGGACTCAGTCCTCAGTCTCTATCTGCTTTGCTCAAGCAGAGACTGAGGACTTTCTCCAAGCTTTCATTGTTAAGACTGGGTGGAAACAATTAGAGTTGAGTAAAAACAACTGCATTGCAGAACCAATCCAGAGTCTTTAGGGCAGCCCTTCATGCAGAACTGGCAGTGACATGCAGAAGTCGTGTGCATGTAAATGGTTAAAATGGAATCAAATAATGCAACGTTGCTTGTAGGGGTGTCACCGTGTACACGTGTAACCGGATAGTCATTCATATGCGTTTAGAAAAATCAATAACCGACTACCCGTGTTCTTTTTGTCCTTTTAAATAACGTTTTCAAATAAAGTTTTGACAATGATTTTACCGTGTTTTGGACTCGCAATCATTAATTTCTCATCAAAAATAAACTGTTTAGAGGTGATAATGCTGCCTGTAAGCTACAGATGATAACTTTAACGTTACACTAATTAGTGCAGTAACGTTGCACATAATGGACGCATGGCCGATGTGACCGCGGCGGTCACAATGTAACGTTAATAAAGCGTGCGAGACCTCGCGGAGAAACCATCGAGGGACAATTTTGTGACTCGAAAACTCACAACATCGTTCCAGAAGTACCCGCAACTGTAATGACAGCGAATGTTGCTGCTACTTCTGCTCTGGACCAGACAACGAGTTCAACAAAGAGGGAACAGACACACGGGAGGTATTTGAATGGCAACAGTGCCCACTAAAGCGATTATATAGCGCAAATGCGGTAAAAAGAAAAACACACAATAACAACAGGTTAGGTTACACGGTGCCAAAAGGTCCCGTGTACACGTTTAGAAAATTTTGTAACCGTTGACACCCCTAGTTGCTTCATTTTCAATGTTTTATAAAGCTCTCTCCCTGTTACAAAGTGATTCTCTGTATCTCCACTTTGTTTAACTACTGAAGATGATGGGGAGAGAGCATCATTTCTGGTAATGTGACAAAGGGGTGTAGGTTTGTTAGCTGCATTTAACCCATCCAGGCATGTCCTTTCCTCCGGGGGGCAGGCCAGGAGCAGTGGTCGCTTTCTCGTACAGCGCCTGGGGACCAACTTCGGATGTTGTCGTCACTGGTCGGATGACGATGACGATGGCGATCTGATCTTCTGCATGTTTTTAGTGGGGGGGTTATATACGGAGGAACCCCTCTCCAATTGTCTGGGAGCTGAGCCTACTTTCTTCTCCTCTACCTCTCTCTTCTGTCCTCTCCAGTTCCGTCTGTGGCTGCTGGGCCTGGGCTTCAGCCTGGCATACGGCAGCATGTTCACCAAGATCTGGTGGGTCCATACACTCTTCACCAAGAAGGACGAGAAGAAGGAGAAGAAGAAGGTAGGGAGCGATAGAGCTGTCAATCTTCCTCTATAATCCCATTCAAATGTCAATGATTTATTATTTTCAATATTTGAATTATATTCTGTCGTCTACATACCTACATAAACATAATTATAAAATAATGTTTAATGAAGTTTTACGGTGTAACATCGTTATAGAACGGACATTCGGTCCGAGTGAGCTGTGATGAACATGGAACAATGACAATCTTTTCGTTGTAGTTTCCGTGTATTTTGCCTATAGCCTCAGGTTGCTAGTGGTAGAAGGGTAGGCTAAATGTAGCTTACATAGCTTGCAAACAACTTTATCTCGAGGTTCCACAATTTTCCAATCTACTGACCAAAATCCAAAGTATATATATATATTTTGCAAATCACTATTTGTGGCCGAGTTGGAATGTGAACCAGAACCTCCTTGTTGTGAACTCTGCCATCATTACCACTCTTGTTTCAGCTTGACATCAATGAAAATGAGGTATGAATCCTGTCCGTCATGCGTGAGAACATGTGAGGCAGACAGCCGTTAGCCTCGTAAAAACCGTCCTGATCACATGACATCACATTCTCTTTCGCTCTACGTAGTGTCCTCTAGAGAGAGAGGAGGACCAAAATGCATGACTCATTAGCCAATGAACAGCCAGGAAAAGAAGGGTCTCGCGCTACTTTTGCATGCTAAAATAAAGCTGATAATGTACAATTTGATTCAAGAAAGAAAAAAAAATCTATGTACAACATAAACTGTCCATTTTGCTGCAACTCAACAGTGCTGCTTAATCCAGGACCTTACTTCCTGGAACTCTTGAGAGTAAAAAACTGGTCGATTGGAGTGAATGGAGATGTCGCGACTCTTCTATCTACACGGCTCTGGCTCTACGTATCAGTCTGGACTTCCAGCTGCTCACATCGATTTCAGTGGGTGTACTTGCCTTGACAGACAACTCCTTCAGCCAATCAGTGTCACCAAATTCAATCCAAACTCCACTGGTGCATACTCTTGTTCTTGTTTATTCAATTGTTATTGAGTCTATTTCTGCAATAACTGCACTTGTGGCTGTGTTTACTCTACTAATGTTAATGTTACTGTTTGTTGTTTCGGAAGACGCCATTACTGTTTTGCCAACGGCGGCCCTGATTGGCCGGTTACATTGTAACGAGGCAGGTCCCTGATTGGTCCATGGACTTTGTACTGTAAGTTCTGGAAATTGCTGGGGGCAGGCAGAAGTCCAAATTGACCCGTAGTACGAAGCAGAATGTGAGTTCACATGATCACAATGGTTTTAACAGGCTAGACAGCCCCCACACACACACACACTTCTTTTACTTTGTTCTTTTTTTTACAATTCAAATATATAATCAAATTTCTAATATTCATTGTCAGCCCTAGGGAAGGATGGCGGGATGGAGGAAAAAATAAGCTCCTAGGGGAGGGAGGAGGAGGAGGGAGGAAGTCCAGGCCGAGCGGCGTGCAGCATGTGTGGCACCGGCTGATACAAAAAGTTCCCCTGCTATTGTAAACTTGACAGGCTTCCTGGTCACATGAGCTCCTAAGAGGCCGCCATTGTTCACTACGTAGCGAGAGCACAGGGATAAGGCGGTTTGGACAGACACTGGCATACATACTGTACACTGGGTACAGTATTTGGGAACACATGAGTACATGCACACGCAGTCAAGCAGACCCTTGATACCCACGTCATCAGCTTGATTATGCATGCTAGTGCGTTTGAGTGTGTGTGTGTGTGTGTGTGTGCGTGCGTGCGTGCATGTGCGCGCGCGAGCGTGTGTGTGTGTATGCGCGCCTCCCCTCAAAGATAGTGTGTCCTCCTGGAGCCGGCGAGATACTGCCAGTCTGTGATGTGTTGTGGGAATTTCTAAGACCTAATCAGAAGAATACGAGATTAAGCCATTTATGGAATATTTATGAATATGGATGAGTATTAAAGTTCCATGCAGAAATCCAACCCTCAGGGGCTTTATTATTGGAGCCAAGGCTCAACGGATCGGGTTGACTTTCAACTTTCTCCATGTCCACACAAGGGCAATTTGCCAGTGAGCTCCGTGAGAGTATTTGAGAAACTTTGTCGCGCGTCAGACGAGCGAGAAACGAGCGCTTTTCAAATCGCTTTCATGCAACTCAAGTGAGGAGCCACCCGGGATTGCTGCGTGAATACGTTTTCTTCTTTATTTTATTTTTCTGTTTTTTAGTCATTGCATGGTTGAACGGTTCTTAACAGTGTTGGAGGTGCTGGTAGTAAGCCAGCGTGGCTGAATGAAGAATAAAAGGATGTTTGGTGGAAAGAGACAGGGAGCCAAGTGGGAGAGCTCATATTTCTTCGCTGCCTGTGTCGGTTATGGCTGCGTTTCTTCCATTATAGCCTCAGTTCACAATAATAGCCGATGATACTGGAATCATGGAAAATTATGTCAGTTCAGTTCGACGATTTGAGAGTATAGGCTGGGCGATGTGGACTAAAACTCATATCTCTTTTTAGGCTGAATGGCGATACATGATATATCTGTATTTTCTACAAAGTGGGCTAAATGTGCAGTTGTAACTCAAAACCACATGTGAGATGTCACGCGCACTTTTATTAAAACGAGACTGTGATCAAAATAAAATGCAGACAGGGTTTCCTTCCCTGACTATTTTTGCTTAAGATTTTTGATAAATAATCATCAGTAATGTGGATAAAGGCAAATAATACAACAGTCTGGTAAGTTCAGAAAATGACCTGTAATGCAGCCTTTCAAACCAGGAAAAGTCAACACGTGTGCCATATCACAATATGCTAAATCTAAGATGATGACTACGGTAGTCTCATATATCACAATATTGATATAATATTGATATATTGCCCAGCCCTATTTGAGAGGGCAGAGTTGCAACTTTCTCTATGTCGACTGCAAACACACACAAACTGACACATGCCCTCAAATACACCCACACTCCCAAAATACACACACTTACACAACCAAAGAAAGACACCAACCAATTTGTGCCCGGTCATCCAGAAATCACAAGGACGCCTGTCGTATTATTTGTCCTGTTTGTTTGTCTTTGTTTGTGGCCTGGCTTGCGATGACCTTGGACATGATGATTGTTGTTGTTGTGCGTGTGCGTGTGCGTGTGTGTGTGTGTGTGTGCGTGCGTGCGTGCGCGCGCGTGCGCGTGTGTGTCTGCGCTCAAACTCCCAGCAGCACTTGGAGCCATGGAAACTCTATGCAACAGTTGGAGTGCTGCTGGCGATCGACTTCCTATCACTGATGATCTGGCAGATCGTGGATCCTCTGCACATCACGGTGGAGGTGAGTGTGAGAGACAGGATCCTCTGGTCCTTGATCCCATCTTACAAATAACAGGATTTAAAACATGGGTTAATGTAATGTGAAAAGGCAGAAATTGGAATTATATCTCTGGCATTTGTGACTTGAATAATGAGTGAATAATAATAATAAATATAGCCGCAAGCGGCGATAGCAGGGGTTCAAGCTTTGCGCAGATGACAAAACTTCTGATTTTGACTAGGACATCCTCCTTGATATATCTGACAAGTTTCGCGGTCATTGGACAAACAGGTGTGGAGTTACAGCCTTTTTTGTGTTAAGCCACGCCCATTTATGGCATTTTTGGCGCCCCCTTTTGGTTTTCCAAATCCTGCCTTTTGTTAAACACCAAGAAAACGGTTTGCATGATGTTCACCAAACGTCCTCATGCAGCAACCCGCTCAAATGTTTTCTTCAATGATGTTGAACTGGAATTAGTATCAGAATTTAAATACCTAGGTGTGATATTAGACCCCACACTGACCTTTTAAAAGGTTGCTAACTCAGTCAACCTGCTCAACTTCAAACACATTAGACACAGCATGTCTGTAGGTTCTGCCAGGACATTCTTACATGCTATGATATTTTCTCACCTGGACTACTGTGTGACCAGCTGGTCTCTCACGTGCACATCCACACTCAAATCACTTGAGTCACTCTATAAGAGAGCACTAAAAGTATTTGATAAAAAAAAAACCCGCTTCTACCACTATTGTAACATCCTGGTCAAACACAACTTATTAAGTTTCAATAACTTCATTTCCTTTAAATATGCATGCACCGTTTTCAAGGTACTAAATGGCCTTGCCCCTCCCCCGCTACATGAGTACATCAATCAGAGACCTGTATCTGGATCCACAACCAGAACCATCAGAGCCTTAGAGGCGATTGTGTTATCCCATTTACTACGGTTTATTTTTATTTTATTTATGCTATGTGTGTTCTGTGAGCGAGCTACTGTAACTTGTCCCAATTTCCCCCCGGGGATCATTAAAGTCTTTCTGATTCTGATTCTGATTCATACAGGCGCACCACCTTTGCCCAGACAGTTCTGTCTGTCAAGGGTGGCAAACTCTGGAACACAATTCCATCGGCCATAAGGGAATGCCCAACACTAGGCAGGTTTAAGGGTCAAGTGAAGAGATGGCTGAAGTCCACTCAACTATGTACACATCACTAGGGTATAGAACAGTATGTTTATACTGTATGGATATGTGTGTTGTATCTCTGTATTTTTTATTTTTTTGACAGACTATGGCCTTTAAGGTAAAACCTTCAATTATAGCACCACCTTCAGGCCGATTCGAAAAATGTTTCTTGAGCAGCAACCAGCCACCAATATCTGTCATTGTGCCACATTTCAGGTCTCTGCCATTTACCAACTCACGGGAATTTGCGTCAGGGCAGATGAACAAGGACAACAAGAATAAATGTGGCCTAATTTGTGTTAGGCCACACCCATTTCTGGTGTTTGTGGCGCCCCCTTTTGGTCGAATTGCACAATATTTGATACACATGGTCTGGGATGGTCTCCGAAGATCAACAAGTTTCGTGAAGATGCGTTAATCTATCATGAAGTTATGACAATTTAGCTGAGAGGCCACGCCCTCTCACAAATTTAACGATTAATATCTCCAAAACTAAAGTAGATTTCAAAGGTTTCAAAAAGGCAGTTTGTAGAGCTTGCTCCATAGAGGCTTCCTGGCGATTTTGGTGGAAATCGTTCAAACGGTCTAGGAGGAGATGTCAAAAATGTGTTTTCCAAACTTTTCCAAATATCTCAAAAATTTTCCAGACGGACCTTGAGGGTCCTTGAGAGAAATTTGTAGAGCAGGTTCACCTGAACATGTCCAAGAAAAAGTTTGAAAATCGGACAAATGGCGTGGAAGTTATGGCCTTTAAGGTAAAACCTTTGATTATAGCGCTACCTTCAGGCCGATTCGAAAACTATTTCTTGAGCAGAAACTAGCACTTAATATCTGTCATTGGGCCAAATTTCAGGTCTCTACCATTTACCAACTCACGGGAATTTGCGTCGGGGCAGATGAACAAGGACAACGAGAATAATAAACCGGCACAAAAACAATAGGGTTTCAGCCCCTTCAGGGCTTGAACCCCTAATAAACCGGCACAAAAACAATAGGATTTCAGCCCTTTCGGGGCTTGAACCCCTAATAATAGTAATAATAATAATAATAATGAGTGAATGATGAATAATGAATTTAGTGTTTGATAGTATCTCATGAATATCAATGCAACTCTAATTTCAGTATCAAGATCAATTTTCCTTTTTTGCTCACGTTTTTTCAGATTTTTCTCACATTTTCTCCCCAATTCCCCCTGCTGTCCCGGTCGTTGCGCCCCCCCTCTGCCGATCTGGGGGGAGCAGTAACCTAGTACATGCTTCCTCTGATACATGTGCAGTCACCAGCCGGTACTTTTCACCTGACAACGAGGTGTTTCACCGACAGGACGTAGCGCATGGGAGAATCACGATATTCCAACCCCCCCCACCCAACAGGCGCCCCATCTGACCAGAGGAGGCACTAGTGCAACAACCAGGACTCATACCCCACCGGCTTCCCACCCGCAGACACAGCCAGTTGTCTCTGTAGAAACGTCTGACCAAGCCGGAAGTACTGCCGGGAATTTAATCCGGGTCTCCACGGTGGTAGGCGAGTGCTTTTACCTCCACACTACCAGATGCCTAACCTGACTCCGCCAGATGGGGCAGTATTGAGTTCACAAGTTCTTTGTGAAACAGAATGTGAAGCAAACCCATCCATCTGGCAGCGTCAGGTTAACCAGATGCCTATACGTTCGTACGTATAGGATGCCTAATTATCTAAAAGGGAACAAGTGGACACTGTTTGTTTCAAGTGGTTTGTTTAAATCTTTGAAATCGAGTGCACGTAGCACGTGAGATGCCTAGTATAACTAGGAGGGCACTAGAGCGCAGAGCCCCGCCAAGGCCAATAGTCCAGTCTGCTGTGATATGCAAATTTTGTGAGTCAGATCAGATCCGCCCCAAAATGGAATGGGTTCTTCCTTGGCCCGTGCTACACCCTTCCACCAAAAGCATCCCAGTAGTTTTTCCGTTATCCTGTTGACAGACAGACAAACGGCACCAAAAACATAACCTCCTTGGCGGAGGTATTTAGAGCATGGTGTTTACGTACGTGCACACACTTTCTTCATGCCAACAATCACTTTTTCTGTTTTATGCTTTCTGTTTTATGCTAACAAAAGCATAAAATGTATTGGGAAAATAACACAGAAAATCAAATAGTGCTTTGAAAATGTAGAAAAGGCAAAGTGTCTGCAAACTTTTGACAGTAGGGGGGTGTATGTGTATTGAATATCTGACACCCTTGTATATTAATTCAGTCGTCCCAATCTGACTTGTGGGAGGGACCTGTGCACCCAAGGGAGTTTGGCTATACAGTCACTCTGCCTTTATGCTTACTGCACATTTTTACCTCCTGCTCCACTGTGCTGCTGTCTCATCGTTTCTCATTATCTTCCTCTCTTTCTCCCTGTCTCTGCTCTTGCGTCCTATCCTCCCCTCTCTCTCTCTCTCTCTCTCTCTCTCTCTCTCTCTCCCTCTGTCTCTCTCTCCCTCGTGTGAGTAGAAGTTCACTAGGGAGGCCCCTAAAGGAGATGAGGACGTCCTGATTCAGCCCTTGCTAGAACACTGCAGCTCAGAGAAGATGAACACGTGGCTCGGTATCTCCCCTGACTTCTTCTTCTTCTTACTTTTACTCCTGCTGACACACACACACACACACACACACACACACACACACACACACACACACATGTGTTTGTCCAGTACAGTTATCTTGAGGACATTCATTGACATAATGCATTCCTTAAAGGGATAGTTCGGTTTGTTTGAAGTTGGGTCCTATCAGCTAGTCACATACACTAACGTAATTAGGTACAGTGTTCTGGACGCTGAGCGCAGTGTCTAACGAGATCCGGCACCCAGAGGAGCAGCCTCGCGCAGCCTCACCAGCTTTTTCTCTCTCAGTACTGGGGGTCAACAACTAAAACTATAACTGTAATTTAGCCACCTAAAACAACGCCCACCTAAACAAATCGATATCCGTGTACATGCACGCTCTATTTTGACAATTTTCAGCGCTTTACTTTTCCGCAAAACAGCAGTTTCATTCGGCACTGCTTTTTCTCCAAACCGTACAACTACCATGTAAAAGCCAGGTCAGAGCCGCAGCACTGGATTACTCCGCAGTTATTTGGGGGTAGGCTATTTTATTTCTCCCGGTTTGAAGACACAACAAATAGAATACACGGACGAAAATATGAGTGATTTTGATAGCGAGGATGATATGCCATTCACCTTGGTGACAAGAGGATACAATTATGAACCAGAGAGAATACAGAAGAGGAACTTTTGCAGAGAGTGAACAGGCAGAGAGATGCGCCTGCTGTCTAAATGCCTGGGTGCCCTGGCTGCAAACCTTATTCACCATTCCCAGGATAAATTGTGGAAAACGACCCAGACCAGAGAGGCCAGGTGACTTGTTGTCTCTAAAGTAAGTCAGTGTTTTATCTCTCTTCTTCCTGTTTTGTAAACCGTGGCTCTGTGCTCTGTGCTGGCTTTAGCGGAGGAATACGGTGGTTGTACGGCTGGGAGAAAAAACAGTGCCGAATGAAACTGCTGTTTTGCGGAAAAGTAAAGCGCTGAAAATTGTCAAAATAGAGCGTGCATGTACACAGATATTGATTTGTTTAGGTGGGCGTTGTTTTAGGTGTTTTAGGTGGCTAAATTACGTTTTAGTTGTTGACCCCCAGTACTGAGAGAGAAAAAGCTGGTGAGGCTGCGCGAGGCTGCTCCTCTGGGTGCCGGATCTCGTTAGACACTGCGCTCAGCGTCCAGAACACTGTACCTAATTACGTTAGTGTATGTGACTAGCTGATAGGACCCAACTTCAAACAAACCGAACTATCCCTTTAACTCCTAACTCCTAACCCTAACCTTAACCATCACACTAAATGCCTAACACTTGTTTGGTTCAGACCAAAAAGCATCTCAGAAGCAGCGCGTCATGGAAGCGTCGAGCAGGAGCCTTGCCATTCACTCCAGAAACACTCTGTTTTGCTCCACGCCTCGCTCTGTTTTGCTCCACGCCTCGCTCTGCTTTTGCCCCGCGCCGGTTACAACTTGCATTAACTTCATGCCTGCCTGCTTGCTTACTGCTTGCGGCTCGTGTGAAAAATAGACCAGACGCCGAAACTATCGCTTCGGCGAGGCGAGGCAATGCTCTGCGGCCGGTGTGATCGGTCTCCCCTGTTAGCAAGGACGCCAAAATGGAACTGCTTCTCCGAGGCATTGCTTCAGCGTTGCTTCAGTGTCGGATAGGCGTCTGGTGTGTTTGGGCTGTAACGCTAACTCTAACCTTAACCTAAACCCAATTCTAACCTAATCCTTAAAACCTAGTGTTAACCTTCAAAGGGCTGTTTGAAGAATGTGAGGACCGGTCAAAATATCGGCACTTTCATAAAATGTCCTCACTTCCCAGGTATAAAACTCACTTGGTTCTCACTATGATAGCTGTACAAGAACACACACACACACACACACACACACACACACACGCACCCACGCACACACACGCACAGACATCATGCACCATTCAGTCTGAATTAAGCAGGTCTCATATCACAGCCCCCTCACCCCTCCTTTCGTCATCCCACTCACTCTCTCCTTCCCTCTCTTCACTCACCCCGTCACTCATTCTCTCGCTTTGTCTCCCTCTCACGTACTTTCATGTTATGGTCTCATCGCCTCATATTTCTCTCCGTCACTACCATCTATCTCTCTCTCTCTCTGTCTCTCTCCCTCTCTCTCTCTCTCTCTCTCTCCTGTCTTTCTAAGCATGGCAGCTCTTATGAAAGTATAATGGTGTTGAAATTCAAATAAATTATGTGGGTCACAAACTGGGCCATTGCCCTGTGGCATTTCCTCTCTCTCTGAGAAGAAAGGACTCTGTAGTGGATTAATATCAAGCAGTATAAAGAAGAAACAATGGCCAGTGTGAAGAAGTGTCAAACTTCTATAGACGGACACATTCCCTTTTCTCCTCTTTCCTCTGTCAGTCCGTCTGGCTCTGATTGGCTTTCTACATATTCAAGCGTTCTGCTCGACACTATCTGTTTCATCTTAATCTTTGCTTTTCTCTCTCTCTTACTCACTCTCTCACTACGCTTACATGCACACAATAATGCCACTATTGCCAATTCTGCAAGTAAGGGCATTGTGCGATGAACCTGTTCACATTATTCTACTATTAGAAAACTCCACATAATAGTCCTGTGAAGTACTTACTTCTTTTGCCCAGAGAGAGCTGTGGGAATTGGAGGTTTTATTGCCAAGAAAAGTCATTAGATTTCATTAAGACGGTGGTAGTGTGTTTGGCTTAGAGCTGTTGTCACTGGAGTCTGCAGTCTTCACTGCTTTCCAGCAGAGTCGACAACTTGTTCGGTTGTTCTGACAAATCCTGCCTCCTTACTTTTTATCTGACGTTCATCTAAAACACGTGACGTCACCATTGCAGTCATCTGAAAACCCAGTCGTCTCCATGTCTGGCAAGTTCACTCCATGTGACACTGAGCTGGACACATACGCAACTTGACCACATCATCATCAGTATATAAATGGGAGCTGGGGCTCTGTTTGTTTCTCTGTTTCTCTGAGGCAATCTACACCTGGCATTAACATGCGTTTTCTGTCATCAGATTGCAATCAGATTGTGCTTGACCACTTGAAAGTACAGGTGTAAACGCCCCCAAGACACATTGAAGATGGATTGCAATCTGATCGGCCAAACCACCTCCAGAGGTGGTCAGGGATGCATTGTGTACACATTAAACACAAGTGTAAATGCAATGTGTCCTCATCAACTGTATGCGGATTGAGAGGCAAGGCGCGAATGCGAGCTGCTAGGGCTCTGTTTGTTTCTCTGTCTCTCTGTCTGTCCCATGTCCCACTGTGATGTCATAAATCCCACTGTGACATCATCAGTCATGTCATAAATCTGTGATGTGTGTGCCATCATCAGTGATGTCATAAATCCCATTGTGACATCATCAGTCATCAGTGATGTCACAAAAAAGAAGTGGGAGTCCAGCTTCAGACCCGTCTTCAGCCATGGACAGCTGTATGTTGCCAGCTCCAGGACATGTGATCCAGCATTCCTGAAGTATGCCATCAAGGAGCAGCGAGCTCCTGCGAGTTGCAGGGCCAGCTGGGCAAGCTGCAGGGCGTAGGAATCGAGCGCACGAGATGCCTAGTATATCTATAAAAGGGAGCAAGTGGGCAATCTCTGTTCTTTGTTTAAATTTTTGTCCCACTGATGATGTCATAGGCATTGTGACATCACTGATGATTGAAAAACACAGGTTGCGAGCACACTCAAAATCGATTAAAAACTCACTGGGTGCAGGGCAAGCAAATAGTTCAGAGAAGGGAGAAGCCAGCACTCCAAATGTCTTTTCGTATGATTTATTATCCTCAAACCTGGGCAGCAGACAACGGACGTTTCAGTCAAAGACCTTCCTCAGTGTTGTGCTGTGTCAGGCAAAAAAACACGGCTAAATACAATCAAGCCGGAAGTACAATCAATTAGTAAATAAAACATTTTACAACACAATATGCCTTACCAGTAGAAGCAAGGTTCTGATTATCAAGAATTAGAAAAGCATTTAGAATAATAACTTTACAATAATGACAAGTACAAGTGTTTATACAATTAAAGCCTCCAAGACAGAAGTATTTCCCAATAAGGCTCTGTATAAAGAACCTCACAATACCAAAACGTAGAATGGGCTCAAGTGCTGGGCTGGAAGCACAATTTACTGTAAGAGGAGGTTGGTTAACCTTACTTGTAGTAAACAGATAAAAAGGGTCCTATTGTTCTCAGTACAACTGATAGGATCATAAATACATTAGGAATATATCAAGAATAGAAAATAGAAAAAATATATATATTTTTTAAGTTTTAAAGAAAACAGCTAAGAAGTAGCTCCTCATTGAGACCTTTAGGGTGTTCTGTTTGCAGGGCGTGAATCCAAAATGCCTCCCTTTGCAATAAAGCAAATAAATCACTAATGATGGCATAGGCATTGTGACATCATGATGTCATAAACCACTGATGACATCATCAGTGATGTCATAAACCACTGATGACATCATCAGTAAATTCACACACACACAAGAGACAGACAGACAGACACAAACACACACACAAACAAACACACAAAGTCCCAGTGATGATGTCAACACACACACACATACACACAAGCGACAGTGAGCCATGGACAGCTGTATGTTGCCAGCTCCAGGACAGGTGATCCAGCATCCCTGAAGTATGCCATCAAGGAGATGGAGCAGCCAGGGTGAGGCTGCAGGGCCAGCTCGGCGAACTGCAGGTCGGGCGAGGCCGCTGCTAGGAATCGAGCGCGCTACAAGTAGACAGTGTTTGTTTCATGTGGTTTGTTTAAATCTTTGAAATCGAGCGCGTGTAGCACGTGAGATGCCTAGTATAACTAGAAGGGTACTCAGAGAGCGCAGAGCCCCGCCAAGGCCAATAGTCCAGTCTGCTGTGATTAGGGGTGGGAATCACCAGATGCCCACGATACGATACTAAAACGATACTTGAGTCATGATACGATAGTATTGCGATATTGCGATATGCTAGTATTGCGATATATTGAATATTGCGATATTTCGATATATTGTCTAACTCCTTTTCCTACCTTTTCCTTGACCTCACCGGAAGTAAAACATGCAGTGTTTTTTTGTGTTGTTTTGTTTTTGCCCCACATGTAGGCTACATTATTAACACGTTCACTGCCGTTGACGAGATATCTAATCTTAAAAAAAACCCATTGACTGCCGTTGACGAGATATCTCGTCTTTAAAAAAAAAAAAAAATTTGACGGTGGGACGTGGATCTAACCCTTTTACATCTCCTATTAAAATATTGGAGGTATTGAATGTGTATAATCTATTTTACCGACCCACTAAGTGGCGACAGTGCTCTCCAGACGAGAGAAAGCCAAGAAAAAACAGCCGCTTGAGGAAGCCATTCTCATGAAAATGGATTGGCGAAAACGCTTTCGCTTTCGCGCTCGGAGCTGGCGGTGGGGGATTGCAAATTTGCATAATAGATTATGGGTGCAACACACTTTGAAACACCAGCAGAAAGAATCGCATGCAGCTTCATCAAAGCTCACACCCGAAAACCCAGAAACGAACGAGCCCGATTTTACAGTCTAATCCAGACTGCGCCAGCAGCAGCAGCACAGACAGGCAGGCAGCAGAAACTCGCCTGTGAGACAAACACTGCAAAGCCACCAGAGACACACCTACGGAGGGAGGAGTTTGAAGGAGAGGGGGGTGGGGGTGCTTATGGAGGAACTATATGTTCAGAACGATATTGTTTAGATGTCTGATGGCTCACTGATGCCAAAAATAAATCGTTAAAGTGACTGTTCTGCCTGTTCTACCGAATCACGCACGCACGCACACACACACACACACACACACACACAATACAGTATACACGCTTGCCCAAGGGCACCCATAATCACAGGCACGTGAGGTGGTTCTAAAAATCCATTTATCTCAAAACTCTCAAAAAATCTCTGAAACCATGCTGTATTCAACTGCTAATGCATACATAACTACTAACTCTACAAACTAACTCTTTTAGACAGAGAAAGCACACATTCTATTAGTTCTTTTGAGATATTTTGTGTCCACAAAATCCTAGCAGAAAATAATCCTCGGCTGTTGAAAGATGAGCCAGAATCCTCAAAAAAACCCTTTGGCAGAAGCTACCTACAGTAAAAAAAAAACGGTTGGCAGTGAATGTGTTAAGCTTCTCTGGACTCAATACACCACTGCAGGCACGGACTGCAACATCGGGCACTTCGGGCAGATGCCCGGTGGCCTGGCATGGCATGGCCTGCAAAAAAAAAAAAAAAAATTATATCGATACTTGGCGTCCAAATATCGATACAATATCGTCAGGCAAAATATCGCGATATTGTATTGTGTGTATCGATTTTTCCCCCCACCCCTAGCTGTGATATGCAAATTTTGTGAGTCAGATCAGATCCGCCCCAAAATGGAATGGGTTCTTCCTTGGCCCGTGCTACACCCTTCCACCAAAAGCATACCAGTAGTTTTTCCGTTATCCTGTTGACAGACAGACAAACGGCACCAAAAAGATAACCTCCTTGGCGGAGGTATTTAGAGCATGGTGTTTACATAGGCTCTGCATTATTGCCTTAGTCACATTATAAACTCACTCACTCACTCACCCACCCACTCATTCCTTCCTCTCTCCCTTCACTCTTTCATTCATCCACTTTCTCTCACTATCTTGCTCATTCAGTCACTCTCCAACCCACCCCCCACACACTCCTCTCTCCCTCACTCTTTCACTCACTCATTCATGTGCTCACTCACTCACTAATTCTCTCCCTCCCTCCTGCTCTCCGTTACTCCCTCACTCACTCACTCACTGGTTTAACCCCTTTCTTCCTCTGTTTCCCCTCCTCCTCTAGGCGTGGTGTACGGCTACAAGGGCCTGCTGCTGCTGCTGGGCATATTTTTGGCTTACGAGACCAAATCTGTCTCCACAGAGAAAATCAATGACCATCGGGCCGTGGGGATGGCTATTTACAACGTCGCTGTGAGTCCGGAAAAGAAATGACACTCTCATGCCTTAACTCCTGCATCTGGGTGCCAGTGTCTGCTTTCTGCTCCTTTGCCTGTTTTGCAGACGCTGAATAACGTTTAAGGGACAATAAGTAACATGTTTACTGCACTGTAGCGCAGTATGACCATGATATATCTGTGGGGGTTGATGGGGTTGTTGATCAGGGTGCCGCGTCTATGTGCCGACAGCCCGCAATGCCGATAGCCCACAAGCAGAACCAGCTGAGCAAGGCGGCGTGCAGCGTGTCGGTGGACCGGCTGGAGCTAACCTCTCCCAGCCCCCACGCCTAAACCTAACCTCTCCCACCCCCACGCCTAAACCTAACCTCTCCCACCCCCGCGCCTAAACCTAACCTCTCCCACCCCCACCCCCAACGCCTAAACCTAACCTCTCCCAGCTCCCACGCCTAAACCTAACCTCTCCCACCCGCCATGCCTAAACCTAACCTCTCCCACCCCCACGCCTAAACCTAACCTCTCCCAGCCACCACGCCTAAACCTAACCTCTCCCAGCTCCCACGCCTAAACCTAACCTCTCACACCCCCAACGCCTAAACCTAACCTCTCCCGGTTCCCACGCCTAAACCTAACCTCTCCCACCCCAACGCCTAAACCTAACCTCTCCCAGCCCCCACGCCTAAACCTAACCTCTCCCAGCCACCACGCCTAAACCTAACCTCTCCCAGCTCCCACGCCTAAACCTAACCTCTCCCAGCTCCCACGCCTAAACCTAACCTCTCCCAGCCCTCACGCCTAAACCTAACCTCTCACACCCCCAACGCCTAAACCTAACCTCTCCCAGCTCCCACGCCTAAACCTAACCTCTCCCAGCCCCCACGCCTAAACCTAACCTCTCACACCCCCAACGCCTAAACCTAACCTCTCCCGGCTCCCACGCCTAAACCTAACCTCTCCCACCCCAACGCCTAAACCTAACCTCTCCCAGCTCCCACGCCTAAACCTAACCTCTCCCACCCACCACACCTAAACCTAACCTCTATCACCCCACCCCCCACACCTAAACCTAACCTCTCCCACCCCACCCCCCACGCCTAAACCTAACCTCTCGCAGCCCCCACGCCTAAACCTAACATCGGACGCTTGACGAGTTGGGAGTGAGAAATGTGTTGGGCTGTCAGCATTGTGGGCCCTCGGCACTGCAGGTGGTCGGCATAGCAGGTGGACCCCGTTGATCAGTACCGGTGACTCAGTCTCTGAGATTTGTGTCCTTCAAAACTCACTTTCTGGCCAGTAGCCTACTCTGTTTTGGAACAATACGTACCCACTCATTGTTATTTCATGGTCTCAATAGACCAGAATGTATTGCAGCCACAAGACGTGTTGTGTTTTGTGCCAACACTCAAAAACTCAAAACTAAAAAACTCTCTGCTCTTACTATTACTATCACTCTTGCTCTCCCCACCTACACCACTGTAAGGCATTCTGGGAAATGTCACTACTGAAGTAGAAGTAGACAGATTGAGGGAAAGTGAATGCAGCAAAAAAGTCAGCAAGTATCCAAGGGTGGATCTTTCCTTTAAATGAGCTGTGTGTACACTAAGGTTGTCGCTAATTGTGTGCCCTACACCCTACATACCTACATCAGGCAAAGGATCACAGCACCACAGCAAAAATGACTGAAAACTACATGTAGATAGAAAGAGTGGCCTGTTGGAGCAGTACATGGTACAGAAATTTCCAAGCTAAATACCTTTTCCACAAGTTGGCTTATGATTTTATTCATCCTTCAGAACATCTCAAACCAGAAGGGCACTCGGATAGCACAGCCAAGGCCAATAGTCTCAGTGTTTCCCCTACCATTCTACAGGCCTGGCGGGCCCGCCAGGCCAACGGCGCCCCCGCCAGCCCCGAAAAAGAATTAAAAAAAAAAAAAAAATCTCCCCAAAATTTCAATAAACCTTTATGGCATATTATTACAATACAGCAATACTGGTGTTGACAGTGTTGACAGTAATAGAAGATGCCAAATCATTCAAAACAATAAGCATTTTGCTTTTAGGAGCATTGTGCCAGCGTGCACCGCTGTTCCAAAACATGTCAATGTGTGTCGTTGCCTGGGAAACGCACATCCCATAATACAACTGTTCGCATCGCATCCCATAATAGTATGATGATACTTGGGATGCCATTGCGAACATAGATGCGAACAGGTTAGCTAAAAGTTTAGCATCGCCAGCAAGGGCCCCCGCCGTTGTGGTCGAAGTACGGTTCGAAATCCCTCCAGGCCTGACATTTTTTCTAGTCAGGTATGCTATGCTCATTTTGTGAGTCAAATCGGATCTGCGCCCAAATGTAATGGGTTCTTCCATGGCCCATGCTACACCCTTCCACCAAGTTTCAAGTTTCAAGTTCCATAATCCTGCTAACAATCAGACAGACATACAGACAAACAGCACTGAAAACATAACCTCCTTGGCAGAGCTATTCATATACACAATAGGGGTTTGGTATCACAAAACGTTGATAGTGCTGAAATCTCATACAACTCAAGTGTACTTTAGTGTTGTAGCTGGAGGCTGTGTAGCTTTATACTGCAGCATACGCATGGGAGGGGAATGATGAACAGTGTGTGGATTATGGAGTCTTACTTTTATGTGTTTTAGAGAACACATCGACAATGCATTGCATGGAGCAAGTGCCTTGCCCTATAGCCGGAATAAGCTTGAAAATGTACCCATTTGGGCTCTAAAGCACAGTGAACATACAGCAGTCAGTGGGGGGGGGGATCAGCAGCTGTTAATAACAAGTGAATCACCTTAAACAGAGGCACATAGAATGCACTTTCCACTGAAAT
Source organism: Poromitra crassiceps (assembly GCF_964638095.1). Taxonomy (NCBI): domain Eukaryota; kingdom Metazoa; phylum Chordata; class Actinopteri; order Beryciformes; family Melamphaidae; genus Poromitra; species Poromitra crassiceps. The sequence goes on along the minus strand of NC_139623.1, from coordinate 99,416,466 downwards.
AGCTGCTATTATGTTAGGTTCCTGCACTAGACAAATACTCCATTTGCTGGCACTCTTGACACAGGGTAAATTGGGAACTGATGTGAAATATGTGGATAAAGTATATTTTTGTCACTTACCCATAAACAGAGGAGTTTTCTGTTTGGATCAGTGGCATGCATACAATTTTATTATTTCTGAACTGCTTATTTACATCATTTCCTCTGCTTGCCAAGATATTTCCCCTATCCCTATCTTAACGAGCATCCAAGCATTCATCAATTTATACTTTATTGATATGTAGTTAATTGATTCCCCCCCCCCATCCTGCCAAGGAAAGGGTTTATCATTGATCTATCATTCATGGTTATTTATGAGAGTCGTAAATGCGGTTGAACAAGTGTGAGAGCTTGCGTGCTTATTCCATAATATAATCATATCATCTTATGTTATGATATACACATCATTCTCTGTTCATGGCCATGTTAATAGTTAATGGCATGTGAAAATAGGGCCTCCTTCCTCTTTGCTCAGCTGTGAGCTCTTCAAGCCCTGATGAGACGACGATGTGCTGATTGTCAGCACGCCACCTCCACTTCACTCATGACGTTTTAATGCTGTTTTCACATAAACACATGTTTTCACATGGGAGCTCTACTCACAATGATAAACACATGTTTTCACATGGGAGCTCTACTCCCAATGATAAACACATGTTTTCACATGGGAGCTCTACTCACAATGATAAACACATGTTTTCACATGGGAGCTCTACTCACAATGATAAACACATGTTTTCACATGGGAGCTCTACTCACAATGATAAACACATGTTTTCACATGGGAGCTCTACTCACAATGATAAACACATGTTTTCACATGGGAGCTCTACTCACAATGATAAATCACATGTTTTCACATGGGAGCTCTACTCACAATGATAAACACATGTTTTCACATGGGAGCTCTACTCACAATGATAAACACATGCACTCATGCCACATGATAAACATGATAAACACATGCCTAATGCTTTTATGGATGTGATTTTCCTCCTCCACTCGCTCTCCAAATCTTATTTCTCTCTCCTCTATATGCCTCCTTCTTTCTCTTTACTTTAAACCTCACTTGCACTTTTCTTTATACAATTTTTTTCTTCTTTGTTCCAACTTCTCCATGTTTTTATGCCTCTCTCTCTCTCTCTTTGTCGGTCTCTCTCTCTCTCTCTCTCTCGCTTTCTGTGTCTCTCCCTATCTCTCCCTGCAGGTGTTGTGCATGATCACGGCTCCGGTGACTATGATCCTCTCTTCACAGCAGGATGCCTCCTTTGGCTTTGCGTCTCTGGCAGTCGTCTTCTCCGTCTACATCACTCTGGTGGTGCTTTTTGTGCCCAAGGTGCTCTGACTCATCATGGCTGACACCTGTGTTGCACACACTAAAAGTACACTCACTGCACACTAACGGCAAAGGTCAAACACACTCACCTCGGTCTCTGTGGGGAATCTAGTTCAGAGAGCTTATACTGCAGGGTGCATGAAAATGGCAGACTTCTGGAAATCCATTCAGTCCTCATGAGCCTCTTCCAAACATGAACTGTGGATCATAACCATAGACTCAGGTACCCTTCTAGACATGACTCAATAAACCGTTTAATCACTTGCTAAACATGAGGCAGAAGCTCCGTGGCTACTGCAGAGGACAGCGCACTACAATTCTCTGCTCTGGATCTAAATACTGTAAATGTTTCAAATGCATTTATTCCTCTAGTATTCTACTTTTATACCTCTAATAGTCAAGGGTGAATACCTGGTTTCACAGGTGGGGGGGGGGGGCACAATAAAATGTGGACCGCCGACCCTCTAGGGGGGTCCGGGGGCATGCCACCCCGGAAGATTTTTTTTTTACATTTTAAAGTAAAATGCATCAATTTGGTGCACTCTTAGGGGAAGATTAAGAAGCTAGATCTATGAAGAACTACACACATCACTAAATACATGCCTTTTAGACACCACCTCCTCCAACTCATCAGAGCTCTGATATGAAAGCAGGTGACATGAACAAGGCATAGATTCTATGCCTAGGTCTATGCCATAGAACAATACTGATGTGAAAGCCAGAGCCATATTGAAATCACATTGGTTGTATTATTATTATTATTATTATTATTATTATTATTATTATTATTAGTGTGCTTTATTTTAAATTCAACCATGTTCACTGTTTACCATGTTCACTTCCTCTCATCACATAACCCTTTATACAGCAGCATGGACGTGCAGAGAATGTTAGACGGGCAGGGGCTGGCAAAAAAAGTGTTAATGTTTTTAGCCAGATTTAGAAGAATATCTCATTTTAAATTAATTTATTTGGATGATACTTGTCACGGAAAAATAACTCCACAAACGGAATAATATTAGTACAAAAGTTAAATTTGCTGTTACAATACTGTTGTGATATTATTTAGTCTTAAGCATCAATATGTGCTCCTTTTCGCACTCACTTTCATGTCACCACATGCTCTCCCTTTAGGTCATTTTACACTACAACAGACAGATAGCAACACAGGCTTAAACATTGAAGCTCTTCCTTCCTGTCAGCTGCCTGTCAGACTGTCACATGGGGGGGAGGGGTCTGCAATATTGTTGCTGTCACTGATGATCTATGAGCAATTCAGCATTAATTTTACAACAACCTTGCCCTATCAGGAGACACATTGACCAAAACAAATCTTTCCAAGAGCCACAATCCCCCCAAAATGGCCTTTGTTCCCTTTATTTTGATTTTATTTGTTTAGTTAGGCTATTTATTCATTCATTCATTTATTTAACTGTGACTTAAAAGAGCCAGAACTACCCATAAAGGAGCCGTATGTTGCTTTTGAGCCTCGGGTATATCACTGCCCTACAAGTAACCTACAACAATCCAGTATACTAGCTAGATGAATGGTTATCAAAGCCAAATTGTGCAGTTGCAGTTATTAAGTCAGTTGTATCATGTAATGCTATGCATTGCCTGATTGCCTAGAAGACCCTTGTCAGCCATCATGTGTGATCGATCAAAATTCAATTAGCAAATTGTGAAATTACATCGGACTGAGAGAGAGAGAGAGAGAGACAGAGGGAGAGAGAGAGGTCCCTATTGACAAATAAGATGAAAAAACAGTATAATACTTTGTTTTGGCCAATGGCCACATAGGCCTATGTACCTGATAGTGATATCTGTCTGTCTCAAATTAAGTCCGACGGTCTGTGTGCTGCTGTTGTGTCACACGTGTGCATGGGCTGGTGTGCTATGCTTTGAAGTATGATGCTTTCGTTTCTTGGCTCTGCTGCCTTCAGGGACGGCTTGGAAAGGCGCCTTTCTGCACAGAGGGCCATTAGAAATGCTGCATTCAGGGTCAGGAGAGCTCGGAAAAGCCAGACTCTGTGAGTGCTGCCTTCGGGGACGGCTTGGAAAGGGGAATTTCCATACAGAGCCCCATTAGAAATGCATTCAGGGTCTGGAGAGGGCACTTTTTACAGAAGATGAAATCCGTGGCAATCTTTTGGAGTACCCTATAGCTTATAATCAGCAACTCAATTCACATTCTCAGCCATAATATGATGGCTGGTCGTCAAACAGTAGCGTATTAAGCATGATTTTTTCAGTTTATCAAAAAAAAATCAGTTTAAAAAGTGTGTGTGTGTGGGGGGGGGGGTACGGTGGTGCAGTGGTAAGCGCTGTCGCCTCACAACTCGAAGGTCCTGGGTTCGATTCCCATCTGGGACGATGTGAACGCTGAAGGAATGCGTGCCCGTCCGCATGTCCCGAGTGCTCACCGCCCGGGTGGGGTCGTCAAAAGGGCCTTTCTGTGTGGAGTTTGCATGTTCTCCCCGTGCTTCCCGGGGGTTTCCTTCATATAGGAACCCCTCACCAAAACATGCAATATCCTGGTTGCTAATGTGGTTCCTCCTCTGGTCGTTAAGGGCGCCTGTTCGGAGGGAGGGGAACTGGTTGGAATAGCGTGAACCTCCCACGTGCTATGTCCTACCGGTGAAACTTCCCCTGTCAGGTGAAAAGAAGCGGCTGGCTAACTGCCCATGTCTCGGAGGAAGCATGGAGCCAGTTTCGGCTCTCCCCAGATCGGCAGAGGGTGGAGTAGCAACCAGGATAAATAAATTAAATTAGCACTAACGGGGGATAAAAATGGGATAAAAAATCGGGGGGGGGCAGAATCAAGGTTTTGAAAAGTGGGGGCGACATGTCCCCAGTGGAAAATTCGCCCCTGTCTATAATCGATCTTTATTCCAATTCTCAGAGATCGACTTTGCAGTGGGAATATGCCTATAGATAGCCTATTTGTTCGGCACATCATTCTGGGCAAGCTTGGGACAACATGCACGCTCGTACCTGCATTTGCGGACACAAATATGAGCCAATATTTCCTCGACATTGCCTTGATGAGAAAACAATGCAGCTTAACATGTGTTGGCATGGGGAATATACATGTAGGCTAAACTCAGTCACGGAGAGAGGAGTGCAATGTGAGCGCCGCACGCGGCCTCTCTCCGAACACGGGCAGGGAAAAAAAATTATATTCACAATTCTCAAACGAATTATACACGGACCCATGTCGGATTAACACGTTCACTGCCAATGACGTATTAATCCGTCAAAAAAATCCAACGGTTGACTGCCAATGACGTATTAATACGTCAAAAAAATGATTTTTTTTTTTTTGACCGTGGGATGTGCATCTAACCCTTTTACATCTCTTATATAAATATTGGAACCACCGAACGTGTACAACCCATTCCACCGACCCACTAAGTGGCGACAGTGCTCTCCTGACTAGAGGAAGGCAAGCAAAAAGCAGTGTGAGTAAGCCATTCTCATGAAAATGGATTGGCGAAAATGCTTTCGTTTTCGCGCTGATTGCTGGCGGTGCGGGATTGCAAATTTGCATAATAGATTACGGGTGGAACACACTTTGAAACACGCAGCATAAATATGACCAGAATCGCAAAAGCTTCATCAAAGCTCTCAACCGAAACTCCAAGAAACGAGCGAGCCCATCCAGACTTGGCCAGCGGCCGCCAGCAGACAGGCACAGCAGCAGCAAAGCAGTGAGCCTGGTGACGCGAGGTTACAGCAGCAACAGAAACGAGCTTGTGACACGCCCGCTGCAGCCAAGAAGAACACACACGGAGGGAGGAGTTTGAAGGAGAGGGGTGTTTCCTGCTGTTATGGAGGAAATGACTGTTCAAAACTATTGTTTAGATGTCTGACGTCTTACTGATGCCAAAAATGAATGGTTAAAGTGACTGTTCTATCGAATTTCACAAAAAGCCGTTTATCTCAGAATAAATTTTCAGACGCTGAAACCATGCTGTATTCAACTGCTAATGCTTACATAACTACTAACTCTACAAACTAACTCTTTTAGACAGAGAAAGCACACATTCTATTAGTTCTTTTGAGATATTGTGTGTTCACAAAATCCTAACAGAAAGGAATCCTCGGCTCTTGAAAGATGAGCCAGAATCCTCAAAAAAAAACCTTGGCAGAAGCTAACTACAGTATTGAAAAACGGCAGGCAGTGAATGTGTTAAGGGTTAAAAATTCAGCAAATTCTTTTTTTTAAAGCTCAGAACGAACATGTGTTTCTGGTGAATGAATTTACACTTTAAAGGAGTGTGTTGCTTTTCTCATCTCTCCCACCTGGTTGTGGCTTATGTCTATGGGCTGTCCTGAGTGTCCTCACTCGCTGATCATGAGTTTGCAGTTTAATTCATTGATATGCCGAATGATTAATTAGTCTAATATAGGCTACGTGAACGTTAATACCGAGCACTTCACCCATCTCCTTTTCAAACTGGCACATGGAAAAAAAATAAACGATTAAACTTTTAGGTTAGGCTACGCAAAGATCGGCGCGGCCTGGGGTCCTTCAGGCTAGAGCGAGATGCTCGACGCAGGTAAATGACGTGCAGCGCACAGGCCCTCTTGAGGCGTCCTTGAGGCATCCTCTCAGCCTCTGGATTGCCTTTGCCACGGGAGGGTCTGGTGAGACGAAGGAGGAGCACGGCCGGGAGTAACCCACAGAGCCTAGATCCTCCATGCACCGAAGGGCCAATACTGCGGCGTAGCACTAGCTCTATTGCAGCGGATTGGGCGTTCTCTCTTACCCCTCCCGCGGGCAACGTTGCAGACAGAGTAGGAAGGCTGATCCGTAAGCGGCTTCTGGGACGCGAGTCGCGGTCTTAATTGGCCTCGGCTGGGTCTACTGGGCGAGGGTGTATGATGTTGACAGACCCGAAACACCTTATGACCCCAGATAACATCACTGATGACGCGTCCTAGCGCATGCGGCAGTAGTGTATTTGAGAATAAAAAATACTTGTTTACTCACCATTTGGCTCTCTTCCAAATAATCCAGCCACGTAACTACGTCCATTCATGAAATTATTAAATAGTACGGGGACATTATGGTCTGAATGTGCTCGCTTAGCACGTCATCAACGCCCCCTCCCGCCTGCCTGCCGCCGGAGCCTCTGCTGCGACCTGCTAAACTAGAGCCGTAGCACAAATGATGCGGAGCTTAGACTAGGGCCTAGGTGGTATATGCTCCGGAGTCGCAGGAGTGCGCTCAAAACAGAGAAATGCTTCTAAACATGCAGCCTGTTTGACTAAGGTGCGGTGATCAGGAGTTCAGTGCATGTATAGAAACAGCTAGAGTCTATCTCATGCATGTTTGAGTGCGTTGCATCATAGACCAGACCACCACATCCAAAACAAACGTTTTGCGACGTTTTACGTCGCAAAACGTCAAGGCCGCGCCCCTTTTAGGGGGAAAACACAAGCCACTCACCGTTGACGTTAATGTAAAATAGCAGTACAAAAAAAAACTTAATTAATTTTGTTTATAAATGACCCAAAGACACCATGACATGACAATATATTTCAACTCGGCCGGCCATGGAATGCGCAAGATACATCGACAATAGTACTTGCCTTATATGAACGCTGTATCCAGTTTCCACCAGGTTACATGCATCATCCACATTGACGGTGTCACCCCTACCCTATTAAAAAAAAACATCCCAGATCCAGGTGTTTTTATTTATTGTTAGTGAAACCAACAACACAGCAACTCTTTGGCATATCTATATCAAATTAAATGGTTTTAGTTTGTTTGAAGTGTTTTCAGCTACTTGTACAGTCTTTTCCTATGGTGGGTTTCCCCGTAAAAGGGTCGTGGCCTTGGCGCTTGATGACGCAGTGCTGTTCTGGTCTATCCGATTGGTCGTATCGGAAACAAGAAGGCAGCCGTCTTTATTCCAGGTCCTTTGCTAAGAGAATATTGACACTGTCCATACAAGGGCAGATTATGAACTTTAAATATTAGCTTGCTGCTCATATGAGTCCCAGTCAAGTTGTTGATTGTTTAATAATTGTTTATTTCATCCATTAAAGTAATAATTTCTATATAGATATTTGATATAACACAATAGTGATTCAACCTACGTATAGCCAGTTTATGAAACCGTCACGTACATTACAGGAACTCAAATTTTGTCAACAGAAAATCCAAGGAAAAAGACATTGTAGTACTGAACAAACGGTTTGATTGACAATCTGGGAAGTGCAGTGCAAAAACACTGCTGCAACGTCCGATAGTGCCAAAATATAGGCTATATATATTTTTTTTAGATTACCACTTTAAATCCACTTAAGTCATAAAGAGATTTTAAAGGTTTCACAAGTATGATGTGGATTGGGCAACGGGCTGCAAATATTAGGAAGGTGTTGAATATTTTGTACACTCACTGTTTTCACTCACTGTCTGTTTTCACTCACTGGGCCCTATCTTACGTCAGCAGCGCACAATTACTTTGCGCTAAGAGCTTTTAAAAGCACCTCTTACATGCTAAATACCGCGCTGCGCTTGAGCGCACCATAATCACCGTGCTGCGCAGTGCAGAGTAAAATTCCTTTTGAATATGTCATTACGCACAGCCTTGCCACGCCAATACATTACATCAAATTCTGCTGCTAAAGTTGGGTAGTAGCAGATAATTCAGTGAGGCAATCAACTATAACTCACTCAGAAACTTTTATCACATCGCAAAGAGTGAAATGAATTGAGAAAACTTGTTGGACAATGGACATAGGTTATTCACCTTCACCTATCCCATAACCCGGAGGGTCGTTGGCACGACAGACGATCTGTCAATAAGCTCTCTCCATCTCTCTCTGTCCTCAGCACGAGTGAGTCCACTCTATTACGCATGGAGAGAATTACAGCATATTGCATGCCTCGCACAAACAGCGATCGCAAGACGGGAATCTGATTGGTTTTATTGATGCAACGCCCAGGCATTGCCTGGCCACACCTGTGAATAATTCTGGTGCTTAAGACCGCCCAAATCCCATTTGCACTGGCATTTTGGGGGCGCAGATGATTTGGCACAGCGCTAATTTGCGCCTGCGGCAGGTGCCGTGAACGTTTCCGCATCCCCGCCGATAATTGCATCCCCACCATATTTCGGGGCTTTAACTTAGAAAACAGGGAGGTCATGTCTACCCAGACAATTATATCACTTTTAAACAGTTAAATCTCTGTATAAATCATTACAATATGCTCCCGTGAGGTGGGGATGCGTTTAGCTGCTGCTGGATGGGGGTGCAAAACTCGGCATAACACCTGGACACTAGTGCAAGGCGGACTGCTATCGTTGAGGCACGCAAACAGGTGCGCAAGCGCAAATAGGTGATATCGCCTGTACCAAGATAGGACCCACTGTCTGTTTTCACTCACTGTCTGTTTTCACTCACTGTTTTGGCACTGAATAAGAAAATGTCTGCTGTTGGGACAAGACGATAACAGCACCTCAGTAGTAAATTAGAGTAATTACCCAGCTCCAGTCCACTGCCAGACCGTCTCTCCTCACTGCTGGCTCTGTGTCCTGTCGTTTATTGACTTCCTGTTCCTGTGGCGGTGCAGATGCGGCGTCTGATCACGCGCGGTGAGTGGCAGTCTGAGCAGCAGGACACACTGAAGACCGGCTCCTCCACCAACAACAACGATGAGGAGAAGTCCAGACAGCTGGAGAGAGAGAACAGAGAGCTGCAGAAAATCATCCAGGAGGTAAAGCAGGCACACACATCATTGTAAAGACAAATAAGTGGGCTGTCCCGGTGGCTCACCTGGTAGGGCGCATGCCATGGGGGCTTGGTCCTTCGCACAGCCGACCCAGGTTTGCATCCGACCCGTGGTCCTTTGCCACATGTTAACCCCTCTCTCTCTCCCCCCCCACCTTTCCTGTCTGCCTACTGTCCTATCAAATAAAGGCAAAATGCCCTCCCAAAAAAAAGACAAAATCACACACACACACACACACACACACACAAATACATACAAATATACTGTACATATACACAAACACAAGATCATCCAGGAGGTAGACAGACACTGTACTCTATGTCACATATTGATCTACATAGTGTCACGGTCCTGCTTGTGTACGATTGGTACTTCTGGCTGTCCATCAGAGGGAGGCGAAGCTGGGGTAGTGACGTGATGCGGATTGTCCTTATAGAGGCTTCCGTAGCAGTGCTAGTCCTCCCTTATCATGTGATTCATACAGAAGACGGACATGACTGTTTGCAACAGCGTGTACCTTACTTTGATGTAACGTTACATGTTTGTAGGCGTCTTGTGTTGTTATGTGTTATATGTACATAAACGAGCAGCGTAGTGCTCATCACCACCAAACACTACCAACACACCAGACCGAGCTGTCCGGACATACAGGGATATCTGCCAAGCCACTCAAGACTGCTAACCAGGTGACCTATAGAGCAGAACTGCGCCGCATCTTCAAGCTTCCAGCGCAAAGGCCACCGACCCTTTTACTGGGAAACCCACCATAGGAAAAGACTGTACAAGAAGCCGAAAATACTTCAAACAAACCATTTAAAACGGTTTAATTTGATAGAGATATGCCGAAGAGTTGCTGTGTTGTTAGTTTCACTAACAATTAAAAAAAATAGATATATCGCAGATATACCTTTTTTTTAATAGAGTAGGGGTGACACCGTCAATGTGGACGATGCATGTAACCTGGTGGAAACTGGATACATTGTTCATATAAGGCAAGTACCTCGTGTCGATGTATCTTACGCATTCTATTTCCGGGCCGAGTTTAAATATATTGTCATGTCATGGTGTCTTTGCGTCATTTATAAATTAAATTAATTATGTTATTTTTCCATTGATTTTTTTGGTACTGCTATTTTACATTGAAGTCAACGGCGAGTGGCTTGTGTTGTCCCCTAAAAAGGGGTGCGACCTTCACATTTTGCGAATTACCCGGATGTGCTCGTGTGGTCTATCGCCTCTGTTTGATGAGACAAACACTTGTGTGTTTGGTAGAAATTCCTGGACAACGAAGCCTGATGTTAATGTTATTGTTAGAGTCTAGAAGCACTGGCTGTGACAATAGAAAATACACAATCATGTATACTGTGGGCCCTATCTTCCCCCTGGCGTTAGGCGTTAAACTGGCGTTAAACGCAAAAAAAACACGCTTTGCGCCTGACTTGGGAAGATAGCATCATGTTTTTAGACCCCGAAATGCGCTTTACGCCGAAGAGGCGTGGCACAGTGCCAGAATAGGCCAGAATGGGCGTTTCGGCCTTAAACGTTATCTTCCCCACTGGCATTAATTTTGCGCTTAACGATTTTCAAAACCAGGCCTTATTCAGTGTGCCGACTCCCCTACCAAAGCCACACACAGACACACATGTGAAATCTCCCACCATGCATTGAGGCTAATACATTTTGATAAGAAATAGCAAACAAATCAGCCTAAGTAGGCTAAGTGGTAGATATAAATAATATTTATGTTAACACAACATGCAATTCTAGAACATTTCAATATTGGACAAAATAAAACATAAAAATCAAAATACAACCCTATGTGAAACATATATTATGTAATCCAGGTGGCATATATATCCGTCGCAAATACAACGTGGTATAGACGAGTGACAGCTGTAACACGTACTGTGATGTCCGCTCCAACAAGACTTAGCTTACTGTACTTTTTCAATAAAAACACATTTATGCCATGACTTTACATAATGTAGGCTATATTTATGTGCATCATTTAGCCTGTGCTGTGATGTGCAGGAGCAGCAGGTAGCCTACAAGTTATAAAACTACCTGCCCTGAATGAGCCGAGTGGGGGTGCTTGTTCACTATTGTGAAAGTTATGTGTTTACAACATAAAGATCATGGAATTGGATGGTGTCAGGGATGTCACCGATAGTTAACGTTCTATATTGTAGGCTACAGGGAGACCGCATCAGCCCTGCTGAACAGATCTGTATTTGCCTGGCTGTAGGTTGAATTGTTTTATTCAGGCTATGATCTGTGATGTGCTGAGATATCCAAATTGGCATGAAGAGATGACAGCATGCAGCCGCAACCCGGACTCGATCGAGTGGATCGGAGCTTCGAAAGGAAGAATGTCATTGCTAACTGCAGTTCAGCAATGACCACAGTTGTGAATAATTCTACGCCTAAAAAACGTGGTTAAATGGTTAAGGCCGGGTTTAGCGCCGAGGGGAAAATAGGGACTGCGCCTGACCACGCCCACTAATAGCGCTGCGCCTGGCGTTAAACGCTATTTTAAGGCCAGGGGGAAGATAGGGCCCTGTATGTGCATGTATACTTATTAGGGGTGGACAATCAAGCAGAATACAATACCAACAGACATAGCACATACGTTTTTCAGACATGTTTATAGGTGCAGACATCCGTTGTGACATAAATGAGAGTTCTTGGCAGTTTTTCCCATGGCCTTTAATATTAACACACTACGGTAATTGACTATTTAAACTATATTTTGTTAGTATATATAATGTACCGTAAATTCCGGACTATAAGCCGCGGCTTTTTTCCCGTTTTTTGGCCCCTGCGGCTTATATAACGGTGCGTCTTATCTATGGATTTTTTTCAGAAAAAAAATTTCAAATACAAATAAAATCTCTCTTTTTTAGCACTCTTTCTACCTATAAATCCACTTCTGTTTTAATTTCCTCTGTTGCCCTCTTTTCACCACACCGCGGACACTGTGTGCACTGTCGAAATAAACAAAGGTGTTGTGTTATGTTGTTTTGTTGAAATGTTACGGTAATACGGTAAATGGGAGCTTCCTCAAACAGCCAACAATCCCCTCTGTGCGTGAACCCTTACATATGGTAATTACGGTAAGCAAAGTTCATCAGCCCGGAATCACAACAAGACGAGCAGTCTCTCTCTCACTTACCATGGGGAAGGTACGCAGAAAGTCACACGATGCAGCTTTCAAGCTGAAAGCAGTCGAACTCGCACTAAAAGAAACAAACAGAGCAGCAGCGCGTACCCTGGGCATCGATGAGTCAATGGTGAGACGTTGGAAGCAGCAGCAGGAGGAACTGTCTCAGTGTAATAAGACAAAAAAGTCCTTCAGAGGCCACAAAAGCAGATGGCTGGAACTTGAAGATTCCCTTGAGGACTGGGTGTTGACCCAGAGAGGAGACGGCCGAGGCGTTTCCACGGTGCAGATCCGACTGAAGGCCAAAACAATCGCCACCGAGATGAAAATTGAACATTTCAGAGGTGGGCCATCTTGGTGCTACCGATTCATGAGACGAAAGGGACTGTCCGTCCGGGGGAGAACTACTGAACAACTCCCTCCCGACTACCAGGAGAAAATCACAAACTTCGGCGAATTCACACAAAGGAAGATCACGGAATATTATAGGAGTGTGAAAACATCCACAATCACCAACGGGTTCCAAAACGCTGGACTGCTGCGGGATGAAAAGGATGACGCCGCCACAGCTGGCGCTGAGGGCCGTCAGAGGCTTCAGAGGCTGTTCGATGCCGACAGTGATGAAGAGGAGTTCGTTGGTTTTGAGTGACAATGAAGGAGAGAGGAGAGTGGTTGACGAAGCCACCCTGAACCTGTTCGTTTCCGACACTGAAGATGAGGACTTTGGTGGTTTCAGTACGCAGGAAGAAGAGGAAGACGAGGATTAGTGACTTGACTTCTCTGGTTACAGGTTTGCTGCACATATACGGTAGCCTATTGTTGTGTGATTTTGTCTGGGGATTAGTGACCTGACTTTTGTTTTGTTTTGTTGAAATGTTAATAAATGGGAGCTTCCCCAAACAGCGATCTCTTTCCCGACATTCCTCTCTGTGCACGAACCCTTTCATATGGTAATTAAACATCAAAACACCCGCGGCTTATAGTCCGGTGCGGCTTATAGAAGAAAAAAATAGTCAATTTTGGTGCTGCGGCTTATAGACCGGTGCGTCTTATAGTCCGGAATTTACGGTAAGTATTTCCTCCTGGAATCCCCCTTTTTTACATTTTTACATGTTCTACTATTGAGTGATATGTTTTGTGTGGTTAACTCCATTTAGTGTGAAGTTGTCCTCATTGTATTCTTGTGAGTATCTCATTGGGTAATTGACACCTGCCTATCAGCCAATCAGCAATTGAGGACTTAAATGCAGACCTGGTGGCAGTCTCACACCCATAGCGAACCTGATGAAGCAAACATGTGAAACGCGTTGTTCACCTTGTTTCTTTTTCTCTCTTTTTTTATGTATCAAAATAAAGTGTTCATCTATCCTATCGTATCTCTCCGCTGGAGAACTTTTTTTTTTATTATTATTATTCTTGTGATTCACCCTGCACCAGCCGGCACCCAGGAGAGTGGCACTGCTGTGCACAGGGCTTTTCTCTGCTGTTTACACCAATTGACTAATAACGTGTCCACTGATATGAGGAAATATATCGTGATATAGATTTATTTTGGCCATATCTTCCAACCCTAATACACATATATGTACTGTAGTCTACACACTTGCTTGTTATTTTATCTGTATGTGTTTAGCTTGCGTGTGTGTGGGTGCAGAAACGCAACACACTACTTTGAATCCCAAAAGGCAGTGATTTGATTGCTCATGCTCTGTCCACAACTAGAAATATTGTATATTAGAAACTAGTTAGGTGATATATAAATCACTTCTTTCCATTTCTCTAGCCATGTTTTTTATGTAATGAGGTTTCCTTTCCCACTATTGTTTTTTTTTTTGCCTCACTCCTTTTGCTTAATATAACCTTGTTTCCTTGTCATTTATCATGATCGTCTTCACTTTTTTACGCTCTGGTTTTCGAAGATGCCATACAGATAGTATAGTTTTGTTGTTGTTGTTTGTTTTAAAGGACTATATTGTGTACACAGAAAAATAAGGGTGCCGAAAATAGTTATTTGGAGTGATGCCATAAGAGAACCATTTCAGACTGTTATTTTCCACATTTGTGCCATCACCCAGCTTCCTTTTAATATCCCAGAGAACCATATTCTTCTTCTTTTGTATATTAAAAGGTTCTTAGGGAATCAGAAATGATTGTTAATGATTCTTCTATCTATGGCATCACTCCAAAGAACCATCTTCGGTTCCAGTTTGCACCTTTATTTCTCTGTGTGTGTCGATATGACAACTCCAAACCCTCTTTCCTCTCGTTGTGTCTTTAGAAAGAAGAGAGGGTGTCGGCTCTCCGCAACCAGCTGGCCGAGCGACAGGCCCTGCGCAACCGCCGCAGACCGTCGGCGGGCCAGACCCAGAACCACAGCACAGCCCCCACTGCGCCTTCGACCCAGCCAGATCCCAAGTCCCTGCTGCCCCCGCCCGGCTACCCCAACCCCACCACGGACAACCACGCCCTGCCTCCATCCTTCTCTAACTCCTCCAACCTCTACCAGGCCGACAGCAAGATGAGCCGCAACCACTGTCACAACAGCCAGATCCCCCTCCTGTACAAGTAGGCCCCTGATGCGGGGGAGACCGGGGCACGGTGCACCCAGGGGACACACACTTACACACACAACGAGACACTGTGACTTTCACTTGTTTCGGCGACGAGCACAACGCTGTAGAGAGTGACATTTTTACGGAAGCACAAGTAGTACGCGGGAGTGCTTTTTTTACACTCAGCAGCTCGGGAGAGAGTCACGCATCCTTCACAGTTTCCATTCCACTGTGTTTTAAACCCAGCTAAAGAGGCATTTGTGAGCGGTGAACACGAAGGTCGAGCACATCCCAGTCTGGCAGCGCTCACTGTCTATTTGAAAGGTCGAGTGAATGGACAGATCTCTCAGTCATTCGTTATCTTGTTCTGTTGTAGACACATCGCTTTGAGGAATCTTAAAAGGAAAACTTTATGTATGTGTTTGCTATCTATCGCCACCCTTTGTCTCTCGAGTTTGTTGACTAGACAAGCACATAGTGATTTCTATTGTTATTCTGTAATATCGGATCTGTTTTGTCATGGACTTGTTGTTGTTGACAATTTGTTTACTTTTGGAGAGAGTTGTGGAAATTGACCAAGGAACAAAGCAATGTACAGTTCCCCCCCCCCCAATATTTGTTCTTAAAGAGCGACTGAGCTCAAAAGTGTCGAATAGTGATTTCACTGAGAAGTGATAATGTGCATTATCCAATAGCCATAATTATGAAGGGCCGAGCGTCGTAGCATGTATGGATGTTTGTCATCAGGACTCCGTATTCAAGTACAGCATCACATCTTAAAAATCCAGACCTTTCCTGATGTACGAACTTACGAATATGAGACCCATTTGGTAGGATGATATTATCAGACCTGGCTGATGTATTAATACTTTTTGATAGTTTTTGCCATTTGGGGGGAAAAAAACATTTTACAATTTTTCCAAGATTGGTGGTATTTATCAAATTAGTTGTACAGTTGTAGCCATCAAATAAATCTTTCATCCTGGATCTATCCTGCAAATATCCTCCACTGGTGCTGCAACCGCCACTGCAGATCTGTTCCCTCTCAAATGTTGTAGGTAGAAATGAGAGATTATAACAAAACTCTAATCTTTGAAACTTCTACCTGTCAGAGCAATTTTTGTACCTTCTGAAAAAGAAACAGAATTTAAATTGGTAACACTTTATTTGGATAGTCCGCCTACACATAGTCTACAGAGTATTTGTAATATTTCAACAGCTTGTTAGTTGACATTCAACAATTCAACTGTTTAACAGAGGTTTGACATATTATCTATGTATGAGTATGTGACAATTCATGAACATACCTACATTTTACAATAGGTGCAGGTGTGTGGAATTGTAGAACGTCGTCAACTAATGTCAACTATAAGCTGTTGAAATGTTAACTTACAAATACTCTGTAGACTCTCTGTAGGCGTAGGCCTACTGTCCAAATAAAGTGTCCTGCAGCAGTAGAGCAGAAAGCAGGCAGTACTGTAAAATGTGTGGTTTCTGCGATGGCTACATCTGTAGATATTCAGAAAAAGCACACAGACTTTTCTCAAGATTTTGTACATGTGCCTCTGCTGCACATCATTCTTCTAAGCCTTTTTATTTTGAATGGATGCTAGTTTTGTTTTCCCATAAAAGACAATCTGGGTAAATGTGGATGCTCATTCTTACACTGAATTCTTTCAGATTTTTTCTATTTGTTTTTCCCATTTTTGCCTTTGGATAACTACAGTTGTAAATGTATCAAAGAGGGATATATGTAAAGTCATCTGATATTCAACAGTTAATCTGGATGTACTATTTCATTCATTAGCTATTTTCAAATTTTATAAAGCAATGATACCTAACAGCTTTATCAGATGGTGATACAATAATTTGACAAATATTCTTTGAATATATTTCATTGTGCACTTTAAACTCAACAAACTATGGTTCTACTACAACTTTATGTTGCTATTATAATAATACATTTTAGCTCAGGTATGGAGAAGGAAGACATAATGCAGTCGCAGGACATTAATGAATGAAATAGCCCATATTAACTGTGGATCAGATAGTGTAAAATATGAATGCAGAAGTCATTTAAAAAATCTATAATATTGCACATATATGACAATATACCTAAATTTGAGGATATTTGTATTCACTATATCTAAGATCTTAAATGTTAATATATTTCAGAGTATGTGTATGCAAATATATGGATACCATGGTCAAATAAAACCATTGTTTTTCACTGGGTATTTTTGTGCTTTATTGTTATCTTTTATGAAAGCAGAAATAGGCTTTACATGAATTGAAATTTCAAATTGAATTTACATGAATTGCAGGGCTGATTTTGAAAATGCTACATATCCATTTTGGACACTTCTCAACCCCCAATTCATAATTGAAAATCTCCAGAATAAACAATCCAGTCTGTATAACCATTTTCATCCAAGGACAAGTAACCTACTAACTTTTATATGGCACCATAATTAGCTTATATTTTCTAATTGATCAGTCCAAGTGTAGGTCCCAGTTTCTTTCAAATTGAGGATTTTGTTCAGTCCCATTATTTTTAGTATTATTCCTGTGGATTTCCCTGTAGATACTGTACATCATATTTACATCAACCACTAGATGTCACCAATTATTTACTGCTTTTCTAACTCGGTAGGACCTTTGAGCAATTAACTCTATCCAACCTTTCACTGTGAGGGAAATGTGTTATTATTCTCCAGCTGAGCTTGCTGGCGTCGCTCCATAAAGGAGCAAATAAACCCCCGAAGATGAGATCATTAAACGAAAGTGGGAAGTGTTTTTTTAATACAATAGCCAGCTGCAAAGGCCCATGGGAACCTCATTATGGGGACAATAAGTGGATGTTTATAGATAAAAGAAAATATACCATGTGTCTAAGTACATCCTATAAATGTGTGCTTTTACATGATGATAATGTCACCAAACCAGCTGTGGGCCAGGTCCGATCCTTTTCCAGCTGACTGGAGACGAGGTATGCAGTAATGGAGGGGGTGGGAGTGGTGGTGGTGGAGGTGGAAGAGGAGGGGAGGTCACTGGGGAAAACCCGCTCTGGGTTGAGGCTTCTGCGGGCCTCCACCTGACACAGCACTCAGCAAGACGCACAAAGCAGGAAATTCCCCTCGTCTTGTCTGATCTAACAAAGGAAGTATTTGCTGGCTGTGAGGAATTTCATAGTGACCATGCCAAATAATAGACTGAGCCTGAATGTATGTGAGTTACTGCCCAGGCTAGCTGAAGCTGTTTCCCTTCTCAGCCACAATTCTCTGCTTTGTACCACAAGTATGAAGGGGAAAAAAGCATTGTCCTTTGTAACAACAGGGTGAAATAAAATCATGATTTGAGGTCATTTTGGCACTTTAATGACAAAAAAGGTATATAAATATAATCTTTAACACCTAATCCTGTACTTAAATACAAATAAATACAAATAAATACATTATGGAATGGAATGGTAAGTGATAATAATAAGTAAAATAGAACAATTTGCAATAATCCATGAACCTACACTCTCCAGTGAAGAGCTGTCATCATCTGGTACAGTACAGAAAGTCTAGACTACAATCTCAGGTCAACATAAATATAAATAATGAACAAAAGTGCTTAAAATAGCAGTAATATTGCAAACTGTTGCAGTTTATACGAGTTACAATCAGAAAAGCCTGTTAGGCTACAACGTGTACATCTCCATTGAGATTTAAATTGTCCTTATCACCACGAAGATGAATAATAACAAACAAACATAAAACATAAAAGTAACATAAAAGTGAAGATTTGCCAAAAACTGATGGCACTTGGCTGAACTTTGTACCTATTGCATTACTGTCATACCCATAATCACAGCAAAGATGGCTCTCTTGCTACTACTCTACTGCTGCATTAAAGTGCAAACACACCAAAGAATGTCTTGCCCCCCTCGGTCTCCAGCTCTTCTAGTTGGTTGGTCTCCGTCCACAGTTTGTCTCCCTTATTCAGCTGAAACACTGCGCCGAGATATATGGCGTTGTACCAGCCCTCTCCGACCCTGTAGCTGTCTTCGTGAGCGGCGCGCTGGCAAGCCGACCTCACTGCGCTCATCAGAGACACTCTGCTGCCGATGGAGTCCGAAAGGCGCCAAATTCTGTGGCTGAGAGGAGCGAGCCGCTTTCCCAGGCTCTCCTCGTCGCCATCATTGCAGGAGACTCTGAACGAGGCCTGGCTGTAGACGAAGTACAGGCCGCTTTTAGGGATAACGATCTGGTTGTCCTTCAGCCGGAACCCCCCCTGAGCAAACGCCTGGCCTTGATCATTCCTCCACTCCACCTGGTCTTTGAAACGCCCGTCTTCTTCATAGCTGCCTAGAATCAGAAGAAGAAATAAACGTTACAGCCTTAAAGTGCCTGAGCTCTGCTGTGAGCATGGGGGGGGGGGGGGGGGGGGGGTCAAACGAGAGAGAATAGTCAATCAACCAGTTTATTTGGAGGTCTGAATGAAATGAGGTAACGGCAACGAAAAACGTCTACAGCTACTTCCTCATAGCGTTTCTCCCTATATTGTTTCTAAAAAGGAAACTCCGCAAATATCAGACACAAGGGCGAGAACGAGTTTGAATGACAGTGTGGAAAAGACTAGACCATGGGCCCATTGTTTTGCTGAGAAACAAATCAAGGTAGGCTTAGGCTATGATGACTCACCTTCTAAATGGATGGCTGCCTTGGCTTTGCTGCCGATCCGCCTCAGTGTGAAGTGGGGATCTGAGAAGAGGGAGACAAATGTGAGCTTGTCTCAAGTGATCCACGGAAGCTCAGAAATATCCCACGATACCTTCAGCATTTTGGGAATGAGCAGCCATGCATATAATCACCTGTCGCTTCACCGGTTTCCTTCCCGATCCGTGCTTCTGTTGGGCCTGGCTGCATCTGTTGGGGGGGGGGGGGGGGGCATCCCACAGTTAGACACAGCAACTCGCCACTTTCTCACCAGATACACCAGATACAGGATTCTAAAGCATTCCTACTCAAATGGATCCTTACCATTGTTTCCTGCCTTCCATTCCAGTACCAAACGAATAGCTGGGTACCACCTATGCAAAGGCCCACGATGAAGAGGGCCCCGCACACCTTCCATATCCAGCCTAAGGATGACTTCTTTTCAACCACAGTCACTGTCCTCTCCCCAAGGCCCATCTCCACGTCGCCCGCTGTCACTGTATAGGCCACCATACTGTGGACAACACTAAGCTCAAAGGCTGCTGAGAAAAGTCTGGTAACTGGATACTTGACTTGAATTTCTCTGTACTGTATGTCCAGATGCCTCCAGCGCTGGCTGTGATGATGTCGTCTCCTTGTGTTGCTATTGTGTTAGGAGTGAACTTCTGCCAGAGAGCTTGTAGTATTTATGCTGTGGCAGCTGCTTCTGCAGAAGGGAAACTCCAGTGATGTCACTCTCTGTAAGTGGAGACAGTGCAGCAGGCAGGCAAGCAGAGCAACCTGGGGAGGGAAAGAGAGAAGTCATAGAAATATGAGAGGACTTTTACCCAATGGGAATCGTGGTTTCAGGATGGGAAAGTGTTTTGCTGCTACTTTAAGGTTTTTGAAAAATTACACAGTGAAGCAAGACACAGATCCTCAGACAGACGCACACACAAATTGGGTACAGAGACTGAGACACAAACTCACAAACATGTTGTGCTTAACCACTGAGTGTGTATTACTGCTACCCAAAGAATGTAAGCCTTGTCTGTTAATTGCTGCGGTTTACAAATGAATCCATCACTCACCATGTGCACTTTGAGGTCACATCGGACCAGAAAATTCAGATACTATCCTGTAATTCCAGTAATCCACCTGTAAATCAATGATTTTAGTTATGATTATTCTTATTCATAAAGTATTGATAGTATTGATGTAGTAGAGGTTCACTTTAATTAGTGCAGCTCTTAATTATTGAAAGAGTAGGTTAAAAGAAAAAACATCACCAAATGAAGACCGCTAGTCTTCCTGGGGTCCAAACACATTACACATTACATTACTAGCAAACAAAGTAAACTGCAGTAGAAATAACATAATTTAGTGAAAGGATAAGAAATAGTACAATGCAATGCAAATAAAGGACAATCACAGAAAAACAGTAAAAAGCAAGAAAGAAAAACAACAATAGTTTGGTCAGCTAGTCATGTAGCTGGCCTATTGCCCAGAAATCAACTGATCTCTATAACACTGTACTATTAAAAAACATAAAAAGAGAAGTCAATGTGGTGTCACAAGCGTCAATGTGCGTTTACTGGTGTTTGTGAGTGCAGATGGGATCTTAGCTTCCATTTAAAAGCTACCCTCCCATAGATGGAAGAAATATTTCCTGGTAGACAATTCCAAGACACTATAGACCTATATGACGGTTTTCTTAGTTGGTGTTAATGTAGGTCTAGGCAAAGTCAACTGACCTCCACTCGCCCCTCTGGTGGAGTGTGTGTGAATACTTGAACTATAAATTATGCTGTTGAAAAGAAATGTAGGAGTTTGGTATGAATAACTTTTAAATGTAAAAGTAGGATGGACGATAGTCTTTGCTCAACAGTAAGCCATGTCACAGTGAGACGTGCATGTCAGCTACGCTGGGGGGAGCACCCCAGGACCAGCCTATCTGCCTTATTTTGTGCTACTTGTAACTTCTCAAGTAGACCTTTAGATGCTGATGACCATACCACAGAGCAATAGTCCAAATGACACAGAACTAATGAAGAAACAATTTGGCGAAGTGTCAATGGTGGAACAAATTATGTACACTTCCTAGTGATGGCAACAGCTCTACCCATTTTCTCAACCACCTTATTGTTGTGATCAGACCATGACAAGGTACAGTCCTAGAAGTTTTACTGTTTTTACTTGCTTTATAATTTGACCATCTATCAGTAAGTTCATTTTAGGATTCTGCGATCATCTATAATTAGAACCAACAATTGTGCACATTGTTTTTGATATATTAAGTATACGTTCATTTGCCTTTATCCAATTGCATATAATGCTCAGCTCGCTAGACAGAACCTGGTTAAGTTCAATACATGTGGGTGCCGCATAATAAAGAGTAGAATCGTCTGCATACATTGTCAAATTTGCCTTATTGATTGCATATGGCATATAATTTGTAAAGATAGAGAAGAGCAGAGGGCCAAGACAACTGGTCAGGATAGTAGAGAAGCCTTTGTCATTATTTCAGATAGTCTCTGATGCTCAATTAGATGCACTATTCACAATGTTCTAAGAATATACCATCATTTACATACTCAAATATGTTTCAGCCTGGAAAGAGAAAACTGGGCTCAGGCTCATGTTGGCAGCAGCCAGCGTTTGTGTTTCTGTCTCAGCGCTGTGACGCAACGCAACTCAGTCCAAAATCCACTGACCTAACAGGTTTCAACACTTCTCCTTCTCTGCTACACGGGTCTGCCTTTTACTTCCCCTTTTCACTTTCTTACCTGACTGCTTGCGTATCTGTTTTCATTTGACTATTTTTAGCCACTGTTGTAAAATTGCTTTCCGATTTGGTACCTTTTCCATTTTACTCCCATGGGTTGGTGAATGGCGCTTTCTCTCTCTCTCTCTCTCTCTCTCTCTCTCTCTCTCTCTCTCTCTCTCTCTCTCTCTCTCTCTCTCTCTCTCTCTCTCTCTCTCTGGCTGCATGTTCAGTAGCTTACACACAACATTCTTTTTCATTGTATTCTAGGTTTGTGTAGTGGTTCTCAAAGTGGGGTGCAGGGAACCCCAGGGGTCCCTAGCAAAAAGGAGAATAATTTATTTTCACTATAATTCCATCCATGACACAATGACAGAATGTATGATTATTTTGGTCATGGGTTTCATATACTTTCTGTAATAAAAGATCTAAAAGCAAAAATCTTATCAGATGGGGGACCCTGGAACAAAATCGTATCAAATGGGGGCTCTGTGGTATAATTTGTGTCAGTTTAGGGGTCCTTAACATGGAACAAGTTTGAGAACTGGTGTACAGTATAGCCTATCTTGGAAACATGTCAATTAAAAGGCTCAACAGCGAGTATTTACCGCTGTGGTTTGTAAATGTGTCATTTGTGTCATTTGTGAAAAAGTGGTTACCTACTGTCATCTCTGGCATTGAGCTGTGTCATTCCTCCATGCAGATACAAACTGACCGCAAGATGCTGCACGATGACACACACACACACACACACACACACACAGTGGCGGACTGCATAATCGGGCACGTCGGGCAAATGCCCGGTGACCTGGCCTGGCCTGGCCTGCCAAATTTTTTTTTTTTTTTTTTTTTTTTTTTGGCAGGCCAGGCCAGGCCACTCACTGAACAGCAGGCCAGGCGTCGCCTACTGGTTTACTAGTGGTTTTATTACTTTATTCAGGTTTAAAGTGGGTGCATCTCATTGTAAAATTGGACTTGGCCCAAATTGGGCTTCAAACGGCCCAAATTGGGCTTCAAACGGCCCAAATCGGGCTTCAAACGGCCCAAATCTGGCTTTAAACAACCCAAATCTGGCTTCAAACGGCCCAAATTGGGCTTCAAACGGCCTAAATTGAGCTTCAAACGCCCCAAATTTTCCAACGCGCGTCACCCCGTATCGGCCTGGCCTGCTTGGTATCTAATGCCCGGCCTGAATTATGATCCCAGTCCGCCCCTGCACACACACACACACACACACACACACACACACACACACACACATTGAGCTGTGTCATTCCTCCATGCAGATACAAACTGACCGCAAGATGCTGCACGATGACACACACACACACACACACACACACACACACACACACACACACACACACACACACACACACACACACACACACACACACACACACAACTGCACATTTCCTTCCTTAGCAGTGCTTCCTGCCTGGTGAACTGCTCAGCCTCCATCTAAGATGACAAAATGTAATGTACATTCATTTGATGAACGCTACATTTCCCATCCTTGAAAATACCTCTGATTTATGTTTGAATCAATCTAGGAACCCAGTGTCTATTTTTTAAATAAAAATAGACTCTGGTTTCCCAGATTGTGTTTGAATGTGCTTTGTCATTTCTTCCTCCCTGATATTATTATACTGTAGCTGTGTAAGGTACACAACATTTAGAGTATAGGGAACTAATGAGGAACAAATGAGGAACTATTAGAGTAGTTAATGGTCAGTTCTTGAGTAACTCCTAATACAAATAATGTCATAGATTATAACATTGGGTATGGTTAGTTAATTGAGTGAGTGAGTGAGTGAGTGAGTGAGTGAGTGAGTGAGTGAGTGAGTGAGTGTCCCCTAAAGTGTCCCCTAAAGTCAAATGCTGAAGTGCTGAATGATCCTGAGTAGTTAATTAGTATGAATCATTACTTAATCATGATTAGCTAATAGCTACTCTATGAAATTTGATTTAATTGTCCAGTCTATGGGTGACCGTGTTACTCAAGAACTGACCGTTAACTAATAGTTCCTCATTAGTTCTCTAGTTTTGAGTACCTTATTGTAAAGTGTTCCGCCCGATGGATTCAACCCTGACAAGCTGTGTTTTCCCCTTGGTGACAATATCAGAGGTGACCTGTAATATGTAACTCACAGACTCCCACTGGATTCCACTAGGAGACAAATACCTCTTTTCATGACGCTAGGGAATACAAACCTTATGACATCAAAGGTGGTGAAACTCAACCTGCACAGTTAGGGACTTCATATCTGGTGGCCTTTTCCCTGCCCTGTTTGCAGCCTTTCTGCCTTATCTTCAGCAGCCCTCTCTCTCCCAGTAAGCATGGTGGCATATTCCCTCACATGGAACTCTCCCTGCCATATTATGAACAGGGTGGAAAAAGCCCCCTTTTGTTCTCTGGTCTGATGCTGCTCTGGGCTTGCATCATCAGCTCCCAGAGTGCGGTCATCACACGATTAAGCTAGACTACAATGACAAATGAGATTATGACTAGGCTGCAGGAAGGAAGGGCAGAGGGAAGGCGGGAGGGTAGGGAAGGAAGGATGTGATGCGCTTTAGTGCCACATTTTCAGATTTGTGTGGTGACACGATCACAGGTGCAAGTTTGAAGGAACAAAAGATCCACAACCCATTTTGGTTTCCAAGTCACCGGCCCTCCTTCGATGTTACCGTGTGGGGGTTTGGAGGGAGCTGTCTGTGTAAGCCTGTAAGGGAATAAAATGAGGTTGAACCACAAATGCAAGGTGGCTTCCACACCATACTGTATAGTCTAGCAGGCTAAAAAGCATCTTTCTGATCTCCACCGAGGTTCTGTGGTAGTTAGTGAGTTAGCCTGTCTGTCTGTCAGCAGGATATCTCCAAAACGTATGAGCAAGTTTCTAAGAAATTTTGAGGACATTTTGGCCCAAGGAACAGCTGATTAAAATGTGGTGATCTGGATCTGTCCAGTAGACAAATATATTTGAGACATAATCTGAAACTAATGAAGATAGAAGATAAGAAGTTGCATTTGCAGAGTCATTGAGGTTATAATTGAAGAGATGCTGTAGGAGTAACGTCTTTGAGTATCAGAGCATGTTGGAGAATTGTTCAGTGTTGGTGGAGGTTTGTGCTCTCAGGGAAACGTCTGGTTCAGTTTCCTGTGATCAAAAACGTATAAATATGATATGTGTATATGTGTGTGGCTGAACGTGTGTGTGTGTGTTGATAGTGTTGTGGTTGCATCCGTGATGTCATTGCAGTCATTAACTGTCATGGACGTCACTTCCTGCTTCAGCACTGTACCAGAGATTTTCTTCTGCAATTTATTTTCCCATAGACATTTCGTAAAATGCTTATAAAAAGAGTTGTACTTGGTCAAACCAAACGGTTCAGCTGAATCGGGAGAGACCATAGAACATTTCACTCAGACCAAAACTAAAAAAAAAAACAGAAAAAATATTTTCTTTAAACCCGCATTTTGTTACGTTTTGGTCAGAGTGAAATGTTATGCGATCTCTCCTGTTTCTAAATATAGCTGAACCGTTTGGTGTGAAGAAGTAAAACTATTTTTATAAGCATTTTACGAAATGTCTATGGGAAAATAAATGGCGGATGAAAATCTCTGGTACCATCCAGATCCATGAACTCACATTCTGTTTCGTTCTGTGAATCCGTCTGGACTCCGTCCGAGCTGTCATTTCAGTGGGTGGAAGTCCAGTCATTCAGCCAATCAGCATCGGTTCCAGTCCAATCCAAATCCACTCGGAAAAACAGCAAAAACATATTTTCTGCTGAGAATCTCCGCTGTTGCATACTCCTGTTCTTGTTTAATTGTTGTTATTGAGTCTATTTCTGCAATAACTGCACTTATGGCTGTTTAACTCAACGAATGTTGACAATACTGTTCGAGGCGGAGAGCCACGGAGGCAGCCATTACTGTTTTGCCGGCGGCGTTCCTGATTGGCCGGTTATGATGTCAACTATGAGGCAGGTCCCTGATTGGCCCGTCTGCATTGTGGAATCTGAAAGTGCCCACCACGGGGGAGAAGCCAGACGGTCTCACAGAACGAAACACAAATGTGAGTTCACATGACCGGATGGTTTACCAGGCTATAACTCGACCATGTGGCGTCAGGATTAAACGTTGGACTCTATTGCAGACTAAAACCATGAACTACCGATAAAGACTGTTTCACATTGAACTGAACTCCGATGTTTCACCGTGTATGTACAGTATGTCGCTGTTTGTCTGTACATCGTTTCAGCACTCCCCTCTGCACATTGCGGAATCAGCCCAACAACAGCAGCACAAGCTGGCCACATTTCTACTGGACCGGACGTCGGGCGAGCAGAGGACCAGGCCCGGGCGTCGGGCGAGCAGAGGACCAGGCCGGGCGTCGGGCGAGCAGAGGACCAGGCCGGGCGCCGGGCGAGCAGAGAACCAGGCCGGGTGCCGGGCGAGCAGAGGACCAGGCCGGTCGTCGGGCGAGCAGAGGACCAGGCCGGGCGCCGGGCGAGCAGAGGACCAGGCCGGGCGTCGGGCGAGCAGAGGACCAGGCCGGGCGTCGGGTGAGCAGAGGACCAGGCCGGGCGCCGGCGAGCAGAGGACCAGGCCGGTCGTCGGGCGAGCAGAGGACCAGGCCGGAGGTTCAGTTTCAGAGACCAATACAAGCCAGAGCTGAGTCAAGGTAAGGGCCAAGCCAGAGCTGAGTCAAGGTAAGGGCCAAGCTTAGTCCCTGGATTTCCTTCCTTCTCCCCCCTCTCTCCCGATGAGGTGCTTAAACTCATCAGCTCGAACCGAGCCACTTACTGCCCCCTCGATCCCATCCCTTCCTCTCTCCTCCAAACCATCTCACCGGACATATCTCCCTTCCTCACTACCTTCATAAACTCCTCTCTGTCCTCTGGTCTTGTTCCGCCTGCTCTAAAGACTGCAAGAGTCAAGCCTCTGCTTAAGAAACCCTCCCTTGACCCTACTGCTATTCAGAACTACAGACCTGTCTCTCTTCTCTCATTCCTTTCCAAAACCCTTGAACGAGCAGCGTCCGAACAACTTTCTCTCTATCTCTCCCAGAATTACCTCTTGGACCCTCTGCTGTCCGGTTTCAAGGCTTCTCACTCCACTGAGACAGCTCTTCTTGCTGTCACAGAGGCCCTTCACACTGCTAAGGCCTCATCCCTCTCCTCTGTCCTTGTCCTCCTTGACCTGTCTGCTGCCTTCGATACAGTCAATCACCAAATCCTTCTTTCCACTCTGTCTGACCTCGGCATTTCAGGTTCTGCACTCTCCTGGTTTGCTTCCTATCTCTCGAACCGCTCATACCAGGTCTTATGGAGAGGGTCCGTCTCCAGATCCTGCCCTCTTACCACTGGTGTCCCCCAGGACTCAGTCCTGGGCCCCTTACTTTTCCTTCTCTATATCAGATCTCTTGCCTATGTGATCTCTTCTCATGGCTTATCTTATCACTGCTATGCTGATGACACCCAACTTTTCCTTTCC
Organism: Poromitra crassiceps; assembly: GCF_964638095.1. Classification (NCBI taxonomy): domain Eukaryota; kingdom Metazoa; phylum Chordata; class Actinopteri; order Beryciformes; family Melamphaidae; genus Poromitra; species Poromitra crassiceps. The sequence continues at coordinate 99,388,684 of NC_139623.1, read as the reverse complement.
TTCCCCCCCTCCGACACTCAAATCGAGGCTCGCATCTCTGCATGTCTCAAGGACATTGGCGACTGGATGTCTGCCCACCACCTCAAGCTCAACCTTGGTAAGACAGAGCTACTCTTCCTCCCAGGGAAAGACTGTCCTCTCACAGATCTCTCCATCTCCATCGACAACACCACTGTACTGCCCTCCCAAACAGCTAAGAACCTTGGGGTGATCCTCGACAACCAGCTGTCTTGCTCAGCCAACATAGCTGCGACAGCACGCTCCTGTAGGTTCTCCCTCTACAACATCCGCAAAATCCGTCCCTTCCTCACAAGAGAAGCGACTCAACTCCTGGTCCAGTCACTTATCGTCCCTCGCCTGGACTACTGCAACGTGCTCCTGGCTGGCCTACCTGCCACCGACATCCGACCGCTTCAGCTCATTCAGAACGCTGCAGCCCGTCTGGTATTCAACCAACCCAAATTCTCTCATGTCACTCCCCTCTTCCGGGACCTCCACTGGCTTCCCATCTCAGCTCGCATAAATTCAAGACACTGGTACTGGCCTACAGGGCAGTACACCAGTCAGCTCCCCTGTACCTGCAATCTATGGTCAGGTTCCAAACCTCTCACCGCTCCCTTCGCTCCTCCACCAGTGCAGGGCGCCTCGCTCCTCCTTCGCTACGGGCGCTCAAAAGTCGCTCATCCCGATCTCGACTCTTCTCCTCCCTGGCACCCCAATGGTGGAACGAGCTGCCACCTTCGGTCAGGACTGCTGAATCACTGCCGATCTTTCGGAAAAGACTAAAGACTCACCTTTTCAGGCTCCACCTGGGCCCTTCTTGATCTAACTTCTTTCTCTCTCTTTCTAAAAAAAAAAAAAAAAAAAAAAAAAAAAAAAAAAAATCCTAAACTAAAACTCGTACCACTGTTCCTTCAGGATTTGTAGTTGTCATAGACTGTGCTCCATAGTTGATTGCTCTATTGCTGACAAAAAGTGTGTTATTGTAAGTCGCTTTGGATAAAAGCGTCTGACAAATGACTTAATGTAAAATGTAATGTAATGTAAAAGGGCCAAAAGCCTTCACTATTAGCCACAAGATGTTAATGATTAGCCCAAACTCCCTTTATTTATACCGATAGGTAGATTTGGTTGCAGAGAGAGTCATACTTTCCAAAAAGCACAGACATAGAACAAACATAGAAGTGCAGAAAGTGCAAAGTGCTCAGAGTTCCAATTAAAATGCTCAGATGATGATGACTGGCTTTGATTGTCTTAGATGTAGCTGGAGCTTAGCTTCGAGTGAATTACCCTAGGCAACGAGATAAAAATGAGATTGATAAAAGTAGTATGATAATAGATCAGGAAGCACTTCAAAGCCTGGAACCGAAACATTGAGTTATCAACAACATCTTTGTCGCTATGTGTTCTCTAACGTCACCCCCTCCCCCAGTGTTTAGTATGTTGTGTATTGTAAAGCGTCTTTGAGATCTGGAAAAGCACTATATAAGCCCCATTATTATTATTATTATTATTATTATTATTATTATTATTATTATTATTATTATTATTATTATTATTATTATTATTATTATTATTATTATTAATTGGCAAAACCAAAACCAAATAGCACTTATGAGTTAATTAGTCATTTTTAAAGTAGAACCTCCACCTTTGTTTCCTTGTTTAATGTACTTATAGAATGTATATTGAATATATATTAGAATGAGAATCAATCTTAATCAAAATGTAATAAGTGTAGAGGCATTTGCCTTGGTGGAATTGTTGCAGAGATATTACAGACATACGGATGTTTTGAGTTTATGAGAGAGTCCTCTCCTCTGCTCAGAGTTTCCCAGTTGCTTTGGGGATTTAGACTAGTGACATTCCAGTCACAAGCCCACCCCTCTAATCTTTAGGCCACCAATTCCTGCACTTCATGAATTTCAGACAGTCTGACCTTAGCTTCAGCAAGGCAACAATGAGACATTGATGCAATGGATATCCACAGGTTAACAACTGTGACAGTTTATTCACATCTCTTCCCTCTTCATCACATTCAATCATGAAATTGGAAATGTATAAATAATGGCATAATCAGGTGGCAATTCTTTGTTACTGTATTTGTATTCACAGTTCTTGCCAGTCTTCTCATTTTGATTTGCCTTTGCTCTCTTGACAATAATGACACTATCACATGATGAATGGCTGGTGACCCTACATGTGACTTAACCACAGTATGAAAAAAATACATCTCAACCGAGTGGAACATTTCTGTATTTAATGAAAAAAATCACACTGGAATACTGGAAGTATACATACAGTAACAACAACATGAGTTCAAGTCAAGTGATTCACAGCTGGGGAATAACAACAGTGAGGAAGTGATGGTGGCCTTTTTTTTAAGTGGTGCAGTCACTTCTATAATGGCCCATTTCCACCGCTGGTATTAGCGCGGCCCTGCCCAGCTCGTCTCGCTTTTTTGTCTCATTCCACCGATCAAAAACCTGGACAGCCCGGGTTGAGTCGGGGTGTTGAGTTGTGCTAGTTTTGGTCCCTGCTTTGTTGAGGTTCCAGTCGCTACCATACGGTAACGTGAAAACACTGCAGACGACTGATTGGATGGTCAGGCAGAATCGTGTTTACTGTGTCTGGATGGCATCCACCCGCTATGCCGACCACCCGCAGTGCCGACAGCCCGCAATGCCAATGTTAGGTTTAGGCGTGGGGGGTGGGAGAGGTTAGGTTTAGGGTTAGGGTCTGGGGGAGGTTAGGTTTAGGCGTGGGGGGTGGGAGAGGTTAGGTTTAGGGTTAGGGTCTGAGGGAGGTTAGGTTTAGGCGTGGGGGGTGGGAGAGGTTAGGGTTAGGGTCTGCGGGAGGTTAGGTTTAGGCGTGGGGGGTGGGAGAGGTTACTGTAGGTTTAGGCGTGGGGGCTGGGAGAGGTTAGCTCCAGCCGGTCCCCCGACACGCTGCACACCGCCTCGCTCAGCTGGTTCTGCTTGTGGGCTATCGGCATTGCGGACTGTCGGCACTGAGGGAGAGGGAGAGAGACAGACGAGAGAGACTGAGGGAGAGGGAGAGGGAGAGAGGGTGAGGGAGAGAGAGCAGAGGGAGAGAGAGAGGGGGAGAGAGAGAGGGAGACATTAGACAATAGGGCAGGCTGAGGTGAGGCCACGCAGCAGCTGAGCTAGTGAGCCCGCGCAGTGGGCGAGCCTATGAATCGAGCACGCGTAGCGTGCGGGATGCCTATTATGACAACATTTCAAACTATCTTAGGATAAAATGATGAAGTGATGACGATATATAACCCTAACCCTATATCCAAAGGGTTCAATTAAATGGTCAACTTAACTATGACATCATAATGTTTTGCTTACCATTAGCCAGGGTTGGACTGGCCATCTGGCATACAGGGCATTTTCCCGGTGGGCATGCCCTTTGGGCCGGTCAGGCAAAAAAAAAAAAAACGGGAGGTGGGGAGATAATTGTCTGTCCAGCCCATAAACAGGTAGATTTAGTGTTTTTAGGTACAGTAGTGGTACGGTTCGTATAGACCTCTTTTATGTTTGTAAACAGCGATTACTTATTTTGTGAGTGGAGTGGAACTGGTTGCAGAAAGTGACAGCTAGCGGTTCAGCTGTCATAGAAATATGGAAGGTCCGGATGCCTCCTCCACGTATTTTAAAGCTTTGCCGGCAACAGACATGTTATCTTACACAAATAAGCTAACTTTTTCAATGGGGTGAGGTTTACTGACCCATACTCACTGTCAGGAGGGGTCTAGGATCCAACTACATCGCCAAAGTTGCAGTGCCAGACATCGTCATATTCCTAGTGGGGAAATTCCAGCGTCTATACGGCACAAGACGTCTTTTTCCCGTATTCTGGCGATCTTTCTAGTTGTTTCCTCCCCTGATGACAACCAGGACAGGGGGCCTCCATGTTCCTGGTAGTCCACCATAAGCTCATTGGTTTTTGATATTGAGCTTCCGGTGAATGTTGTTGCACCATGTGATGAAGCTCTCTATCAGTCCTCTGTAAAAAAAGTGAAGACAGTTCATGTTTCACTTTCCAGTTCATGTTTCTCACTGGAGATTATTCACTGGAATCATTCATGTCAATATAGTTAGAACACCCCAGGTGAAAAGAGTAAAATGTCCATTTTCCCTTTCTCATGCTCTGGGCCAAATATCTCCACTTCAGTAGCACTTACATACAACAAACTCTCCAGTTTTGTTCCTAACTACATTATGAAGGTTTTTACAGCCTGATTTATATAACATTGTATTAGTTTTTTCTAAATGAGTTTTCTCTCATAATCTGAAAACCTTTGACTCTAATATGTTAACAAAATGAAACAAAAACTTTGAACCGGGCTTTATCCAATGTTCAGATTTCTGTCCTGAAAATGTATGCAAACTAGAGGTGCGTGCATCGGAGAGTGTCTGCTATGATATGTACATTTTGTGAGTCGGATCAGAATACTGATAAAATCCTCCAGTTTTTCCCCACGGCCCTACTGACACAACATTACCGGAAGTAAAGTTTGGTGTTCCCACACAGAGCAACTGTATCTGTCCATAGTTATGGCCCCTTTTCCCTTGCCCTCCACCCGGATCGGACCCGCGTCAAAATGTAATGGGTTCTTCCTTGGCCCTACCGCCTCCCACCAAGTTTCATGAAAATCGGCCCAGTCGTTCTTCTGTAATCCTGCTAACAAACAATCACACACACAAATGGCACCGAAAATATAATCTCCTTGGCGGAGGTGATCAATGCATATTTTAGTAGATAATGCCTGTGCAATAAAATAATATCATCTTTAAACATACAATTTCAAAAAACTTGTAATACAAAAAAAATCTAGTCTTAATGTAAGTAACCAATTGGAGAAGTTTCATGGTGATAGCTATTAGTTAAAATCTTTAGCCTATTCACCTGGAGTGTCTCACCTCTCTTTTATTAAATTGCTTCAAAGTCTTCACCACATTATTTTATGAGTCTGGACAGACAGTAAACGGCAACTTGCAACTTACTGTAATTAAACTGCAACTTAATTTTAGTTGTATTTACATTAGAAACCGCCCAAATCCATAATAGTGTTTTTCCTGATGGAGGTGACAGTTACATGAGAGCTGTTGGAGCTGTACAGTAATAGGAACTGCCATCCCACACACAGCACATATGACTAAAAAATAACCACATTACAGATGAGATGCAAATCGAAAATGCAACTTTATTTGTACAGATTTGACATGGCTCTGGTTGAGCTGCAGCAGGAGGGTGACGCAGAGGGAAGCTTCATATTTTAATCATCATGCTGACTTGATTAACTCTTCTGCTCATATCATATTTTAATCATCATGCTGACTTGATTAACTCTTCTGCTCAGATCATGAAAGCTAAGAAAGCAAAATAATTGGTTATCATCAATTGTATCCAGCTCCAGCAATTCAACCAGGTATAATAACAAGACAGCTGGTAGAAACAGCAGAGGATTGTAAATATGTAAGCACTTTTCACGCTTTCACAGTGAATTTAGAATACATCTTCAAAAAGCCGATGCAACATTTGCATCTCCTGTCCAGAGAAGCATAAATAGTTTTATGCTGGAGTTGGTGTTTAAACCCCCATTGAAAAGGGATTTTTAACATTTTCAGCTTGGTGAGGAAACCTAGGGGCCACGGATATGAGTAAATTGGCAGTCATTGTGAAGATGGCCAGTATAATAACCAGAATACTACAGAGAAAACTGTCAAATTCATGTGATAGACAACCGGCAAAAGGCCCCGGGCTGTTTACAATCCGGTTTCAATAAAATGGATAAACTGTCATCTGGAAAGTGCTACAGAATGCAATTATATTGTGGAAGTGTTTAATCCCATATGCCACTACTCTATTGGATCTCTCCCACATCAGCATCAGGAAATGCACTTTTCATAAACATGAACTGAAATATGCATTGGAAGCTCAGTTATGTTGTCCTTGCATCTTGTGTGTGTGGTGTCAATTGACTGTCTTTTCTCTTTCTAATTCTCCACAGTGAAGGCCGAGGCGAAGGCTCTATTCTTAGTCAGTGAAATCCAGAATGTCTTTGTCATGAGAGGCCTGGCTAAGAAACTGAAGGCCAAAGAAAACAAAGGCACTAGTGTTGTGCTGCTTATGTGATGAAGTCAGCATTAGGTCCCCACTGGAAGTGATGTCATTCTCTGAAGTTGAAATAGGAAGTGCTTTTCCCAAATCCTGGTCAACAAGTTACAATGATAAGATCGAACGATGAGGTGATGGGTAAATACCTCACACACACACACACACACACACACACACACACACACACACACACGCACGCACGCACGCACGCACGCACACACACACACACACACACACACACACACACACACACACACACACACACACACACACACACACACACACACACACACACACTGATATCACTGCTGCTGTAGCATGTATACCGAAACCTACAATCCTGGCTCCCCCTGGCCAGTGACAATTAGGAATAGACTAGGTGACAACCAAGTATAGTTTGGTGACAAGCTGGAGAGACAGTTGACGGTCGGAGAGACGGCATCCGGTACGGGATGGGTTTTAGCACCCCAGCCACTGGCGCCGGAACAAGGGGGACATGGGGACATTTTGTCCCCCTTAAAATTTGGTCCCCCTAAATTTTTTTTTTTTTTTTTTTTTTTTTTTTTTTTAAATCTGAGGGGGCAACTGCCCCTGACGCTTAGAGCCCACTTTACACTGTTTACACAGCCTGTGATGCTTGTTAAAGCCATGATCGTTGTGGGATTATTACACCTGAGACAGACAGACCCAGGGATCAAATTACAGAGAGCCCACTTTACACTGTTTACACAGCCTGTGACACTTGTTAAAGCCGTGATCATTGTGGGATTATTACACCTGAGAGACAGACAGACCTGGACTCTGTTTGCACTCACTGTCATTGGCTGCTGCTATAATCGTATACGGTTATTGTTATTTTATTTTAGTGTTTCTGCCTGTGTTGCTGTCTGTTGTAGTGTAATTGTAAAATGACCTAAAGGGAGAGCAGGTCACCAAGTGAGTGAGAAAAGGAGAAAATACTGAATAATTACATCACTACAGTATAATCCTAATGTTAATTTAAAATTAGATATTCCTCTAAATATGGCTAAAAATCATCTAGACGTTAAAAAAAACATAAATTTTTCTTGCCAATGCAAAAAAACATTGAAAAAAAAAATGTTTGAAAAAAAAAAAAAAAAAATGAAAAAAAAATTTTTTGACAAAAAAAATAAAAATGTCCCCCTAATTGCAAACTCGTTCCGGCGCCACTGACCCCAGCCTGGCTCTCTCGTGAGGGAGAAATCCACAAACGCTACGGATCAGCCTCCTGAAAATCTGCGTAAACATCGGCGCGGCCTGGGGTCCTTCAGGCTAGAGCGAGGTGCTCGGCGCAGGTGAATGACGTGCAGCGCACAGGCCTCCTTGAGGCATCCTCCCCATAGATATATCCTCCCTGCCCATGGTACGGCATGGTAGGATTGCCTTTTTCCGCAGGAGGTTCTGGTGAGACGAAGGAGGTGCACGGCCTGGAATCACCCCACAGGGCCTTAGACCTCCATGCACCGAAGGTCTTGCAATACTGCGGTGTAGCACTAAACTCTATTGCAGCGGATTGGGCGTGATCAACCCTTCCGTGGGCAACGTTGCAGACAGAGTAGGAAGGCTGATCCGTGAGCGGCTGCTTCTGGGACGCGGGTCGGGGTCGTAATCGGCCTCGGCTGGGTCTACTGGGCGAGGGTGTATGATGTTGTCAGACCCGAAACCCCACGACCCCAGTCAACATCACTGATGACGCGTCCCAGCGCATGCTGTAGCATGTATACCGAAACCTGTGTGTGTGTGTGTGTGTGTGTGTGTGTGTGTGTGTGTGTGTGTTTTTCAATCCACTGACCTAAATAATGAATGTAATAATTGACTTACAACCCTAATTATCTTAATTACAATCCAATAAATGAATAGGAATTTGCCTTGGTGAAATTGGTCCAGAAACTGACAGTTTAGAATTTCACAGTGTGGACTCATCTTATTATGAGGACATCAGGACATAAAGGACAGTACTGTAAAATATAGACAATTCAATGGAGAGAATATAACCTATACACACTCAACATGAATTTACTGAATGCTCCAAGAACAGGATCAGCTCTTATTGCATGAGAGGAACCAAATTGCCTCCAAGGAGTGTGATCACAGGTCAACGGAATATAATGCTGACAACTAGGAAGTAGTGTGACTAAATTTGCACCAAATTTGTGGTTTCCTGTTTTGTACCTGTTGCTACTGCAGGCTCAACAAGAGGGCGTAATGAAATGTCACTGCAATGTACAATATCAGGCATGGGTGTATTAGCCTTCCTTGGGTCAATAAAATAAATGAGGAACAGTTCTATATTGGCACTGTCAAGATTTAGAAAATTGTTCCAGATATTCTTCAGACATTGCAATTTTGTTCATTGATGAATGAGTGCAGTGTATTCGCAAAGAACGTGTTATGTAATGTGGTAGTGTGTAGTTAACATAATCCAATATAGAAGCAGTGTTTTGGTGGAAGGTGGCACCACCATGTGGCTGGCTGGCACCTCACAGTGAATAGACAGTAAGTGGACAGTTTCATAGCTTTAAAATAATTATCATTACTTTTTATTAGTCATATTTGCTTGCCATCCTTGAAATTCTACCATCTCATTTAATAAAGTATACAAGCAAACAGCAGGGAAACACCACAGACAGTTTACATTCATTTAGAAGACACATAGCTTACAAATTCACAATGACAACAAACTTCACATGCTGTGTTCCTGAATGAAAATCATCTGGCATAACAGTACAGACTCTTCTGATATTAGACTCATATATAGGTTATATCGGCCAGTCAATGTTGCCAGATAAGACTGAGGTGAGGACAGGATTTTACTCAACAGTGCTTTACGGAGCTGCTAACCAATCTAACCTAAACCTAAGAATTTCCTTACTGGGTTTCTGATGATTCCGAGATTTTTCCACCCTTCAAAGAACGTATCATTGAACCCTTGCCATTTTAGGGATTTTGTGGCAGGAAAATTGTTAGATTTAAATATACAGTACAACTTATTGGCACAAAATATCAGCTATCGGCAGCTTCAGCCCAAAAATATTATTATCAGCCTTCAAAAGGCAGAGTAGCCTAGATGCTTCTGTCTTGTATAGTATCTAAGCCTGGAGACTTGGTGCTAGTGGATCTGATAGGCCCCCCAGTATGTGTTCCCTGGGCCCTTTTCATAATCACCTATGATATTCAAGCTGACACTGTCGTTCTTTTGGAGCCTGATAATCTTTGCCACAAACACAGACCCTGACGCCTTGCTGTGGAAGACCGACTCAAACAGCTTCCTCCCCTTTTTACCATCGCTGGGGTTTTTAAAAAGAGTCACAGTGCTTTTCTCACTCGTGTCCTGGTTGAAGGTGACTTGAGCGTAGAAGAAGTAGAGGCTGTCCTGTGTGCAGTTAAGGGACTTGTTGTCGCGCAGCTCGAGGTGGCAGGATTCACAGGAAGATAGCTCAATATCTGTCTGCCAGGAGGGGGCATCATCAGAACCTGACAGGTGGGAGGTTCAACAGACTTTCAGCAAGGGTACAGACTTGAGTCACATGACTTGGACTCGAGTCGGACTCGACTCGACTAGACTTGGCTTGATGCATGAAGAGAATACTATTTGCACTTGACTTTGACTTGTACTTTGACGACTTGAAAAGGTTTCTGAACTCTTAACAAAATATCTTGTTTGTACAAGTGACTTACATTGAAAGTGATGACATTTGTTCCAGCAGACGACCAAATTTTAATTCTGTTTTCTGAATTTCTATGGGATGATTGAGTTTATTGCAGTTTAAACTGATTATAGAAAGCGGACTCTTGATACTCTTACCAAGTTTTTATCCTATTAAAACCATATTGCATTGAAAAGTCCTAGCTATTGTTTTCTTTAAAATATTAAATTGATTTGTTCTGACTTGAATTTGTGTTCTACATTTAGACTTGGGGGAAATAAACCTGAGACTGACTTGGGACTCGAGAACAAGTTGACTTGATCACACCTCTGACATTCAGCTAAACAGTCTTATTCTCAACTCGTCCATAAAACATTATAGGCAATGACATAATTAGACCTCGGTTTTTAAGATGCAGTTTCATAATACACCATAACCAATCAGAGAGGCCTTTTGGAGCATTTATGCTCAAATTATCATCACAAGCTGATATAAAGACATCAGGTAAACAAAGTTGATCTTCCCATTAATGTCTAACTTCCTTTCAGCTGACAGACTAAACATCCCATGACAAACCAATGTCTGTTATGTGGGCTGTAATTATACAGTGTTATGTTGGTTGGTGTCACCCACACTAGAGCTGAGCTAGGGGTTTGTTGTGGTTTTTGGAACCCACTTCACACAGGAAAGAGGCAGTGAACACAAAATGTGTGAGACTGGAAACATGACGGGGCTATATCTTTCTTTGTGCAAGCATTCTAGTTGATCTCTTAGCTATAAGAGGATGACAAACTTTTGCTTTTGTGCAAAACGTAGAACTCCGAAAAAAGCACTTCAGTGGGAATTCATATTAAAAAGACAATGTTCTTTAAAGGGAATATAAAAAAACATACAAAAAGTATGGAAACAACCAGATCAACTAGTCTTTAATAATAATTAAAAGAAAGAAAGAAAGAAAGAAAGAAAGAAAGAAAGAAAGAAAGAAAGAAAGAAAGAAAGAAAGAAAGAAAGAAAGAAAGAAAGAATAAGAAGTTAAAAAGCCTTTATTGCTCATTCATATTGAATTTGTTAAAAACTACAACATGTGTAGGCAATATGTCTCCATCATGGTCATCACTTATATACATGTATGTTCCAAGGAAATTGAGTAATCTTCTTCAATCAGGAAACAAGAGTTTTGGAGATAGGAGATAACCATAATAAGTATAATTTACAATGACAAAGAGAATAATAATAAAGAAAATACTAATAAAGAATAATAAAGAAAAATAAGCCACAAAGGAAAGCAATATGGATACAAAAATAAAAATGGAGTCAATTCAAAAATAATCACTGGTACCTCACTCTCTTTTAATTCAATAGTTTGAGGTGGTTTCCCTTTCTAATAGAATAGAATAAAATATTTGTTTGTTCGTTTTCTGATTGTTAACAGCAAGATGTCTCCACATCCTTGCTAACAGGAAATCAATAAATATGACTGCGAAGTGATGACACTGATAAAAGCATATTGCCTAAACATGTTGGAGTTTTCAACAAATTCAGATCAGAAGAGGTGCCTTGGCCTATTTTTTATATGTTTGTTATTAATGTAGAAGCAGATCAGGAACACAATAAAGATCTTAACTGTGCAAATAATTCGATGTTGATGTTACTGAAGAAAACCTGATGGGACCCAAATGGACTCAGTGGGATCTGAGTTACCATGAGAAACTCTGACAACAGTTGCACATATCATCAATCTGTGACATTCAATACAGGAGTTATTTTGTGTTGAAGTTGTATAATACATTTTTTCGTGAGCCCATTTTTTCTTGTCTTGCCTTGTCTACTTCTACTTCAGTTAGCAATTTCCTACATTTCCCAGAATGCCTTTCATCAACCCTGAGAGAACGGACCTGAACTCAAACTGCTCAAACTCTTCCTCTTCTACGATGGATTTCTCCTTTTATTATTGCTGAATGTCAGTGTCAAATGCTGTGTCTAGAAAAAAGCTTTTGCACTTTCTGAGGGACTGATACCAAAACCTAACATTTACAAGTGATGCTTAGAACAGCTGAAAACATTTCTGCCATCAAATTCCACATCAATTTGTCAAGTCATCATGTTGTCTACATTTGGCCATGCAGTCATCCTCAGGCCATCAGACTACAAAATGGATCCAGATAAGCAAAGTACATCACTTTTTTTTCTGTTCTTTTTACACTATGGGTGGATTTTCATTAACTGCATGGGGTTGTCATGTTAAAACGAATACTGATAGAACATGTTCAGTACAAACTTGTAAATTTGGGTTTAGTTTAGTGTTTGGGCTTGTAAAAATCTCTAACTGTCTCTGACAGTCAGTCTGAGCTCAAAGTATGAGTATGAGTCAAGCTCTATAAACAATACAACCACAGACATCTATTCTACAGTATCTACCTAGTAGTACTATACCTCAAACTCTGAAGAAAAATGTGTCAACTCACTAAAGGTAATGGAGGAATATTATTATAAACTCAAATCCATACAAATTTACCACAGGAGAAGGAGCTGTGAAAACAACTAGTGTTCAAAAGAGGAAGTGCACTCACCTAGCCGCATGATTAGTTGGATGGATGAGAAAGTGACACCTGAAAAGCAACATGATACACATTTTACTTCCTGGTGCAAAACCTGTTGTGACATTTATAGAACGTTGCTATAAATATAAGTTTTCCCATTGGTCTCTTTCAGTGTGTAATTAACTTTTGGAAAGTTTGGTGCTCTTAGCTCTTACAATAAAGACAATAATTTACACTACTTATTTTCATATTCACTATCACATATAAACTTGAAAGATTTATAAGGTGAAATTATATATTACTTACCTGATTTTAAGGGAGCCAAAATGCTGGCTGCAAAAGAAGTAGCTTTAAGTCAAGTCATGTCTCAGAAGGCTTTACAGAGAATATGTCTAGCTAAGCACTATCAATAAACACGGCATACACCCCTTAGTCTCTCCCCAGACTCAAATATTATGTTGTATCGCTCCGCTCCGCATACTACATAAATGAGTCTGTGGCACTTCACAGCCACTTCTGGGGTTTGAGGGCGGGTCTAGGAGGGTTGAAACTGAATGAGTGACAGGTCGTAGCACCAATGAGAGAGCGGTTAGAAAAATGGGCTGGGCCTCCCCTAGTCTGGGCACCTTTCACCCCGCTTTTTGTCATGGGGCGTAAACCCACGGAACCAGAATGAACACCGGAAGGCAGTGCGCCAAAAAAACGTCTTTGTTGCCGTTAGCTTGACGTCTCTTTCCTCGATTAATTGTCTGATTCAAAGCTTCTGTATTGGCTTAAAAGATGTGAGATTGTGAATCCGCAATGTTTCTAAAATAACTTTTAAACTTTGTTTGGTACGTCCATCTTTTGTTTTGTTGTTTGCCGTTCTGATACTTGTGTCAAATTGTCAAGTTAACGTAAAAGTTGACGAGCTAGAAACGCTAGGGCGGGCTCTAGGCCGGAACCAGGTAGGGTGACAAAATCAATTGTGAACGGAAGCCAGGCTCTTTCTCGCCGAGAAGAGCCTGGTGACGCGAGGTTGGCCTCCCTTGTCGTCTGATCGCAAAGTCATTACTGATTGGGGAAGACTGAATCCACCACTGACCAATCACTGGCCAAGTGAACGGTTCACTTCCGACACCAGCTGGCTGAGGGAAAGTGTCCCAGACCCAGAGAGAGATCTGCAGCATGCAGTAACGCAGTGTATCAGCATAAGAACTCTCATAGGTCTGGCGTTGAGACT